>NC_073313.1:301605613-302205613 GCF_027595985.1 Sorex araneus | reverse complement strand
AAAATACAAATAACATGAAAGTTCATAACTAAGCATGGGAATAGATAGCAACTTCTCATATAATATATTCATCTGATAACTACATAATATTCCATAATGTGAGAATTTAGAGATTTGTAAGGCTTGATGTGAACATTTTTATTTAAGAAAATTCTACTTAGTGAAGGTGGGAGGCACCGGCCCCTCCCACCGCCAAGATGTGATCCCGGGGGCCACAAGCATGTGCGGCCTCTCCGCAGCTGCACAAGCGTGAATCCAGACCCAGCAAAACCTCTTTCGGCATGAGCAACTCCTCACAGAACGTCTCCAGCCTGAACTAAGCCTCGGCCCCGTGCCCGCCCGGGAGGGGAAAGGTATTTCTCTCTCTCGCCTCTCTCTCTCCGGGGATGAAGGGTGCGGTGGCCGCCATATTAAGACGACCACAGATGGGATTTATGACAAAAACTGCTGCAAAAGGACACGAGGGTGCTCTTGGGAAGGTGGGAGGCACCGGCCCCTCCCACTGCCAAGATGTGATCCCGGGGGCTGCACGCATGTGCGGCCTCTCTGCAGCTGCACAAGCGTGAATCCAGACCCAGCAAAACCTCTTTCGGCATGGGCAACTCCTCGCAGAATGTCTCCAGCCTGAGAACTAAGCCACGGCCCCGTGCCCGCCCAGGAGGGGAAAGGTATTTCTCTCTCTCGCCTCTTTCTCTTGGGGGATGAAGGGCGCGGTGGCCGCCATATTAAGACGACCACAGATTGGGTTTTCAAGCCTGCAATGATCCAATATCTGGAAGAAATCTCCCTGGACTTTGTGTTAAAGTACAGAAATTCAAAACCTTATTTGTCTTCACAGTAGGTCTGAATCTAGTGGGGTACTCCTAACAACAATAGTGAGGTTTGTGTTGAAATATTGAATGTAACCAAAGTAAACAGAATGTAAAATGAAACTTATCAGTTACAAGGTAGGGGGTGGGGGGGCGGGATGCGAGGTGTACTGTGTGGGTTATTTTTTTTTTTTTTTGGTGGTGGTATATGGGCACTGGTGAAGGGATGGTTGTTTCAGCATTGTATAACTGAGACCTAAGCCTGAAAGCATTGTAATCTTCCACACGGTGATTTAATAAAATAAAATTAAAAAAAAAAAAAGAAAATTCTACTTAGAAATAAAATTTAGTAGTTTGAATTTATAATGCATCTTATGTAGTAATTTAATGGAGTAACATTTTCATTTTTTTATTTTGAAGGATATTCTGCTCAGGGAACTGTCCTGGTAATACTTGGAGAATCATAGGTGGTGCCGGGGATCAAATCTCAGCTTGATACCTGGTTTTATCTCTTCCATCACATTTGAATTTTAGTAGAAAAGAGATAAATCAATATGACAGCTTCACTAAATATTCTAAATAAATTTACTTTGCTCCTTCAGAACAACCTAGATTTATTAAGACTTAATAGGTGGGTCAGAAATGTGATTTAAGAACTTGAGCACATAGTGTGTTGGTATAAGGCACTATTTTTGATGTTTAGCACAGCAAGTATCCAATACCGATGTGTGGGCTTCCCAAAAATAAAAAAAAAAGAATCTAAATAAGAAGTATGCAGATATTTAAAGTATATTCGTGTAGGCAATAAGTATTGAAACTGCTCAAGGAGAGATGAATAAAAATAAAATATAAGTTGGAAATGATCATTGTGGGTAAGAATTGAGTGCTAAAAGAAGATAAAGGGTTATAAATGATAATCTTTTATTACCTGTATCAAAAACCATAGTATCCGAAAGGAAAGATAGAGCAAGGCAATAGTGAGGAGAGAGAAAAGGAGAGAGAGAAGAGAGAGAGAGAGAGAGAGAGAGGTGAGAGAAGATGAGTCTGCACTATAGGCAGGCTGGGAGTGAGGTGGTGGGAGGAAAACTGGGACATTTCTGGCAGGAAATGTACACTGGTAAAGACAGGAGTGTTGGAATATTGTATGACTGAAACTCAATTATGAACAACTTTGTAAATATGTATCTCCCTGTGATTCTATTAAAAAATAAAATCTAATCCTACAACATTGGAGTTTGTATAGTAATATACAAACTTTATGGCTTGTATCACAAACCATAATGCCCAGAAGGAAATAGAGAGATAAAGTGAAAGCAAGGACATGTGATAGGAAGAGAGAGGCAGACAGAGAGAAAGGATATATATAAATTTCTCTATGTTAGGAATTTCAAGTTCACACAATGAGAGCATGAGTGTGAAATTAGCCTCAAATAATAGACATGGATATAAACACCATTAAGATAAGTTTCTACTTATTTTAGTGGCCTAAGGATGATTATATATTATAGTGATTCTGACAGAATAAAGATAGGGAAACTGAAGTGATATCATGCTGTCATTTAGTGGCAAGGTGTAGAGTAAGGGAGGTTTATGTGGGAAGATACAGTGTAGCTAGAACAGAGAGGTCTGTAGTAGTTAGCAAGTTGAGGAAGATAGGAATAGTTTGCAGTGTAGGTTCAGAGGAATTGGCCATTCTCAATACTCATTATAAATTCAGGGTATTTATTATCTCTGCATGAGTAATTAGTTTCACAGCAGGGTCGAGAGCCAGATTTATAGCTAGCTCAGTTTTACCCTGAGCAGGGGGGAAGTTGGGGGGAGGGATGGGATGAGCAATGAGAATACACATTGAGTAGGCATTAGAAGGAAACTAACAGGTTCAGGTTTAGATGACCACTATCCAGGGCACTGAGAGGTTGATTTGTTGATAGGCTTAGAAATTAATTATAAAGATATTTATTATGTATCCTGAGAGGTTTGAGAACTTGGCTGACTTAATAAGTCAATAAAGTGGTATTTAATATACAGAATGCATAATGAATTGGAGAGCTGTTAGAGGTGATTCATGAGCACAAACTTATCTACTCCTATAATCAGCCAGTGGAGCCAGTCAAGATATTGGAGAAGATGGAACATATGGTTGGGACAAATATGAAATATTAATATATTATAGCATTATAATTTTTAAATAACCATATGCATATCTAACATTTGCCAATTTTTCCAGCAATATGTTCTCTACTCCTTTTTAAAAATGCCTATAGATTGGGCAAGATATCTAATGGTTTGCTACACCATCTACCTAAATGATAAATGAAGGCTTACAAAAAATGAAGTGTGATGCAATATGTTACCAAAATATCAACACTGGCAAGCTTATAGACCAATTCAAAATTCAGTGATAAGAACAGACTGACACAATTACTCATTTTTGATAATTATTCTGTTTTCACATTTCATAGCAAAGTACACTGTACCCTTGTCTTAGAAATGAGAAATAAACTAATAGAAATGTTTCAACTCCTCTATAATACCAGAACTTTAACCTTAGAAAATACTCTTTTATAAGCATTAACATAAAACAGTCTGATATGCCATCAAAGGAAAAGGTTTGTGATGCCATGTCTTAAGCAGTATTTGTATAAACTCAGTTCATTAAAATATAATATATTAACCAGACTGTAAAATCTGTGTTGAGCTCTAGGAAAAGAAGAAAAGAGAGCAATATATTCAATCCAAAACATATGCAAATTTCACATTTAGAAAATTAGTGATATGTGCACTTTAGCTTTTAATCAGATCTAAAGGAAATAAAAATGATATTTTCGTTAATGTTTTTTCAACAATAAAATTATTTGTAGTAAGCTGGGTAGCAGAGTTGCCAGATTCTTTGTTGTGATTAACATGTTTTGTAACTATTTCATGGTTAGAAATGGCCTGTCAGCAAAATTGACAAACATTTCAATGACTTGCTGCAAATGTTGACATGGAAAACAACTGAAAACTTATTTAAAGAGTTTAAGTAGCTTATTCCCAGCAGGACATCTGGGTCTGTAATGAAAATATTGAAGACCTCATTGTATCTTTTAAAAATCCTATCTTTCTCTGAAATTTGAATTCAGACCCACCTGCCACTCTGGAGACTGAAATTAAGAGATTATCAGGAACCCAAGATGTATGCAGAACCATTTTTCAAAACCTTTGAGACACGTTTTGAAATGAATCAGTTTTATCAATAAAGTGATTTTAGAAATTGTCGGCTTAGATGCAAGTGCAGAGGTCCAATAACTGCAGAGATTATCTTGACATAAAATGGTATTTTTTACTTAAATTACTACTCCCTCTACAATATCATATATATATTAAGCAATTGACTTTATGATATAGTAGTAAAACTTGATAACCCCTTTTCTGAAGTATTTGCTCTATGAACATATGTTGAAGTTAAAAAACAGGTAGTTACAGCATTTTGATGAAAATTAAATGCTTAAATTACATATAAAATTTTAGTTTGTTTAGAAAATTTATCAAAGTCAATCTTAAACCTTTGTATTTCATCAAAACACTTAAATTTATTTTCTCTCATCCTCACAGGCATAATAATTCCCATTCTTCACATGGTTAATCCACTTACATAACTTTGTTAATATATTCATGCATCTTGTAAAATTGGACTTTATGAGATGAAAATGCTGTAAGAAATTGAAAATTATTCATAGACACTAATGATGTGGATATTCTAACGATAAGCACCAGTTAATAAATCAGAAATTAAGGCAGTTAAAAATTTCATGTTTGTGAAAACAGGTTGATGAGCTAAAATGTTATGTCGAGAAAATTGATAACTGAAGCACACTTACAAAAATATATATTCTTCATCTATACTTTAATGTGAAAGAAAAATAATCATTAATAAATTTACAATGAACAAAAATACATAAAGTACTCACATGCAAATTATTTACTGAAAAGAAGTGATACATTTTACTTTGTGATCCATAAACTGTAGAGATAGAAGGTCTTAAATATGAATTAAAATTTTGAGATATTCTTCATACAAGCACTATCATTACCTGCCTGTCAAAATTCAGAAATACTCTAAATGCTATCTGTTATAGTATTCAACAGCATATAAATCACTGCATGCACATATTTCTGCATATTTGTGCTGGCTTCCCAAGGACACGCAGAATACTTGTCTGCCAGCATTTGTTTATTAAGTAAGACCTATTGGTTGATTTGACCATTAATGGCAATAATTTGTGTTCTGTGTGTTTATTGGAAATTAAACTCTATGAATTTATCTCCATGCTGTACAATAGATGAAACATTTGCACGCAAGTTTTGAAAAAAATTTTCATTCTTCACGATACCACCTTCCCCTTGCTTTTATTCAGTGCTTCATTAATGCATCTGAGACTACTACCTCAATGCTCCAGCTCACCACCGCTCCTCAGGAGATGGTATACCCCACCTTCTTTTGAAATTCCTGATATAGAATAAAGTTTTTCAACCTCAGTGCTATTTTTCTTTGGGTCAGATTTGTTTTACGTGTGAAGACAGACTATTGCTTATTGCATATTCATCAGCATTCATGACCTCTAGATGTCAGTAGTGTTTCTTCCATAGTTGAGTTCCAGTTTGGTGTCTGATGAAATGAGGTGAACTTAACTAGGCCATCTTGGGTCTGAGCCTTATGTGAAATTTCTGTGCCATTAGCTTGTTCTCCACCTAAGACCGAAACCCATGCTCTAGATTTCTGTAAGTCAAATTGACTGAGATTTATTTTTATTCTATTTAGGAAAAATGTATGGTCACCGAATACAATAATTGTTTTTCCCTAAATTTTCTCTGCTCTAGAACAAAATTTTAAATATGGTTTTTGCCTCACATGTCATTTACCTCAAAAGTGAAACCTTATAAATCAGGGAATATACATGGCCAACTCATATTTCCCACAGGATTTTCCTGCCAAATTCCTGTGGTTGTTCTTTGAGTCCTAAGACTAAGACCCATTGACTCTCCCAGCCAATCTACCCATGTGGTAACAAAGACCTTCTGATCTTAATCCCATGCCTTTTAGATGGAGTAAATCTTGCTAAGCCAGGGATAGAAGTGAACTTTTCTAACTACCCAGTGATCCAGAGTTAGCAGGCTCTTTTTTCTGGTCTTTACTTAATGACAGTATTTCCAAGCAATACATTTCCCAAATCTGTATTGCTCACTACAGAGAACAAAGGATATTGTTATAGGAGAAATTTGTTTCATCGTTTTACTTTGGATGATATGGAGCATATGGCTTTAACAAAAGTACTCTGTTTTTATTCCCTTCCCCACTTTCTCAGGGAAAAAAATAGGCATTACATTAAACTTCTTGTGATAAACAAAATGCTCTTCAGTTCAAAGTATGCTCTACAGAGTAGCAACATATGCTTTTCCTTGGGAACTTGCTAAAAATATGGGATTTCAGGTCAGATATAAAAAGATAGAATTTTAATTATAAGGATATCTCTATGTGATCTGCATTTGCATTCAAATCTGAAAAATACTACTTCTAAATATAAGATCTAGATATGATAATACTATTCAAGCTGATATTTAATTGCAGTACCCACTCTTAATATCTCATTTTACAGCTTCTCATATTGAAAGCTTCACAAATTACTTAATATATAGCAGATCTTGGGTAAGGTTTGAAGAACTGGTTATACTTCTTGATCATAGTGCATTAAACATGACAAAAATTTTCTTTATAATCATTTGTGTTTTTTGTCTTGGAGCAAAAGCACCACGGTGAGATTTTCTAGAGAGTAGTGACAATACTATTTTTTGCAGTGTAAGGGAGAGGGATATTGTGAACATGTTTTTATATTGTTTTTATCTTGAAAAGGTTGTATTAAGTGTGAAATAAGAAATGAGGTAGCCATGAAACGAGCAAGGGATTTAAGTAGGTCAGCTATTCTAATAAGTTTACATATTCTGATTAACCCCACCGTGTTATCTCCTTCTGCCATATAATATACCATAGATCAAAATATTTACAAATTGCCATTTATTTTCTCATAGTTCTGGAGAGTTGTAGTCCAAGCTAAGGGGGTCAGTAAGTGTGATTCGTTTCAGGCGAGAACTCTCTTTCTGGACTGTAGATAACCAAATCCTTGCCCTGTCTGTTTCTTGGTGTTAAGAGACACATCTCTGTTATTTGGTTCTGTTAAAGTTTCCAATTCAATTATATTAGGACCCGTCCAGAAACCAAATGACCTTTAATTTTGTTTATTCCATAAATAACTCATTTTTAATAAATGAGTCATATGGAAGTAAGGACTTCACGTTTATGTGGTAATTTGGACAGGAGGTGGGTGAGACATAATTTACACCATTACTATTAAAAATAAAAATTGTTCTAAAATTATAAAACTATGGAAAGAGTTAAAATACATATTCTACTTTTCTTTAAATAATTTTATAAAGTGTTATCTTGTATTCCTTCTGAATTTGGCAAATAGAACAACATGCCTTTAAGTAAGATATCAATTAGTATTTATTTTTATTTCTTGATATCAAGTTTTTGTTTACTTAGCTCAATTGTATTTTAGCATTTTTTAAATCAGAATACACACTCACATACCCATATATAATTGTCACAGAAATAAAAGAGAAAGAATGTCAGAGATGTAGATCATGGAAACAAGTAAAAACTAAGAGACATAAAAGAAAAAGGTATAGCAAGATGTAAAAGAAAACCGATGTGGTTTCCCCCCTATTCCTTAAAACATCTCCTGGATGAAAACAGTGATGAAAGTCAGAATGTATGCAGCTGTTTTTCTATAATTATAATTTTGTTGCAAGGAATTACACCTGTGTAATAGTTCATTACATGGTATTATGATTTCAATTTTACAAACAAAACGTCTCATTTCCTTATAGGAATATAGAAGCTTTCTCATGTGTATTTACTAAACTTCTTAGATTGCTCCTTGACTTTTTGGCAACAACTTTGCTTCTTGAAAAATAAAGCTAAGATGGGCTTGTTAAATACCCATTTTACCTTTTGTTTTTCTCTATTCATTTCCTTGATAAAGTTATGTAATGGCAATTCAAAATACTTAAATGAAAGATATAACAATTACCAAATCCCTCCTTTCTACATCAATGTAAAATTTCTTATGCAAGCAATTGCCAAAGTGGCAAATTCACTTGACATAACTTTTATGAACAATTTAAAGCAGCAGGTGGTAGGAAGGGGAAAATCTTTCCTTTTTGAAAAAAAACATCTAAAGGTCACAAAGGAAGGTTGATAAGTGACAGTTTGAAGTAGAAATAAGTGACAGGTTGCAATATCCATAATATATAGAGATATCTAAAAATCTAAGATACTATTTCTTTTCAAAAATTTTCAACAATTTATTTTTGATCATACGATTATTAATTTTCTGTATTTCTGTACTCTTATAAGGAGTATATAACAGTTTTTACACATTCTGATTGTAACGGTGAAATATAATTCTCTATTATTTTTTAAATTTGTTACATATATGTCATATTTGCTTTATTTCACTTATATTCATTTGAAATATTTATTATATTTCATTTTTCATATTAAATTAACATTCCATATTGTTAATCTAAGGGAAATAAATATTTTATATCTCTTAAAATATGATTGAGAAAGACAAATTCACCAATAGATATCAATGGTTTTAGAGCAAGATGACTAGAAACCCTTAAAGGAAAAACAAGTATTTATTTGTTGCTAGCAACAAATTTCTAAAAGCGAGACTGTCCTGAATTATGATACTAGAGATATAACATGTTATAGGTTAGTTAAAGTGTCCATGATATAGGAAAAGTAAAAAGAGTGTTATAAAGTACAGTACAAATCAAACCATAGTTAGTGGCTCTGACTTCTCTTTTTGGTTTTTGCTGTTGTTTTGTGGTCACATCCAATTGTACTCTGGGCAGTGCTGGAAATGAAAACAAAGTCAGCCCTGTGCAAGCAGGTGCCATAATCTCTTAATCTACTCCCATTTCTCCAGAAAAAAAAATGTTTAATGTCTTTACTTAAGTATGATTATTAAACTAAGAATTAGACCAAATGACCTCTGTTTTGCAAGATTTTGGTAAAGATCCAGCCCTTCATAGGTTGTTGAAAATACACTTCACAAGATACCTGTTCAGCTTTCAAGCCTGTTCATCTTAAATCAGACAATACTTTCCAAGTCATAAAGCACAAGTCAGTAGGCAGGGTGTTGGGGCTGATACTGGGCACTACATATGTTACCCTAAGTCCTTCCAAAGAAAGTCCTGATTAAAGAAGAAAAGAAAGGAATAAAAAGACTCTAAAAAGGAAAAAAAAAGACTCTAAAACTCTAATAGAGTTTTGGAAATTTTTCAAGAATTTGGCAAAAGTTTGGCTTTATATTTCCTTCTTCAAATCATAGAATATATAAAAACATTCTTCAGTATGCTTAACCTTCTAACATCTAATTAGGTCCTTTAATAAGGAAAGTCAGTAGTTTGAATCAGTTGGAAGCTTCTGTACTTATGTGTTTGATATCTGAGTGGAGGTAAAAAAGGCTGGCTTTACAAAATTCTGTGAATAAGAACATACATATACATGGATTTTTGTTTGACTTTTTTGTTTGTTTGCTTGTTTGCTTTTGGTTTTGACAGCACCTGACAGTGTTCAGGGCTCTGCACATCTGTCTGTGTTTGAGAAGAAGCTCAGTCTTCTTGGCTATTCTTGAGGGACCAAATGTGATTTGGAACAAACCCAGATTGACTACATGCAAGGCAAGCATCCTAACTGCTGTATTGTCTTTGTCCCTCTGCATACTTTTAAAGAACTTGTGTTTAACATTCTAACACTATATTAGGCAGGATTTATAAGGGAATGTCTCAAAAGAGATAATGAATGCATGACTGCTACGAAAAAGAAATGTAATTTTAGTCCTTGTTTTCAACCACAGATTTGTTAGAGTATGAGATTTAATGATTCCAATCTCCTGTAGTCCATCTTTTCTTGGTGGATTTTTTTCTGAGGATAAACCTCAGAGGGTAAGATCACAGCTGAAGCCTCCCAGAGGCCCTGCTACTTTCCTGAACTCTTGATTCTCGGATTCAGACTTAAGATAATTAAAGGCAAGCCCTATACCTTGAAACCTGTATATTTACCCCCATGTCTACTAAAGCTGCTTAACCTCTTGCTAAAATACATTCATATTTCTCTCAAATTCTCACTTCTTCATGTATGTTTGTTCTGTGTTCGGTTCCTTGTGGGGTTCTGCCTACCATAGTGTTTTTTCTCTTTTTAGGGTCTGTGAATAACAAGGTAGGTTTTAGATGGCATTAGTCTCTTGAGTTGTTGACCTCACCGCACCTAAATGAAAGTCAAATATACCTTTTAAATCCAGGAGTGTTATATTTTGAAAAGTCAGGAATATTAACATTCAGTAGCATGAGTTATTGAAGAAAGGGCATCACATTCTAACTTGTATGTGCATAGTTCACTAGTCAGTACATTTAAAAACTTCTATTAATAGACACATCTATATAAAACATTTATCATGTTTAGTGACATTGTTTTCAATGGATATTTTCTACAGTGAAATGGACAAATTATCCTACTTAAAAAATCTGTGCAATACTATATCTCAGTACTGGAGGAAGAACATTTCCAAATATTGGTTTCTCAGAGTTGATGCATTTCAATGTATTATTTATATACTTCATTTCCTCCTGCACCTGTTTGTTTATTCCTTTATACAATAATGTAAAAGGAATATTGAAAGTTTTGTCCACAAGCACATGGTATGCCAGTATGAAACTTTGAGTTGCCAGTGATGAAATTGCTAACTTGGACAAATCTGGATGATTGCCTATTTTTGTGACAGACATTTCATCTATAAAGATTGAAGCATGATTTCTGCACTCAAGCAGTGCAGGGACATAACTAATCCAGGATTTTATGTTTTGTCCTCAGGACCTTTAGGTACCACCTGGTCAACCTTTTGGCAGCATGTTATGCTCAAGGCACTTAATCACTGCTGCCTTTTTGTTGCATCACTATGCAAATGGATTGTGTTTTTCTCCAATGGCTTGCTTTCTGAAAATTATAAGTAGAGGTAAAACATTTCTTAGATAGGAAGCTAGCAGGTCTTGGGAGA
This sequence comes from Sorex araneus, assembly GCF_027595985.1. Lineage (NCBI taxonomy): Eukaryota > Metazoa > Chordata > Mammalia > Eulipotyphla > Soricidae > Sorex > Sorex araneus. The sequence goes on along the minus strand of NC_073313.1, from coordinate 302,194,638 downwards.
TCTACATATTAGCCCATATTATTCTCCATTTTGAAATGGGGAAATTAAAGATGGAAACATCTATTTTTATTGTCACTTGTCACTTGTCATCCTGTTGATCTTTGATTTGCAATAACATCTCCATTCATCCCTGTCTTGTGCTAGTGTAGCCCAATGGTATATACTCACTCCAGGAACACGAAAAGCCTCCAATCATTCATTCAGGGTTTTGATGAAGAAGTCTGAACATATCATAGATGGGCTGCCACAGGGTCTTTTGACATTCCGTGGAATCCAGTCGGTGATAGCTCTAGCCCAGGGTCGTCTCTGAATTGCATTACGTGTCTGACCCATCTGATTTTCGACGCATTGGCAAACTTGACAGCATCCCTGATTCTTGATCTGTCGATGGAGGTCAGAACTCCGGATTCCTTCTCTCACTTGAGTGAAACATGATACTCCAAGCATAGCTCTTTTGATTCCTCTTTGGGATACCTTAATAACGTTCACATCCTGTTTACATAGGTCTCTGAGTCATATGTTAGTGCAGGAAGGATGGTGGAGTAGAATAGATGTGCTCCAAACAATAATAGTGAGCTTTTTGTTGAAATATTGAATGTAATCAACGTAAAGAGAAAGTACAGTGAAATTTATCAGCTACACAGGCAGGGTGGGGGCTTGGCGGTTGGGGAGTTGGGGGAGGTTTACTATAGTTCTTGGTGGTGGAATATGTGCACTGGTGAAGTGATGGGTGTTTGAGCATTGTGTTACTGACACTTAAGCCTGAAAGCTTTGTAACTTTCCACATGGTGATTCAATAAAAAAAATTAAAAAAAAAAAGAAAGAAAAGATGTGCCCAGAACCACAGGTTTTTCGTCCTCTTAACAACTTCTTCAACGCTCTTGAAGGCATTCCACGCTGCTCTCTTCCTCCTGCAAAGTTCTGGTGCCAAGTCGTTCCTCATGTTGAGTCTTGACCCAGGTACACATAGCTGCTGCATTCAGAGATGTTTGTTTCGTTGAGAGCAAATGGAGCATCAGGGACTAGCTTGTTTTTCATGAACATTGTCTTTGTGAGATTCAGCTACAGTCCGATCTTTCCACACTCGAGGTTGAAGTAGGCCAGCATTTGTGCCACTTGGCTAATGTTTGGTGTTATTAGAATGATGTCATCAGTGAAACAAAATGATGTCATCATTGAAGCAGAGGTGGTTTAGTTGCCGACCGTCTATCTTCACTCCCATTCCTTCCCATATTATTTTTTATTTTTACATGGGGAAAATAAAGACTGAAAAAAATCTATTTTTATTAACTGAAAAAAATCTGATAAATTTGACAAATTCAGATAAATTTGAATGTCTCATAGCGGCATGATTTTTTTAACATGTAAAAAAAAACAGTGTAATGATATTCTGTAACAGTCACCAACTATACCTTTTGGTAAAAAATAAATTGTGCTTAAGCCTATGATAATTGTATTTGAAGGCAATGGATAGGTAGTTGAGAACACAGTTGACAGGAAATAGTGAAGCCAGTTATTGAAGTGCGACTTTGCATTGTACTAAACTACTGTCTAATTGAAAAACAAGTACTATTTGGAGCATATTTTCCTGTATACTACCTACAGATAAATGGGAAGGAAATAAAGGCAAGAAAATGCTGGAGATAAATTAATGAGACAGACTATTTTGATAAAAAATATTGAGAATATGTTGTCCTACTTTCCTCAAGAGTTAATTTCTTTGAAAGTCTTTTTTAAGACTATAAAGAACAACATAAAAACCCTGAAATATAACAATGACAATTTTTTAGTAAAATGTTCGTTTTTTATATTATAGGCACATATCTTTCCATAGTTTAATGTATATGTCTATAAGGCATGTTTACAGTTATAATTAACCAGATGTAAAAGTTGGTAATGCCTGTTTCATTGATTTAAATTGCAAAGAGTAAGATCATTAGTCTGAAACTTTTTCTTTCATTGTAACATAATACTATCCTAATAGCAATAAAGACATATTATAAGAAATGATAATTTACTTTAGATGAATGAAATTTCCAAACATCATGTCTTTTGCAAAGTAAATACCTGCCACGAATACACTATTCAAAAGAACAGATGCAATTCCATTTGAGGGCCAGGTGTGGTGCCTTTTAATCACAGACATTTTATTTATTTGCATTTGATGTAAAAAGAGTTGCTTGAGGAGATCATTTATTTGGCTAACTTTTATTTTCAAAAGCTCATTTTTTCTGAAATTTATGTACCCTTGCTAGATTGCATTGTTTTCAAAAATATTTGACATCCCTCTCTACCTCACTACACATGGAGAGTCATATAAATTTGGGGGACTGCGTTTAATGAGGAATGGAAGATATATGTGCCTGTAGAAAATAGTATTTGGCCTAAGAGATTGCAAGGAGCTTGGTTTACTTGCAGCTAATTCTGGTTTGATCCCTGGCACCGCTGGGTAGTCTGAGCATCATGTCACTTCTGAGCACAGAGCAGGGAGCAACTTTCACGCGCTAATAGGTGTGGCCCCCAAACCCAAAGTAGAACTGTCATAACTCTGTCCTCCCGTTGTTCATTGATTTGTTCGAGCGGGCACCAATAACACTTCCATTATGAGACTTGTTGTTACTGTTTTTAGCATATCGAATACCTTACGGGTAGCTTGCCAGGCTATGCCTTGTGAGTGGGATACTCTCGGTAGCTTTCGGGGATCTCTATGAGTGATGGAGGAATTGAACTCAGGTTCGGCCGCATGCAAGGCAAATGCTCTAACCACTGTGCAACCGCTCCAGTCCAAATTGTGGAAACTATCTTAAGATAGTAATATCTCAAGAGCCAGCATGTGCTTCTCCATATATTCTTTTAAATCTGCCATAGCTATTACAAATCATAATTAGTGCTTTTTTCTGTCAATTCTGGTTCCAAGAGTAAGGATAAGAGTGGGTAGCATTTTTTAATAGCACAGAATATCCTTTCCAAACAAGGAAGAATAATACACTTTGATTCTTATAAGACACTTATATTTGAGGGGTGGTACTATTTTGGCATATATTACTGCAGTACCAACTGATTCATTAGATTATAAAAAAATAGGGAATGGAGAGATATTACAGGAGATAAGGTATTTGCCTTGATGTAGTTAACCCAGGTTTGAATCTCTAGTACCATATACGGTATCCTGAGTACTTCCAGGAGTTTTCCCTGAGAACAGAACTAAGAGTAAACACTGAGCACCACCAGGTGTGGCCCCCAAACCATTATATCTATGGACAGAGAGATAGAGATATAGATAGAGATAAAATGATACTGCAAAAGGAAAAATGTTAACATTTATGTTTAGGGAATGATGGGTCTCATTTCCCTGACTCTGAAAGAGCCTCTAATGTGGCACCATTAGGAAAGACAAGTAAAGAGAGGCTGCTAAAGTCTCAGGGCTAGGATGAATGGAGATGTTACTGGGCCTGCTTGAGCAAATCATTGATCAACAGATGACAGTATATGTTTAGGGAAGAAAAGAACTGTGTGTGTGTATGTGTGCGTGAATATATATATATATACACATATATATATATATATATATTTATATATTTGAGGAAGCAGTTCGAGCTACACTTGGAGGTGTTCAGGGCTATTCCTGCTGCTGTGCTCAAGATTAATCCCTGACACTGTTCAGGAGATTATGTGTTGCTGGGAATTCAAATTGGGAGGTTGTGGTCTCTGCAGCAATAGCAAACAAGACAAGTGCCTTATAGGTGTACCTATACTTCTCTGAGCTCAGGATAGACACGTTAAATTGCATCAGAACTGCAAACAGTAGAGCTACATCCTAGGTGTAAACCCAGTAGAAGAAAACTACGATGCAATACATATAGTCACACATGAAATAATTCTAAATAACCTAAATTTCACTAACCATTCGTTAATTCAACTCATAAATTATATTCATATATTATGTTTATTCTCAGAGTCTCTTGCCCCCATGCCTGGATGTCCTCACCAGGGCCCCTAGAATCGGGGCAGGTTGAGCTTGTCCCTGCCCCAAGCAGAGCCTCGGCGGCCAAAGTCCTCTGGAACTCAGCCACAGCCATGCTAAAGGCTCCACTCCACAAGTTGGGATGAGCCTCACACATGAAGGAACTGGCAAAGAAACTCAGGTGTGCAGGATCTGGCACTGAGATCTCCAAGCCTGCTCTCATTGGGACTGGGCCTCCTCCACCCAGATCCCCCCTTTTTCAGTAGCTTGGCAGCCACACCCACAAACTGCACTCTTCCTCCCTCCCCCCAACCGTGTAATCCCATAATCCCATCAACAGCCAAGATCCAGAGACTATAAAACAAATCTCCCGGAAGTGTGAGTGACCACTTATAGCCTCATTCTCCCTCTGCAGAGAACCTGTCAAGTTACCAAGAGCATCTTGCACACACGGCAGAGCCTGGCAAGCTCCTCATAGCATATTAGATATGCCAAATACAGTAATAATGATGGGTCTTATTCCCCTTACCCTGAAAGAGCCTCCAATATGGCAATGCTGGGAAGAACGAGTAATGAGAGGCTGCTAAAATCTCAGGGTTATAATGAATGGAGATGTTACTGGTGCCCGCTCGTGCAAATTGATGATCAATGGGATGATAGTGATACAGTGATACAGTGATTATGTATATTCAACAGGAGTATTAAGTTTTTAAATCAGTATTTTCTAGAATAAAATAGTGCTTGTAGATCTCAAATCACATAGGTTCTAAAGATTAGAGCTAATACACACATTAAAAAACAAACAAGGGCTGGAGAGATAGCACAGCGTGTAGGGCATTTGCCTTGCACGTGGAAGACCCGGGTTCAATTCCCAGCATCCCATATGGCCACCTGAGTACTTCCAGGAATAATTCCTGAGTCAGAGCCAGGAGTAACCCCTGAGCATCACCGGGTGTGACCCTAAAAAAAAAAAACAGGTTCTATTGAATCATGGAGGTAAAAAAATTAAAATAATAAAGAAGATTAAACATAGAAAAAATTTGATTTAAAAGTTACTGTATCATGTCATATTGAGAAGAAATATTGGAAGTTGGTAGTGTTGATGAAATTTTTATTTTCTCATTTTATTTTGTTTGTTGGGTCACACCTAGCTGTGCTCAGGACACACTACTGGTTCTGTGTTTTGGAGGTCTTGGAGGATTACCTGGCATGGCTGATATCCAATCCTGGTTGGTCACATGAAAAGCAAAAGCCATACCCTGTGTCCTATTGCTCTAGCTCCTAACAGATTTTTAAATGATTAATACCAAATCCGAGGTTGATTCAGATTAACTTTATGTGTCACATCTATTTGGCTATGGTATGCCCAGATACTTGATTCCAGGTATGTTCATGGGAATATTTCAGGCTGAGATTAATATTTGAATCAATATGCTGAGGAAAGCAGATTACTCCTTTCAATGTAGGTGGTCTCATGCAATCCATTAAAGGCCTGAATAGAACACAAAGGTAGGGAAGAATTTCCTTTCTTGGCTAGACTACCTTTTATCTGTAGCCTCCCAGTTGTCTTTCCTCAGCACCACTGGTCTGAGCATGATTGAAGAAGCAGTGTACACACACCATGTAGTGGCTGGAGCATCAGTTGTAGCCCATGCCCTCTGAAACTGAAGTGGGACAGGGCAGTTAATGGGAGCCCCTTGCTAGATGTTTTTTTGTGTGATTTTAAAAGCCATAGAAATTTTAGACAAGGTGTAAATCCCAGTGGTTTAAATTTAAAAAAAGCAGATCAAGATATACTGTACATAAAGCAGTCTCTGCCTCCCCCCCAAAAAAAAATCCCACCAATTTTAAATATATAAAGCATCTTCATTGAAGCATGCCTTTGGAAAAGTTGTTAACAAATTAAATCTGAAAATTAGTGGTCTATAAAATTTAAGGTGAAGAGCACTGCATACAAACACTTTAGGTGATAAATTTGTTGGTTTTGGTTTATTTTGGTTAGATGGGGAACACATCCAGTAATGATCAGGGCTTACTTCTAGCTCTCTGCTCAGAGATCAATTCTAGTTATCCTCAAGGTGGTATAGGATACTTGGTATCAAACCTGGGTTGGCTGTGTACAAAGCAAGCACTCTGCCCACTTCACTATCTCTCCAGCACCAATAAAATTATTTCTATACTGAATGAATTAAACATTCTGATGAGTCCAAAAGATGTGCCTGGAGTCAGAGGTTCTTCATCCTCTTAACCACTTCTTCAAATCTCTTGAAGCCGTTCCACACTGCTCTCTTCCTCCTGCGCAGTTCTGGCGCCATGTCATTCCTCATGTTGAGTTCTCGACCCAGGTACACATAGTGGCTGCATTCGGAGATGTTTGTTCCATTGAGAGCAAATGGAATATCAGGGACTAGTTCGTTTTTCATGAACATTGTTTTGCTGAGATTCAGCTGCAATCCTACCTTTCCACACTCACGATTGAAGTCGGCCAGCATTTGTGCTGCTTGGCTTATGTTTGGTGTTATGAGAACGATGTCATCAGAGAAGCATAGGTGGTGTAGTTACTGACCGTCTAGAATCTTCACTTTTGTTCCTTCCCATTCCAGCAGTCGTATGATGTTCTCGAAGGTGTTACTGAAGAGTCTCAGTGAAATGGCATCACCCTGCTGAACCCCTCTCTTTATGTCATTGATCACTTCCTTGTAGAATGGTGAGATCCTGGTGGTGAATCTGTAATACAGCTCGGGGAGGATCTTGAATATGATGTGGTCGATTTCGTTGTGGAACTCTCCACCAGGTTTGAGCAACCTTTTTAACTAGGGCTTTGATGACTGCTTCAGTCTCAACAGAATCGAAGGCCTTCTTTAAATCAATGAACGTTAGACAGAGCAACTCCCGCAAAACTTGAGTTCGCTCACTGTGTGGACATGGTCGATTATGCTGAATCCTTTTCGGAACCTGGCTTGCTCTCATGGTTGTCCTTCATCTAGTGTTCTGCCTATTCTATTCAGGATGACTCGAGTGAACAACTTGTAGACGATGGATAACAGGCAGAATGGGTGATAGTTGCCGATGTAGTGGATGTCTCCCTTCTTGTACAACAGAACGGTGCTGCTGGTTTTCCACTGGGACAGAACCCTGCCTTTGGACAGGTAGTGTGTGAAGAGCCAAGCCAGTTTATTGATGAGTACTGGTGGCAGATTCTTCAGGTGTTCAGGTCTGACCTTGTCTGGACCGGGTGCTGTATGCGTCTTTACTGATGAAATGGCATGTTGGATTTCAGAAGGGAGAATGTTGGGAACGACATATCCATCTTGCATAATTTGGTATGTGTCGTGAATAATCCTCTTCATTACTCTTCTGGAAGATGTGATAGATCCATCAGGACATTGGAGAGCAATCACCTTGGTCTTGTAGTTGGCAAAGGACAGGCGAGTATTGTGAATACTTTTCCCCGCTTCTGCCACATTGGTGAACACTGCTGCTCTTCTCTCTTTGCAAGCTCAGACGTTAGCTTGTGGTTGTTTGAGTCTTGTGGCAAACCACATTGTTGAATAAGCTGGAGAGTTTCCGAAAACAGTTGTCTGTTTGTGGCTTTCCCACTCTTGTCATGGAGGTGCTGAACCAGTTGATCTTATTCCTTGTTGATGTTGTCAACAACAGCATCTTCCCACATAGCCACAATAGTGCCAAAGAGTTCCCAGTTGGTTGTCATTCTGGGAGTTCTCTTCTTAAATTTAAACTTGCAGACCTTTTTCCTCACTCTGTGAAGTAGAATTTTGCATGACGGAGATGGTGGTCCGATCCCATTTGGAATTTTGGGACAGCAGCCAAGTGAGTCAGGCAAAAATTTCAATTGAATATGATGTGGTTGATTTCGTTGTGGAACTCTCCACCAGGAGACTCCCATGTCCAATGTTTAGATTCAGCCTTTTGGAACTGTGAGTTATCATGGATGGTCTTGGTCGATATGATGAACTCAGTCTCTCACCCTGTTCGTTCTATTCTAGTCCATGGGACCCCATGTGGAGTTCTTGAGGCAACCTTCTTGGACCTACTTTGGCATTAAAATCCCCAACAATGAGGGACCCTCTGCGCCTAAAGACTTTGATTCCAAAGATGTAACACATTCGGGCATCCAGCGCAGCATCCGATAGCGATGCACTGGGACAACGGACTGGGCTACAACTCTGTGCTGCCGGGGGTGGATTTTTTTTTCCTCCCCACCTTGTCTTCCTGCACGGAAAGCGGCGGGCTGGCGGCACCCATGTGGCAGGCGCCATCTTCTGTGACTCCAAACCCACAGGTATTCGGCTTTTACTTTTGGGGCTCCCAGGAACTCATGGGAAGGGGGCGTAACCGGCACGCCCTCGGCCCAGATAAATCCGGAGCCGCTGAGCGCGAATCGGACCCTCTGCGCCTAAAGACTTTGAATTCAGAGACTTCTTACAGCAATGCACTGGGACTGTGAGCTGGGCTATGTAATTTCTGGCAGAATTTTCCCTGGACTTTATACAGAAATCCAAAACTGCGAGGACGCGGCCGCGTCCGTGCGACTTAACATTTATAATTGTCAGCAATGTGAAACGGTTCCATTTGAACAGGTCTGACTTGGGGGGGGAACGCCAAATAATAACAGTAAGTTTTTGTTGAAATATTGAAGGTTTTTAATGTAGCAGCCACCTCTGGACTGTGAACTAAGCAAAAGCCCCACGCTGGCCGACGCGGCGTGGCGTACACCATACTATGAGGCGCAGGAAGGGGGATGAGGGGAAAAAAGAAAAAAAAAAAAGGGAAAAGGAAAAAGGAAAAAAAAAAAGAGAGAGAGTTAAGTACTTGTAGCAGTGGGGCTACATATCTCTTCATTTCCAGCAATGAAAAACTAATTATCAAATGTAGTAGGTCTGTCTCTCTTGGTTGGAAACTCCAACAACTATAGTGAGTTTTGTGTTGAATTATGTAATGTAATCAAGGTAAAGAAAAAATGAAGTGAAATTCATTAGTTATACAGTAGGGGGTAGGGGGTGGGGGCGGGGGGTATACTGGGGTTTCTGGTGGTGGAATATGGGCACTGGTGAAGGCATGGGTGTTTGAATATTGTATAACTGACATATAAACCTGAGAACTTTGTAACTTTCCACATGGTGATTTAATAAAAATTTAAAAAAAAATTCCCAACAATGATCTTGTAGAATATGTGGTCTTCTTTATAGAACTTCTCCAGTTCCATGTATCACACATGTATACCATTCATCATTATCAAATAGACTTCTTTAAACACTTGTCTCAACCCTATCTCTCTTATGGTTACCACTATTGTGTCATCTAAGAATTGGTTTATTTCTTTTTAATCATAATCATTTGATTGAGATAATTTAATGTTTGTTCATGCTTCTTAAGGTATTATAAACTAATGTCCAGTCACTGTCACTGTCAACTCATCAAGTTGCTCGAGCTGGCACCAGTAATGTCTCCATTGTGAGACTTGTTACTGTTTTTGGCATACTGAATACACCTTGGGTAGCCTGCCAGGCTCTGCTGTGTGGACAAGATAGTCTCGGTAGCTTGCCAGACTCTTCGAGAGGGGCAGAGGAATCAAACCCCGGTCAGCCACGTGCAGGGCATACACCCTACCACTGTGCTATCACAACCCATAAACTAATGTGCAGTACTTTGTAATATTTGACTTTTACTACACTAAAATAATTGTTCATTATAAATGTTGTCTTTTGTTTATTTTCACTTATACTTTATTGTTCATGAATTATTTATTTGAATTTGTTTATAGTTGCTCATTGTACATCCAGAACTTACCACTGCATTAACTTTTGATAAAGGAATTTATTCAGTAGGATGCTATGTAAATGAAAATAAAATGTTGCTAAAAGTGAGGGGGCTGGAATGACAGTACAGTGGGTAGTGTGTTTCCCTTGCGTATGGTCGACTCTGGTTCAAACCCTGGCATCCCATGGGCCTCGAAGCACCACCAGTAGTAATTTCTGAGTGTAGAACCAGGAATAACTAACCCAGAACATTGCAGCATGTGGCCCAAAACACCCAAAATTTTTTAAAAATAACTAAAAACGTGAATTTTAAAAAGCTAAAATGTTTTGTCAAGATGCATCTTCTGAGAACTCTTTAAATAATAAGAGTATTTGGAAATTTAGTCATTTTTATTTAAGGATATAGACAGTTGAATGATTCCCTTAATTTTTAGAAGTTGGCTGCATTCTACAGGACTAATTAGAAAGAAGAATTTTTGTGCTGCCCCACGCCGGCTAATGGAGGAAATATCCTTCCTTCTTGGTCTCTCTCCCCTCCGGGAGAAGGCGTGGTGTCCGACATTTTGTGGGTCCATTGAGAAGGTATGAACTTTTGGCGCGGGGAAAAAAAAATGTGCTTTGAACTTGAAACAGCCGCGGGATACTGGGGCAGTCCCAGCCGGGGCCGGTGCTTGGCTCTGGCCGAGTTTCGGCCCGGGTGCCCATGCCTCTGCACAGCCGGTGGATGTGGAACGAGCAGGAACCAGAGACAACTTTAGGATTTGGGGTTCCAGCAAGTGCTTGCACCCATGTATGGAGACTGTGAACTAAGCTTTTGCTATGCTGTTCCAGGAAGGGAAATGATTCATTTTCCAACTTTAATCTCTGCGGACTTAATTACTATAATACAGAAATTGTAAATCGACATATTATCTCTTCATTCTCATCAGTGGAAAACTTATTATCAAATATTTCCTTGTCAATAGAGCTGTATTCTTGGGGGATAAATTCCAACAAAAATAGTGAGTCTGTTTTGAAACTCTAACAACAATAGTGAGTTAGTTGTGTGTTGAAATCTGGAATGTAATCAAGGTAAAGAGAAAAGGAAGTGAAATTATCACTCACGCACGGGGTGGGGATTGGGGGGTGAGGGGTGGGATGTATACTGTTTTTGTTTGTTTTGTTTGTTTTGTTTTTGCTTTTGTGTTTGTTTTTATTGGTGTGGAAAATGGGCACTGGTGAAGGGATGGGTGTTTGAGCATTGTATAACTGAGATATAAGCCTGAGAACTTTGCAACTTTCCACTTAGTGATTCAATAAAATAAATTAAAAAAAAATTTGTGCTGTTACATATTTTTAAATATTTATTATTAATTTCTGAGTAAATAAATATGGTAATGGGTCATTTGGGAATGAGTTTTGGTCACGGTTAGTAGTGTTTATCGGTTCTAAGCTCAGGTATGACCTTTGGCAGTACTCAGGGGACCATACATGATGCCAGGGATCAAACCTGGGTTTATTATATTCTAAGCAAGTGCTTTTACTCCGACACTCCTGCCCCACTGTCAGGTATAGTCCAAATCACTTCCCTAGAAATAAGAAAAAATGAGAAAAAAAATAGAATAAAATCACAATTGTATTATGTTTGTCCAATGCTGCTTTCAATACTATATTTGAAAATATAATCAAAGAATGTTAAAATACAGTAGTGACTAAAGAAAACAAGAATAATCTCTCTTTTGCAGTGTCTCAATACTCTCCTCTGAAAATATGGAGAAAACAAAAACTGTTGCTCTCGGAAAACTATTTTTATATTGGCTCCAATTGTCAAGCCTTGCCTGACTCATTTCAATGCTTTTCTGCTTTAAATGTCTGCACTCTGTAGCAGCTGTTGCTGTTAAGCCTACAATTTTTTATAGCTTTTTTTCTAGATTTTGTAATCTCCAAGTAAAGTCGCAGTAAATGTGTGCTTTGTGAAATATTACTCTCGGAAGCCTCAGATGCTTTATCACAGAAAAGTGTCATAGAGGATTTGAAACTGTGGGTTTAAAGTTTGCTCTTTTTTTCTTTTCTTTCTTTTTCAAAATTGTAGTCTGGTTGTAGAGCTAAGAAAAATGTATTGCTTTGTATATAAATAAAGATATTAAGACACTCACAAACACTTATATATACAATTTATTTGCTAAAACATCCTCACAGGTTTTGAAAATCTGTCTCTTGCACATGTGGAAATAATGTAACGATGGATATTTAGCATCACATGAATAAATTCAACTATGTGTCTATCAGTAGTCTTGCATTTTATATACTTTCTTTTCCACAAGTGTGTCATCTTATTATGAAAAGTGTCTGCGGTTTGTTCTTTTGACATTAAGAAACAAGATATTCCAGTGACAATTCCAATTACCAATTTCTAAAATACTAATGCTGTTTAGAGTTGACTCGTGTCTTGGTGCTCAGTGATCTAACTCAGGTCAACTGATTCTAGGCAAAAGACTTTCCTGTAATAGTCTCTTTCCAGCTCCTGGATCTAATGTTTTTTAACAAATAATTGAAAATTCAGATGCTCTAGCTATCTACATTCTGCCGATTAATTTACACATTATGCTTTGATAAAGAAATTTTTAGCCAAAATTAATGCCTTCATCATGAATTCCCCATGAATATTTTCCTTGCTATTTTTATAGACTTGGGAATTAAATATAAAGAAATAAAATATATGCTTGCTTTATATACCTCTCTTCTAAATTCTGATTGCATAGAAGTTATTAAAATCTTTTTTCTATATTTTAAACTCCTTATTGTTTTAAATCACTGAGGCAGTTGTATGATGTTTTAGTAATCTAGCACAAAAGATATAATGTAATTGATAAAGAGAAAGAAGAGAGTAATAGAAACTCAGTTTCTTAAATCCTCAAAATATTATGTATCAATGTATCACTGTATCATTGTCATCCCATTGTTCATTGATTTACTCAAGTGGGCGCCAGTGACGTCTCCATTTGTCTCAGCCCTGAGATTTTAGCAACCTCTCCTTACTCATCTATCCCAACGATTGGAGGCTCTTTCAGGCTAAGGGGAATGAGACCTGTTATTGTTACTGGTTTGGGCATATCGAATACACCATGGGGAGCTTACTAGGCTCTTCTGTGTAGGCAGGATACTTTTGGTAGCTTGCCGGGCTCTCTGAGAGGCACATATATATTTCCCTCTATGATTTTATGGAAAATCAGTAGGGAGTGCCTTATAATATGTGGTGCTATCCAGGAATGTGTTCACTCATGCTTGAGATTCGGCTCGAGCATGTGGAAAGCAACCTTTTGTGCGTGGCAGTGGTTGGGTAGTGGAGGTCAGCTGCCAGGGCTGGGTCCCCTGGGGCAGGGAAGACTCTGTTGCCAGCAGGAGGTGACTTAAGGGTGTGACCTCTGGGTCTCCTGAGATTGGGGGAAACAGGTAGAGGATCTCTATCCCGGGTCCCGTTGAACCCAGAGTCCAAGATCATAAAATTCCGCATTACTTGGGTTCCATGGAACTTTGTTCATGCTTGAGGCTTGGCCCAAGCATGTGGAAAGCAGCCTGGAGCATAGCAGCGTGCGTAGTGGAGGTCAGCTGCCGGGGCTGGGTCCCTTGGGGCAGGGAGGGCTCTCACCTGCCGCTCTCTGGGGAAACTCTGGTGGAAACAGCCTCTGGCTTGGAGTCCAGTGGCATGGTTATGGGAGCCTCAATTTATGCTCCCTTCTGGGAGAAGCAGCCATGAGTTCTGCTGTGAAAGTTATAGGCAGATTAGATTTTGCATACTTCCTCTATGCATAGTTCTTCTATGCAAATTCAAAATATTATGTATATAAAATTATTGACACTTGAGACAAACATTAAAAATAAGACTTTTTGTAGATTTCTGGATAAAGAAACTATGGTATACAGTTACTGTCACTGTCACTGTCAATGTCACCCCATTTCTCATCGATTTGCTGGAGCGGGCACCAGCAATGTCTCCATTTGAGACTTGTTACTGTTTTTGGCATATTGAATACGCCACGGGTAGATTGCCAGATTCTGCCATGTGGGTGAGATACTTTCGGTAGATTGCCGGACTCTCCAAAAGGGGTGGAGGAATCGAACCCTGGTCAGACGTGTGCAAGGCGAATTCCCTACTCACTGAGCTATCACTACAGCAGCCCTTGTATATATATATATATATATATATATATATATATACGTATATATATATACAAGTTACAGTTACACAATTGAATACACAATTGAAAGGTATACAGTTACACAATTGAATATTACTCAGACAAAAAATATAAAGTCATGCAAATAGGAAATGTAAATATGTTAAATCTGACCATGTATATGTATATGAGTGTGTACATTCTGAGAGTTAACTTTGTTTTTTAAAATTTTCGTGAAGCATCCTAATTTTTCTTGAAACACTCCTAAAGATGTGAGGCTGGAGAAAGAGAGCAAATACAATTTCAAGAGAGAACACAGGCTTCTCCAACATGGGAAAAACAAAGACAGAGCAACAAGCAAGACGATATGTGTTCAAGGAAGAATGTGCCTGAAGATAAAAGCCATTTTGTGTTGGTGTTTAGAAAGTCCCTAGGGAGCATGACTCACAATAAAAATTGGGAGAATTTTGCCTGTATTTCATGTTTTATTTGTTTAATTGGTTTTAATTAAATTTTTAGTAAAAATAACAGTAACACCAACACCCTAGACAATTAAAAGTTATTCTGAAGGAAGTATATACGCAGTGAAGCAAACATCTTAAAATAGTGGCTGTGATTTAATTCACATTTAAAAAAATATTTTGGAATTGAGGTGTACAAAATCTAGTAATAAGAAGTTAATAATGGTAACATTATCTAATAAACTAGTCCAGTGGGACATGGATGACAGGACAAAGAGCTCAGTCACTGCTAAAAGATGAAAAATGGGCTTACTGAGTTAGAAATGGAAGATATTTTTGGCCTGAGTTGGTACAGTGGGTAGGGCATTTGCCTTGTTCTGGCCAATCCAGGTTTGATCCCCAGCATCCCATATTGTTTCATGAGCATCACCAAGAGTAACTCCTGAATGAAGAGACAGGAAGAACCCCTGATCGTTGCCAAGTGTGTCCCAAAGCCAAAGAGAAAAAAAAAGAAAATTGCTAACTAACTATATTTAAGGAATGAAAAAAAATCCATAAATAATATTCAAAATTTTGTATTAAGAGACTCCAATTGAAAGGATAGCAGTTAAAGCAATTGCCATACACATGGACAACCTGGGTTCTATTCTTGGGAACACCTATCGGCTTCTGAGCACTGTTAGGAATGATCCCTCTGTGTTGATCAAGAAGTATAAGCCCTGAGCACTGCTGGGTGTCCTCGCCATTTCCAAAGGGGGGAAATATTTGAATCAGAAGATTAGACAATTATTTGGTAAATTATCAATGTATAATTTAGATTAGACCCATTAGTTGACTATTAAGAGATTAATCTCCTAAAAGCTAAATTGTTAAGTTAAAGACCAAAGTACCAAGATAGACACAGGATGTAGCGACACAATCAAATATCAAACTTAACCTCAGTGAGTTTCCATGTTATTTTTTCATAACAGATAGAAAATAATCTACTATACTGGTTTACAATTCACGATCACCGAATCCCGTTAATCATCGATTTCTTGAGTGGGCTCAGTAACCTCTCCATTCGTCCTTTCCCAGAGATCTTAGAAGTCTCTCTCTACATGGCCCTCCAATGATGTCGCACTGAGGCTCTTTCAGGGTCAGGGGAATGGGATCCAGCTTGTTACTGGATTTAGCATATGAATACACTTTGGGAAGCTTGTAAGGCTGTCCCATGTGGGCAGGAAACTCTCAGAAGCTGGCCAGTTTCACCCAGAGGGAGAAGTAGGCTAGAGGATATCTTGCGGCCGCAAAGTGGCCACGCACTTCTGGGAGCTTGCTTTTAAGTCTGTGGATGTTGGCCCTTGATGGGATTACATAAACCTGGGTTCCTGTGCCGGTACCTTCATGCGTGAGGCTCATCCAAATGTGGGGAGAGGGGCCTCGAGCATGGCTGTAGCTAGGTTCCGGTGGTCTTCGGCCACCAGGAGCTCTGCTCGGGTGGGGAGGAAAACTGGAGCCCATCCCCTCCGAGGGAGTCTGGGGAAGACAGCCAGGCATGCGGGCCAGAGACTCTTTACAATTATGACAATTAAATTATTTTTAATTGATTCTTGTTACAACCAACATTTTTGCTGAATTTAGATATATTTAATAACATCTATATAGTGAAAGTAGAATAAAAATCCCAACCTTTGACTTATTTCAAGTTTTATCTTAAATCTATACATATATATGTATATATATAAATATGTCAGAAATTAGATTTTTATTTCAAATAAAGATTCAATATTTATCATCATTTATCAAAACAAAGATGGATATTTTAGGAAATATGAAATATAAACCAAATACAATATGCTTGGGTATTTTCTGTCTCATGTGCCTAATTTGGAAGAATAGAATATAAACTATTGGATGATAGAATGATAGAGCTTGGTATATTCATTGCCATACATACTATAAAGAATTATTCATGTATTTCTTTACTGGCAACAGAAAATGTTTTTCTTATGCATTATTCAGTTTAGTACTTGGAAACTCTCCAGCTCACCTATGCTGTTAATTACAATGGCAAAATCAGAGATTCTAAATTCCTGGAGATGTCTAGAAAAAAAATGTCACATACAAATGAAAAAGGAAATTATCTTGTAAATATCTGCATTTTTCTGCTGTTGGGATTAAATGGCACATTCCTTTGCATTTCCCTTGAGAAAATTTTCTTCTTTTTATTTTAAATGTTTTTAATTGAATCTCTATGAGATAGACCCTTACAAAGCTGTTCATCATTAGGTTTCAGTCATACAGTGTTCCAACACCCATCCCTCTACCACTGCACATTTCCCAGCACCCGTGGTGTCCCAGTTTCTCTCCCATAGCCCCCCAGTCTTCATCCCCAGTCTACCTCTATGGCAGGTGATTTTTCTCTCTCTCCCTCTCCTTCTCTCCTTCTCCTTCTCTTCTCCTTCTCTCTCTCTCTCTCTCTCTCTCTCTCTCTCTCTCTCTCTCTCTCTCTCTCTCTCTCTCTCTCTCTCCCCCTCCCTACCTTCCATCCACCCTCTCCCCTCCCTCTCTCTACATTCTTTTAGGGACAAATACTGGAGAAAATCCAATTTGTGATATTTGGCTGTCTTCTTACACAGTAAATAACAAATCTCTTTCTTAATTCCATTAAAAAAATAAAATGCCTCATAAGCAGAAAATATGTATAGACACTAGTCTAGTTAAAATAGAAATATGTATCATATTGAAAAAATATGTTTAAGATTTCAAATGATTCATTCCTTTGCTCTAATAAAATAGTAGTAAAATAGTCCAGGTACAACATACAACTTTCAAAGGAAATAGGAGTAAAGCTTAGTTATATATCTGTATTTCTGCCTTATTAGCAAAGAATGGTGTAATAAGTCTATGCAAAAATGGAATAAGAAGTTCAAAAAATGTGGAAGTCAGACAAGAACACCAGTAAAGTAAACAAAAAAAATGTAGGTAAAAAAGACAAAATACTTGCAGATCCTCTACCTCTAATATTTCTATCAGCACAGCTCATCTTAACTGTAATGACTGTTATTCCCTCACTCATTTTGGATGATCAGGTTTGAGGTTATGATTTAGTAATCATGTATTAAGTTACAAAATATACACACTATACTTTTTTAGATAATAACGTATTCTTCAATATTATACAGTTCTTACCTTCCTGTAGATAACATTCATTTTCCGAAGGATGACTACCATGTTTTTGTTTTCTGTATGGGGGTGGTCACACATGGTTGCACTCAGGTTTAGTCATGGTTTACTCCTGACTTGACTCTCAATGATTACTCTTGGTGGGGCACAGGACCCTATGGAGTGCACAGAACCAGGATGACCATGTGCAAGGCCAGCATCCTACCTGTTGTATTATCTCTCCAGCTCCCACTACCACATCTTTTATTACAGAAATGAATATTGTGAGTTATTGCTTTTTAATTGTGCTATTTAATAACTGTGTACTTTGCCTTTAAAATGAAAAATAGAAAACATAGGAAAATAGACAATGAATATGTTAAGGAGTATTTAAAGGCCAGTCAATATGGGTATTTCTTTTTGTTTTTGCTTATTTTAATTGAATACTGTGGACATATTTATAACAGTAAATAATGACTTTTAAAAGAACATATACCAATAGATAATTGTTGAGTGAGGGAAGATAAAACTGGAAGAACCACTTGTTAGCAAGGTTATTTTTCTCCATTTCTATCCAGCTTAAATACAGTTGTGAATTTTAATTAGGAAGTGTGCTTAATACATGGACTTTAAAATTTTCAAAATATGCTAAAATTTTGGGGTTGAGGACTAGAAAAGGAAGTTAAGTGAGGGTGGGAGTGAGGAGGATCTTGTTTGTTGCTATTTTGTTATTTCTATTTTTCTTATTTTGTTATTTCTCCAGCTGCATAAAATACTACTGCTATGTGTTAGATAGCTAATGCTGTGAGAGAAAACCTTCCCTTGCATAGGGAAACAAAAGAGAGGAAAGCAGGAAACAAATCACACCCCAGATAACTGGGGGTAAGGAAAATTTTCATGATTTGTATAAAATATATTTCTCTTCTCTAGCCACATTGTTCTGCAAGACAGCAATGATTCAATTCTACACATGTCTGTTATGTCTTTTTTTGTTTTGTTTTGTTTTGTTTTTTGCTCACACCCAGCGATGCACAGGGCTTACTCCTGGCTCATGCAATCAGGAATTACTCCTGAGGGTGCTCGGTGGACCATATGGGATGCTGGGAATTGAACCTGGGTCTTCCGTGTGCAAGGCAAAGGCCTTACCTGCTGTACTATCACTCCACCCCCTCTACACATCTCTGAAACTTAGAATCTCACACTCTAAATATTAGAATTGGGAAGAGGGACTATAGGAACAAAGAGGAAAGAGCTGAATAAATCAATACTAAATTTTTTATGAGTGATAAATACCTAAAAAGAAAACTTACAAAAGACTGATAAATTATAGATTTCTCTATGTGAAGACAGAACATTCCAGTTTGTTAAGTAATTTAGGAGGTTTGGAAATGCTATTACCATTAATTTATATGAAATAACTGAAAATTCTAACTCAAAAAATGACCTGTCATCACACCAAATAAGAATATTCTACTTCCAGATTATGGAAGGAAACTAAGTAGTATAACACCACTATTTATGCTTGGTCCAAGACCAAGAATGAAGGCAAAGATGACACATACAAAAGACAAAAATGCAAAGACGACAGCAAATGATTTGAAAGTTTTGTCACCCACAATCATATGAGATTGATTTACATCTCAATCTTGTAATTTGGTATTGATTTGCATATCATATCAAAACTTACAGCTTAAAGTTTACCAGATAGACACCAGAAACTAAAAATAAATCCTTTGCCTGTGAAAGAACTAATGTTAGAGCACTGCCAAGCATGTGAGACGTGTCCTGAATTCGATACTTGCTATTCTAGGACCCTCCAAGAACCTCTGGCTGTAAATCTGATGGCTTCTTCACTAATGGGTTAAAATCGTTCTATTTTCACTTCCACTGTTAGAACTGTTAAAAAGTCAGCATTTTTGAAGAATTTTTTTCATCAGAAGAATTTCAGAACATAATGTTCAAACTATACAGTCACACCAACAACCAAGAAATATGACCAATCCACAATGGAAACAAATAGCTGCTAAATAGTTAACAACTTGTTGATTATAAGTAAAAGAAAAAAATACTAATGAAATATATTTTGCTGAAAATAGTTTTATAAAATAATGATAAATTTATTTTAGCTATTTCATTACTTAAAACTGAACAATATATAAAATGAGTAATTTCTAAATTGCATATAAGTTAATAAGAAGTATATCTTAAATACACTAATGCTGTTTAATTATAAATGACTCTAAAATAGACATTATTAGGGAAAAGTTTCTGACTGTGCTGGCTATGTAATGCCATTAAAAATATAGTCAAACAAAAAAATATAGTTGTACAAATGAAAGTTTGTTTCTTGTCAAGAATTTTATTAAAGAGAAAACATGGGATGTTCTCATGAAAGAAAGAAAAAGAAAAAAAAAGAAGTTTGTAGGAGGAAGACATCTTACCCACTTTTAGAAAAATGAAAATCATAAATTACAGAAATTATAAATTTTCTGTGAATAGTAGTTTGATACATAAAGTTAATGAGATATTGCATTAAAATCTCCTTTATCAGTTTTATCTCACTAATTTTTTTTGTGTAGAAATAGTGTAAAAATAATTCTCGTGCAACTTTTGGCAAGTCACTGCTAAATTCCAAACATATTCTTTCCATAGAAATATTAAAGTCACAAATCATAGTTGAAGAAACAATGTTAGTATTTTATTTGAAAGCAAAGCTAGCAATACAAGATAAGAGTTAAACCTCATGAATCCAGACCCAGCAAAACCTCTTTCGGCATGGGCAACTCCTCACAGAATGTCTCCAGCCTGAGAACTAAGCCTCGGCCCCGTGCCCGCCCAGGAGGGGAAAGGTATTTCTCTCTCTCGCCTCTTTCTCTCCGGGGATGAAGGGTGCAGTGTCCGCCATATTAAGACGACCACAGATTGGGTTTTCAAGCCTGCAATTATCTAATATCTGGAAGAAATCTCCCTGGACTTCTTGTTAAAGTACAGAAATTCAAAACCGCGCGGCCGCTACTGCGGCCGCGCCACCTTATTTGTCTTCACAGTAGGTCTGAATCTAGTGGGGTACTCCTAACAACAGTAGTGAGGTTTGTGTTGAAATATTGAATGTAACCAAAGTAAACAGAATGTAAAATGAAAGGTAGGGGCTGGGGGGGGCGGGATGGGAGGTGTACTGTGTGGGTTTTTTTTTTTTTTGGTGGTGGTATATGGGCACTGGTGAAGGGATGGTTGTTTCAGCATTGAGACCTAAGCCTAAAAGCATTGCAATCTTCCACACGGTGATTTAATAAAATAAAATTTAAAAAAAAGGGTTAAACCTCACCAAGTCTGTATTTTCAGTTTTATCTTTTTAAAAGATTTGTGGTGTCAATGTTAAATACTTGGTGCATTCTATTTTTTTTTTTACATTATTCACTTATTATTTATTGTATAATTAAGAAAATTCACAGAAGAAAACTTATAATCTCTGTGTACAGAAAGACTTATAAGAAGCAAGTCAGAGAGGTAATAGACTGGTAAGCACTTGCCTTGCATGCAGCAAACTCAGGAATCAAACCTTGGAACAATGAATGGTCCCCTGAGAACCATAAAAAAGGATCCCTGAGCACAGTCAGAAATAAGCGCTCGGCAATGTCAGGTATGAGCCTAAAACAAACAAAAAGATGACAGATGTTGAGTACAATTCATTATCCACTATCACAAATATCAGAAAACCCACTCACACTATTTTTTAGAAGTATAGCCATGGTCACATTAACTAAAAATTAAAATTAACCTGTTTTGGTTTTCGATTGCTCAAGATTCTTCTCCCTCTCTGTGTGTGTGTCTCTCTCTGTCTCTCTTTTTCTCCCTCCCTCTATCTCTTTCTCCATATATATATATACTCCATATATATATACACACATGCACATACACATATATATGTATATATATATATTTTTAACTTCCCTTTGGCTATAACTATTTCTTACTCCCTTCTTCAAAAATTATTCTGGGCTTCATGCATTCATTGCTCTCATTTATGTACCATAAGTTGAAATGACATATAAGTCTACCTCATTCAGTACAAAGAATATAATAAGACATGGCCTATATTGAATAGGATGATATACATTTCACATATAAGAAATGGCGGAACAAAACCTATTTTGTTATTCTAGGAAAAATTATCACTACTTTTCCTATTTTAATGCAACTGAATTTGAGTAACTATAAAGTATGCAGCGATGATAATAAATTGTCTATATAAAGTGAGTCTTTTATGTGTATGCTGAAATTCTTGCATAAATTTGGCATCTTTTTATACATTAGTTCATTTAGTTGGAATTTACTTCCTTATCTGTCCATTTCGGATCATTGTATTGATATGATAATCATGGAAGTCACTCAAGGTTTTAGAGAATGCTACAAAATGAACAAGTTCTTTGGGATAGCAAGACTATTGAAATAGACACAAACAAAATAACCATAAAGCTGCAGAATATCTAAATCTGAAACGTAACTGTATTTCTGTTTATACATTAAGCTATCTCTTGAAGATGATAACTTCTTTTCATGGTGCCCATGTCTGCTGAAATATGAGGAGAGTTTTGCATTGACATCTGTTCATTGTGGAAAATGAAATTAACCTACTGAATTTGTTTAATAAAATTGTACCATCTTAATATGTTGAAAAAAGAGAATTTAATCCAATTAAAATCACAAGAAATTTCAACTAACTATATAAATTTATGTAATATCAAACTAGCACAGTAGTATCAAATGTAAAATGTTTTGCTTGAAGTTTAAAATTAATTAATACACCAGATTGACAGTTGTTCTGTTACACATCAACATAACAGTGATATCTTTGAACAAGACATTTTTTTCTTTCTTTTTTAATTTATTTATTTTTAATTAGTGAATTACCGTGAGGGTACAGTTACAGATTTATACATTTTTGTGCTCATGATTCCCTCATACAAATTTCGAGAACCCATCCCTTCACCAGTGTCCATTCTCCACCACCAGTAAACCCAACCTCCCTCCCACCTTCCAAGTCCTATCTCCCCCCACCCCACCCTGCCACTGTGGCAGGGTATTCCCTTTTGTTCTCTCTCTCTAATTAGGTGTTGTGGTTTGCAATAAAGGTGTTGAGTGGCCATTGTGTTCAGTCTCTAGTCTACATCACTCTTCCCCCGCATGGCCTCCAACCACATTTTACTTAGTGTTCCCTTCTCTGAGTTGCCCTCTCCCCAGAATGTGAGGCCAGCCTCCAAGCCATGGAGCCAACCTCCTGGTACTTATTTCTACCATTCTTGGGTGTTAGTCTCCTACTCTGTTATTCTATATTCCACAGATGAGTGCAATCTTTCTATGTCTGTCTCTCTCTTTCTGACTCATTTCACATAGCATGATACTTTCCATGTTGATCCACTTATATGCAAACTTCATGACCTCATTTTTTCTAACAGCTGCATAGTGTTCCATTCTATAGATGTACCAAAGTTTCTTCAACCAGTCATCTGTTCTAGGGCACTCAGGTTTTTTCCAGATTCTGGCTATTGTAAACAGTGCTGCAATGAACATATAAGTGCAGATATCATTTCTACTATACTTTTTTGCTTCTCTGGGATATATTCCCAGAAGTGGTATTGCTGGGGCAAATGGGAGCTCAACTTCTAATTTCTTGAGAATCGTCCATATTGTTTTCCAAAAGGGCCGAACCAGTCGGCATTCCCACCAGCAGTGTAGAAGGGTCCCTTTCTCCCCACATCCTCTCCAGCAGTGGTTGCTTTTGTTCTTTTGGATATGTGCTAGTCTGTGTGGTGTGAGGTGGTATCTCATGGTTGTTTTGATCTGTATCTTCCTGATGATTAGTGATGGAGAGCATTTTTTCATGTGCCTTTTGGCCATTCGTATCTCTTCCTTGGTAAAGTTTCTTGAACAAGACATTTTTTGAGTCAGGAATCAAATAACTGCTCTCCGAGTGATTATTTTTCAGTATTTTCATGGCTTCTGAAGAGAAGTAACTTCCCTACTCAGCAATGGAATAGAGACTTTAATGAATAACGTATATATCATTCTCCATGTTTCAATTTCATTTGAAGTAGATAAGGCATTAATTCATTACTAACTCAAATTATTGAGTTTAAAACTGTCTGCAAGTTATTTGTAAATAACGTGTAGTTTGTGCTTCTTTGATATCACTGCAATATCTCCAAAATGCCCTTATTTTACCTGCATTCCTACTCTAATTTCTCTGCTTGCCTTTCTAAACAGCTGTTTCTTCCTGTTTCAACTCCTCTTGTTTCCTAAGCAGCACTAATGAGCCAGTAAGAAGTCTTTTGAATATCTCCAAGTTATAATAAATGTGGAGACAGAATTTAGAAACTTGCATTCATTTGTACTCCATTTAAATTTTAAATCCAAAAATTAAACACACAGTCACACACTAATTACCAAAACTAATTTTTCTACCTTTGCATGAAAAACAATTCCTGTTTTTTCTACATGCACACAAACATATTTTTTTCTGTAAAGACTAAGAAACATACATAATTTTCATAAGTATGTTTAATTGTAAATCATTTTCCTTTGTTCATGTCCAAAAGCATGCAAAATTCAGGATATTTAATGATTTTAAGGATTATATTATCTGTTTAGTCCACACATACATAAAACAATATCTTCTTAAAATTACATGATTATGGTCTTTTTCTTTTGGGTTTTCAAGCTTTCTTTATCTTAAACTATTTTTTAAAAAAATTTATTGAATCACCGTGAGGTAGTTACAAGCTTTCATGTTTGGGTTACAATCACACAATGATCAAACACCCATCCATCCACCAATGCACATTCCCCACCACCAATATCTTTGTTATAACCCCCCTTTCATGCCCTCCCAGTGCCTCCATGGCAGACAATATTCCCCATACTCTCTCTCTACTTTTGGGCATTATTGTTTGCAGTACAGATACTGAGACGTTATCATGTTTGGTCCATTATCTACTTTCAGCACACATCTTCCATGCTGACCATACTTTCTTGCTTCCTCCAGCCATCATTTTCTTAGTGATCCCTTCTCTATTCAAGCTGCCTTCTCCCATCCGCTCATGAGGCAGGCTCTTTCTGACAAAGGTCTTTCTGTTATGTTATAAGGACCATTAATAAGGACCACCATGTTATAAGGACCACTAAGGAGATACAAACTTGTTGGTGCTGGAAGAAAAAACAACAACAAAAAGAAGAGCTATGAACTTGCATCAGAGGGACGCGTGGGCGATCTCTGGCTGGGGGCAATACCGGTGCGCTTTCTGCCGAGATGAGACCCAGGTGGCCACACATTTGTGCAGCCCCTCTGATGCTGATAGACCATTATCCGGAGGCCAGCTAGACTTCTTTTGGTACCAGCAGCAGCTTGCAGCAATGTCTAAGGATGGTGAACTAAGCCATAGCCCCATGCTGCCCCAGGAAGGGAAATGATGCAATATCTAACATAAATCTCCCTGGACTTAGTTACTATAATACCAAAATACAGAATTCCCAAACCACGCGGCCGCGATAGAGACTTCATATCTCTTCATTCTCAACAATGGAAAACTAATTATCAAATGCTTACTTGTCAGCAGGGCTGCTTTTTGGAGGAAAACTCCAACAACAATAGTGAGTTTGGTGTTGAAATATGGAATGTAATCAAGGTAAAGAGAAAGTGAAGTGAAGTGAAATTTATCAGCTACGCAGGTGGGGGTGGGGGGTGAGAGGCATAATGGGGTTTTTGGTGGTGGAATATGTGCACTGGTGAAGGAACAGTGTTTGAGCATTATATAACTGAGACATAAGCTTGAAAGCTTTGTAACTTTTCACATGGTGATTCAATAAAATAAATAAGTTAAAAAAATTGACACTCTCAGGTGTACACATCATAACTTAAAAATAAGAAAAATTAATTAAAATAATTATTACCATGGTTGATCTTATCTTTCTTGACCATTGAATATGAGATATTGTCTACATTCACCATTCAAATAGTTATAAACTAATAAGATAATGATAAACTCTATGTCTAGAATAAATCTAACATTAAAACACAAAGTATAATTTGATCACAGGAATGAAAGATGTGCTAAAAACATTAAAAAGAGTTAAGTGAAAAAATTATAAGAATCTTAGTATCAACATTCTTATCTTAAAATGGTAAGATGTTACATGAACTAGAGATATGGGATCCTCTGTGATCCACAGAGAATTTTACAATGCTGTCAAATGTAAAATGATGGTGACACACAGAAAATCCCAACTGAGATATGCCCATTTGACTCAGAAAAATGTTGAAGTCATAAACCTACAGGCATTTCAGAAGGCGTTTTTGATAATTTACTGGAGACTAAGGAAATGCATGAGAATGGAGGTTATAGTCTTAAGGGAATTCCAATAGTTTCATGGAATATAGCATCATGGATCTTAGCAGTTTTTTATAGTAGAAACCACATATTAATGAACTCATGGTTCTTGTAGCATAACATAGCCTCAGGAAGCTTAGGTTTATCTGGATCACACCCATCAAAGTGCTCCCAAGTCACTCCCATTCCTTTGTCTATCTGTTACAACTTCTCTATGCTCTCTTCTCCAAACAGTTAATCAGATTTCCCCCCTAACCAGACTCTGTTAATTTGTAAGGTCAGATATTTCTAGGACACTGAACTTATATTGTAAGTTAATATTGCCTTTCTCCTCTCCTTATGTCTTTTTAATAGTTTACTTTAAAGCAATATCCCTTTTGTATAGATACAAGAAGACAATATCATGTTTTTGTAACTTGGTATTTAATTGGCTTCGGATATTATTCATTCTGGGGCATCTGCTTTCTTGACTTAAGCCTTAGTTGCCCCCAGTTCCTAGCACCCCAAAAACAGGGTCTCGATGAGGGAGGGGACAGACCCAGGGCAAGTGGTGAGTTATGTGCTACCCTGGCATCTAGATGGGCCTGGCCAAAGGGCCTAATTCTTAACTACAAGTTAAGAGCTTGATCATGAACAAATGCTGTCTTGATCCAAAAGTAACAATGAGACTAGGACCCTGCTAGGAATAGGAAAGACTAATCTGGCCTGAGCACTGTAGTCTGAGATCGAGCTGGCCCCAAGAGAGCAATTCTATCAGCTTAATGCATCTCTTACTGTGTCCATACAAAATGATTAATATTATGAATGCTTGTATGTTTTCGGGATGAGAAGAGGAGAAACACACTCATAAGACTCTGCCCTTGGGTGGATGGTCCTGCTGAAAGAGAATCTGTCCTAGAAGCAGCATCCCCTGAAGGAAAGAACTTTAACCCTATTGATTGTGACCGCACCTATGTGTAAGCCCCAACTCCTCATGCTGGTAGCACTTAACTAGGCTGGAAGAGAGGGATGGGGAAGAGATCGAGAGCCGGGAGAGAAGTAGAGAGAGACAGGAGTGAGTGAAATAAACAACAACTGATCAACCAACCAGCTTGGCCTTTGTTCCTTCTTTCTTCTGCCCTTGGTCTACAGCCGTCCAGATCCAGCCCATACACAGCATCTCTAGAGAACCGAATGCAGGCAATGAGACAGAGCCGCCCGGAGAGCCTGAGTACAAACACCCTTCGGTGTGCGTAGTTTTTTACACTTCTAGTAGGGCAAATATACCACATAAAACTATATCACTGTATCACTGTCATCCTGTTGTTCATCGATTTGCTCAAGCAGGCGCCAATAACATCTCCATTCAGAAACAGTAACTATGATGTCCTCATTCCCCTGACCCTGATAGAGCCCCCAATACATCATCGAACTACACTTACACTAGGCCCACACAAAACAAAATTTAAAAATAATTAAAATATGCTAATAATATCCAAGAACAAAAGAAAAAACTAAAAAATGGTAACATGCAATTTTAAGATTGAAAGTAAAAGCAATAAATTTAAAGTAATATTCAAAATAATAGCTAAGTAGTTTATCAAAATTATGATAACCAGTAAAGAACAGACCTAAGGGGTACAGAGATTAACATGTAGGATAAATACAAAAATAACCTTTAACTACATATGCAATACCAAAACTGTAGGATTTTTGTAATGTTGAAATAAGAGAATTCCTCAAACACTCTTAGAGCATTAAAAAATCCTTAATAATAATATCTTAGATTATTACTATTACTGTTGCCATAGTAATCTGATATGATTACTATTGTTGAGGCCGAGTCAAGGAAATAATGCAAATGTTGAAAAGTAAGCTCACTAAGGAAAGGAGAAATTTAAAGTCCAAAATCAGTATAATTACCTGCTCATAGAAAAGCAAAATAATGGTATCTTTGCAGTCCCAAATGAGGAGTTTTCATTCCCTGAGCACTTTTCATTGAAAGTTGAAAAAATATTCACTCTATTTATTCAAAGAGCTTCCCTATTCTGAGAATAGGAACCTTCATCTATTAATGGAACTTCATCTATTCTGAGTAAGAGAGCAAGATTTTAAGAAACTTGAAATTTCTATATATACTTAAAAACACATATTTTTGTTAATTTTTAAGTATTAAATTTTTTCAAAGTAGATATATGCACCGGTTTTCTGAATATGGAAGAATCTGATGTTATTCTCTCCTGAAAGATAAAAAGCAGTTATTTGAGCCAGAGATATTACAGTTGGGAGGGTGCTTTCCTTGCACACAACAGACCCAGGTTCAATCTCTAGCACCCCATAAAAGTCCACTAAGCCTCCTACGAGAGAACTGTAAGTGCCAAGCCAGAAGTAAGAAAAAAAGCCTCATATGCTCAAGAACATATAAACTTAAAAAAGCAGTTAATAAAAAAAATAATATTGGGATTGGAAAGAATGACTAAAAGATTGCCGGGAAAAATGTTCCAGGGAAATTGTTCTACAGGCATAAGATGAAGTTATTCAATTCATTAATAATAAAATAACTCAGTACTTGTGAATTAGGTAATATTTGGAAACTTTCACTTCTAATTTTCCACTGTAGTTTGGTTTTAAGTATAATTAGAAGTAAGCAGTTAATCTTTCTTGTTCTCTACAGAAAAGATATCACAAGAAGTAAGTAAGAGCGGATTCAATATCAATGATAAGCATAAAAAGTGCTGTAAATACTGTTGATTGTGGGCTGTAGTGTTAGCATAGCAGGTAGGGTGTTTGCCTTGCACACGGCGGACCCGTGCAGTGCTAGTGCCAGTGACTGTTGATTGAAAAACATATATTTTTACTGTTTACATTTTCACTTATTCTTTTGCCTTTTTTAGGCTATAATAGCACTGTCATCCAGTTGTTCATCGATTTGCTTGAGCAAGCACCAGTAACGTCTCCATTGTGAGACTTGTTTGGCATATTGAATATGCCAAGGGTAGCTTGCCAGACTCTGCCATGGGGGCAGGATACTCTCGGTAGCTTGCTGGGCTCTCTGAGAGGGATGGAGAAATTGAACCTGGGTCAACCATGTGCAAGACAAATGCCCTACCTGCTCTGCTACCCTGTTTAATTTAATTTTATCATTTTTTATTTTTTATGTTTTTATTTAGTATATGATTGAAGCGATAGCATGGAGATGCTACTGGTGCCTGCTCAGGCAAATTGATAAACACTGGGATAAGATAACAGTGCTACAGTTCTATCTTTTTATTTAGTCACCATAAGACAGTTACAAAGATTCAGGATGAAATTTCAGTCATACAATGTTCCAACACCAATCCCTTCAACAGTGTACATTTCTCATGATCAATATCATGAGAGTTCCCCCCCACCTCAATAGCCCCCCAAGCCTGCCTCTATGGCAGGCACTTTTCTTCTTTGTGTCTCTTTCTCTCTACTTTTGGGCATTATGATTTTCAGTACAGATACTGAGATGCTGTCATGTTTGGTCTTTTATTCACCTTCAGCACACATTGCATCCAGAGAGAAACCTTTCAATCATCATCGTCATAATGGTGCCTACTCTATCCAAACTCCCCTCTCCACCAGTCCTTGAGACAGGTTTCCAGTCATGGACCAATACTCCTGGCTCTTGTTTCTATTGTACTTAAGTGCTAGTCTATTACTATGTTGTTGTTGTTGTTTTGTATTACACAAATTGAGTGCATTCATTATCTGTTCCTCTCCTTCTGACTCATTTCACTCAGCATGATACTCTCCATGTCCATCTATTTATAGGTGAGTTTCATTGCTTCGCTTTTCCTAACAGCTGCATAGTATTCCATTGTGTGGATGTACCATAGTTTCTGTGTCAAGTCATCTGTTGTGAGGCACTTGGGCTGTTTCCAGATTCTGGCTATTGTGAATAGTCTGGTAATGAGCATACAAGGGAGGATGTCATTTCTTCTGTGTGTTTTGCCTCCTAGAGATATATTCCCAAAAGTGGTATTGCTGGGTCATGTGGAGGCTCAATTTCTTGTTTTTTGATGAATGCCCATATTGTTTTCCCAAAAGGCTGCTCAGGTGGGCATTCCCACCTGCAGTGACTCAGAGTCCCTTTCTCCCTGCATTCTTCTACTCCTGTGTGAATCAATGATCTTATCATGAATGCAGATCCTGAAAAGAAAGTTGAAAGATACCAAGGTATCTCTAGTCCCACAGACCTCAAGAAACTGGTATATTAACTATTTATTTGACTCAGAGTTCCTTTCTCCCTTCATTCTTCTACTCCTGTGTGAGTTGATGATCATATCATGAATGAAAATCCTGAAAAGAAAGTAGAAAGGAGGGGGCTGGAGCAATAGCACAGTGGGTAGGGCGTTTGCCTTGCACGCGGCCGACCCAGGTTCAATTCCTAGCATCCCATATGGTTCCCTGAGCACCACCAGGAGTGGTTCCTGACTGCAGAGCCAGGAGTAATCCCTGTGCATCGCCAGGTGTGACCCAAAAAGAAAAAAAAAGAAAGTAGAAAGGAGGTCACCTACCTCTATTCTCATAGGCCTTAAGGGACTGGTGTTTGAACTTCCTTGTCTGCTCCTGGTTCTCTATCAGGCAGGCCCTGAACAGTACCTTTATCTATGGAACAGGGAAAACTTAGACACTAGGTCAGGAATGAGAATTCCAGACTTGCTGATTGTATAATCAAGATAGAAGTGATCTGTACTTCCAGGCAAACAAGTCAAGGTGGCCTTTTTCTGCTTAATATCAAAGTATTATGGCTCAAGTTTTCCAAGTTGTCCTAAGTGACTCCCAAATCTAAGATGGGAAGGGAGAAAAAACGTTATCTGTTTCAAATAAACTCATTATGACTAGAGAGATGGTTCCGAGCTTGGAGGTTGCCAATTTCAAGCCAAAATGCTGAAACCAATGCTAATTGTGGTGTCTTGCACATTTCAGCCTCCCTATGTTCTGAACTTTACCTCTTCCAAATAAAGAGCAGTCCTTCATTGCATCCTACTCTTCTGACAGAATCATCAATGTTTCAAAAAACTGTTTTCGACAAAAAAATTAAAAATAATGAAAAAATATTGTCTTAGATTTATTTTTATTTTTTCCAATGGACTATATATTGGGCTTTCTATATAACCTGTCCAAAGTGGGCCCTGGGAGGGGAGGGGAGAGATGATAGAACTGTAAAGGCCCTGCCTTACATGTGGTTGACTTAGGTTCAATCCCTGAACCCATCATATGGCCCCCTGAGCTCATCAAGAGTGATCCCTGAGCATAGAGCCAGAAGTAATACCTGAGCACAGCTGGGTGTCCCCCCAACAAACAACAACAGCAACAGCAACCAAAAAAAAAAAGTGAAAAACACTGGGGGAAAACTAAGAGTTCCTGAGATTTTAGGGTGTTTTTTAAAAATTTTTATGGCTGTGAAGTCAAAGATACATATATACCCCTCAGTATTTGTTCTGCAAACCATATTCCCTAAAAGGAGAGGAAGAGAGAGACAGAGACAGAGGCTGAGAGAAGCAGAGACAGAGAGATAGAGACAGAGAGAGGGAGAGAGAGACAGAGAGACAGAGAGAGAAGTAACTGCCATAGAGGCAGGCTGAAGGTAGGGAGGGGGGATGGCAAAAGGGAAACTGATGTCATTGGTGGTGGGAAATGGATCCTGGTGGAGGAGCGATGAATGTTTGAATATCGTATAACTAAAATCCAACCATAAACAGCTTTGTAACTATGTATCTCATGGTGACCCAATAAATAAACAAGTAAATAGTTATCATCATCCTGTTGATCATTGAATTTCTCGAGTGGTCTCAGTAACCTCTCTATTTGTCCTAGCCCTGAGATTTTAGAAGCCTCTCTCTACTCGTCCTTCCCGAAAATGCCGCATTTGGAGGCTCTTTCAGGGTCAAGGGAACGAAACCCAGCATGTTACTGGTTTTGGCATATGAATACACCATGGGGACCTTGTGAGGCTCTCCCATGTGGGCAGGAAACTCCCGGTAGTTTGTCAGATTCTCCCAGAGGGAGAAGTAAGCTATAAGATGTTGCTTCCGGGAGCTTGCTTTTAAGTCTCTGGATGCTGGCTGTTGATGGGATTTCACGTTGATGGGATACTATGGTGCTGGGGCCAGTCCCTGCGTGTGACCGCCTAGCTACTGGGAAATGGGAAATCTGGGTGGAGGAGGCCCAGTCCTGATCTGAGCAGGCTTGGAGGTCTCAGCCTGGGTCCCATACACATGGGTTCCTCTGCTGGTTCCATCATGCGTGAGGCTCATCTGAATGTGTGGAGAGGGGCCTTGAACATGGCTGTGGCTAAGCTCCGAAGGTCTTCGGCCGCCCGCCAGGAGCTGTGCTCTGGGTGGGGAGGGAAGCTGGAGCCCAGGTGCTACAGCCAGGTGCACAGGCAAGAGACTCTCTGCCAAGTAAATAAATAAATAAATAAATATGGTTGCCACAATTCAAATAATAATAGTTAAATCTGAAAATTATGAGAGAAGAAAGTGGGCGTTCCATTAAGCAACACGGCCGGAGAATGCTCCAGACCTCAGACCGGGCCAGCCACACCGGGGAGCCAGACGGAGGAGGTACAGTCGGTACACCTTCTCCAGATGGAGTCCTGGCGACAATGAGCAGCAACTCACACAGCTCCAGGATGCGGGGCTAGGACAGCTCCGAACTGCGCAGCCGCTAGCACAGCCGCGCAACCTTTTCTGAAAAATGAAAACATACAATCTATTGATGCCATCCAACATGTCTGACTGTTGGAGGAAAACCTCCAAATAATGATAGTGAGATCCCTGTTGAAAATCGAATGTAATTAAAGTAAGGAAAGAGTAAAGTGAAAAATGTCTGCAACGCAGGCAGAGGCGGAGTGGGAGGGGGGTATGTGGGGGTTTGGTGGTGGATCAAATATGAAAACTTTGTAACTGTATCTCACAGTGATTCAATAAAAATAAAATTTAAAAAAAATGAAAAAAATCTAAAAATTACAATGATAAGTATATAATAGTGATGTCGGTGAGCCCCACGGTGACTCATTTGAAGTGGGGTGGAGGAAGATGGTCACTTTCTCCCAATCCACCTCTGCCACCCGGGACCCAGGGTTACTGAATTTCTTGTCTCACTTTGCAGAAAAGAATTTCAGGAGTAGACAAGCAGTGAAATAAAACAGATTTTATTTGGAGATTTTGAAGGAAAGGAGGGAAGAGAAAGTTGGAGAGAGTGGAGAGTAATGTGCTCAAGAGAGAACCTGGGCTTTTCCAAGGGCGGAGAGAGCCCGTACACACACCCCAGCATTAGACAGGAGAGCATGAAAGCACACATCTCAAGAGGGGAGATGAGGGCGACACATGTGCTCAGCCACCACCTGGTCACCTGGGCGCAAGCAGGACATGGGCTTGGACAGCATATATGTGCGCTTCCTTTGTTCAAGGTGGCTTTTTTAGAGTATCTTCTCAGGATATATTGGTCTGGAATGTTCTGAAGTCTTCTCTGGACTGAATTATTAAACTTAATTGTATTAAGAGAGAGGTCCAAAGGTATTCGAGTAATTTCCTTTATGGGGAGGGGTCCAATCTCCTCAGGGTCAGTTGCTGGTGCCAGGTGAGGGTCTTATCAGGCCTTAGTTCCTTTTCTTTCCTGCAAAGTCAGCCTTTGCAAACTTCAGGATATTTACTACCATTGCCTGGGGAGGGACCTTTCCTATCTGCCTGCCTGTACTAAGACATTAAATACCTTTTTTGGGGATTTTCCAGATGATATCACAATTTATACTATTGCAATGAGAATGTTTATGTTTTTATGTGTTTTAGACATGCTCTTCATTTTCTAATCTTAGTATAGATAAATATACATCATAAAATGCAAATTTAGTATGTAAAATAATCTGTAAAATAAAA
Organism: Sorex araneus; assembly: GCF_027595985.1. Classification (NCBI taxonomy): domain Eukaryota; kingdom Metazoa; phylum Chordata; class Mammalia; order Eulipotyphla; family Soricidae; genus Sorex; species Sorex araneus. The sequence continues at coordinate 302,160,856 of NC_073313.1, read as the reverse complement.
ATAAAGTGTCGTCCTGTCAAAGGGAATGGGAGCTACTCATCCAATAATCCCCAAACAGGCACTTTTTCTCAGGTAGAGGTGGAAATCATAATTTTTTTAAAAGATAATGAAAGGGATCTACCTTACATAACTGGGATTACAACATTTGCACGCATAGGAGTGTTTTCCTCTGAAAATCTAATGCTTATCAAACCTGTCAAAGAAATATCAAAACTCTCCCTCTAGGGTCAGCAAGGTTTTTGTGGGAGTTGTAAAACAAGAAAGATGACAATGCAAAGAACAGATGCCTAGGAGGCAGGTCAGGGGTTGAGCCTCATCACTCTCGCACAATAGATTTCTGGCCCTCGGCCACACAATATAAACTATAGATAGCACCACATCTACTTTCTGTGAGATGGTGTAATTCAAAAATAACTACAGTTAGTCAAGGGAAATTTCTTTGGGCAATTAAAACCGATCTTCTATCTTTATATATGACTAACTCTTTCAGGAAGAATTTTTAAAATTCAGGATATCATCAAGTGTATTTTCTGATGAAGAAATTACATATTATAGGGTCATCAATTTGCCAAATAGTTAATCATTTCATTAATTTTAGGCATAATTCTGCACTTCTATATACATATATATGCACCATTTGATGAATCATGGTTTTTATTTTAAGAATTACTTATTTGTGCAATTAATCACACATGAGCACATATTTGAAAGAGAAATACAAAAAAAGGAAATTTTTCATATACTCTGACAAGCTAGAATCATTCTATTTGAAATTGTAAAAAGCTATGAGAGTATCAAATGTATAATGTAACAAGCCTTTGGGTTCTGTATGCTGGAATGGAAACATCTTGACAAGACTTTGCAATGTTGGTGTTTCAGAGCATATATCCTCATCAATACTGAGCTAAAGTTTAAAACAATTTACTTTTTGTAGATGGCAAAATGAAACTTACTAAGAATAGAAAGAAGTTATATCAAACCTTATTTCCTGAAGACTGTTTTGAGATATTTTAATGACATTATGGGGGATGAGAAATAATACGCCATCAATAAAAGTCAAGAATCTCAGACAATTTCCCGATATAATTTAGATTAAAGCTTCCTTATATTAAGGTCTCAACTGTTCACAGTTCAGCAACGACTGATTGAAGTACGTACCATCTGTAAAATGTACTTTAAGACTGAAGCAGAGAGGCAGGTAGATAGGGACAGACCCCCCCCCCCCATCGATTCTTAGCAAACCCCTTCCTGCTCCAGCAGGAACAAAGGCCAAAAAAGAAATATCAAAGAAGACTATGAACTATCCCAAAATCTACACCTTTGGCAACCATCTTAGCGATGGACTCTTACCTAAGTAGAAAACCCCATGTGGGGTAGGTTGAGACAAGCCTACAGAAGTGAGCTTGAGGGGCAGGAGTGATAGTATGGCGGGTAGGATATTTGCCTTGCATGGCGAACCTGGGTTCCATCCCCGGCATCCCATGTGGTTCCCCAAGCACTGCCAGGAGTGATTCCTGAGTGCAGAGGCAGGAGTAACCCCTGAACATCACTGGGTGTGACCCAGAAAGAAAAGAAAACGCTTGAACAAAGAAGGCATATGGATATGCTGCTCAAGCGCGTTGCTGCCGAGCGCGTATGGCACTTGAGCACAAGCGTTGCCACATCCTCCCTCTTGAGAGATGTACTTTCATGTTTGCATATCTAATGCTGGGATACGTATTGGGGTTTGAGCACAATGTTCTCTCTTTCTCTCTCTCTCCTTCCTTAAAACTTATAGACAAAATCTGTTTTAACTTCACTGCTTGTATTCTCTTGAAATTCTTTCCTGTGATGAAAGGTGAAAAATACAAAAAGCTTGGGGAAGGTCTAGGACTGACTTCCTTTCCTGCAAGGAGCAAACTCCCACAGAGTTTCCCGAGTAACAGAGGTAGACGGAAATGGCAAATTTCCTTCTCTAGGCTGTTGCCACACTTCTTTACTTCACAGTCACCTGCGGACATCAGCAGCATCAACTCCTATTACCTTTGTGCCAAATTAGGTAAATATGGTACGGTATATCTCTTAATTACAGCTGTTCTCATTAATAAGAGTACATATGATTGCTAAAATTAAACTATATGAGAACATATGAGGAGAATCTCATGCAGTGGATATACTTATATTTCAATTCCTTCAAGTGATCTTAATAATAATGCCAATAAAATTGTTGGGTTTAAATCAGGTGAAATAAATTCATCTGATTCTAATTACAAATCTTTATGAGAAGGAGTATTGTCCTAGCAATTTGGGGCCCCTCATTACTCTTTCGGGCAGGAAATTTGGAAATATAGACAGATACCTTGATTAGAGGAAAACTTCCTAAAACCTTTTAAAAAATATATCACATAGGGAATGCCCTGCCAAAGAGGTGGAATAGGATGGGGGGGGGGGAGGATGATGTAAGGGTGGTGGAAGAGATGCTAGGATCATTGGTGGTGGAGAATGGGCACTGGTGGAGGGATAGGCACTCGACCATTTTATAACTGAAATGCACACACAAAAGTTTCTAAGTCTGTAACTGTACCTCACAGTGATTCACTAATAAATTTTTTTTAAAAAATAACATAACTTCCACAGCATCATGAGATGGTATTTTCTTATAAAATATTAAGAAAGCTCGTCCCCTGCCAGCGGTTGGGGGCCCTCTCGGAAGCCCCCAGCCCTGGCTGGCAGCTCTCAGCCATCTCACACCCGGTGACTGACCCCCCCTCCAAGTCCTGCAGGTTAGGAGCGTGTCCTGTCATCAGGGGGGGTGGTCTCAAAAGTGGGCGTGGCCTATTTCTGGAGCAGTGGCTTACACGGCCTCAGTTATTTCTTTCATTCCATGCATGGTGCCTGGGTACAATCAGTATAACCTATTCCTTTTAAGATATCTGGTCATCTTAGTCACTATATGCTAATAGTTAAATAGCCTATCCCATCCTAATTTCAAAAACTCTATCAGTGAACACATCAAGCGCAACAAAAAGGCCATTTTAAAGACATCATAGCCCCACATCTTCAATTGAGATCCCTCATAAGCTAAGGTAGTGCGCCTGACAATAAAGCCCATAACAACATGAAGAAACAGAGAAAATCCCCACCACCAGGAGAAATGGGAGAGAGGATCTCAGAAATCCCAACAGGGACTTCCCAGAAATACAATCTCCTCTCAGATAAAGAATTCAGAGAGGAAATCGTCAAGATGGTTTACGAACTCAAAGCAACTATGGAACGAACATTCAATAAATTAAGGGAGGATATGGATGCAGCGTTGGAATGAGCCAATAATATAATCAGGAAGAAATGAGAGCAGAAATCTCAAAGCTACGAACAGAAGTTACACAATTAAAAGAATCGGTAGATGAAATGAAAAACTCAGAAGGAGCCCTCAATAATAGAATGGCTACATGATCTCATGTTTTCTGACAGCTACATAGTATTCCATTGTGTAGATGTACCAGGGTTTCTTTAACCAGTCATCTGTTTTGGGGCACTCTGGTTTTTTCCAGATTCTGGCTATTGTAAACAATGCTGCAATGAACATAGAAATACATATGCCATCTCTACTATACCGTTTTGCCTCTCCGGGATTTGCATATAAATGGATCAACATGGAAAGTATCATGTTGAGTGAAATGAGTCAGAAAGAAAGAGACAGACATAGAAAGATTGCACTCATATGTGGAATATAATGTAACTGAGAAGTACAAGTTGGCAACGATGCAACTTCTGGCAGATATCTCTCTGGACTTAGTTACTAAAATACTAAATTACAGAAACCCAAAACTGAGAGGCCACTAAGTGTGGTCACTCAACCTCATACCTCTTCATCCTCAGCAATGGAAAACAAATTATCTAATGCTTCCTTTTCAGCAGGTCTGACTTTAGGGAAGAGACTCTCCAAACAATAATAGTGAGTTTTGTTGAAATATTGTATGCAATCAAAGTGAAAGTAAAGTGAAATTTATTAGTTACACAGGCGGGGGGGTGCTTAGGGTGGGGGGCTAGGGACGTGGGGGGGTTAGGGGTGTGAGGGGGTGGGGTGGAGCTATACTGGGATTCTTGGTGGTGGAATATGAGCACTGGTGAAGGGATGGGTATTTGAGCATTGTATAACTGAGATTTAAACCTGAAACTTTGTAACTTTCCACATGATGACTCAATAAAAAATTAAAATAATAAAATAATAGAATGGCTACAGCCGAAGACAGAATCAGTGAGCTTGAAGATGACTTGCAGAAAGCATATAGGCAACAACAAATAATGGCAAAAGATCTCAAAATGGCTCTAGAGTCCTAGGGGATGACCACAAGAGAAGAAACATAAGAATCATTGGAGTGCCAGAACCACAGGAAACCAATCTCAATGAAAAAAACACAGTCAACTACATCATTGCTAAGAAATTCCCAGAGCTAGAGAATGCAGGCATCCAGATCCAAGGAGTTCGAAGGGTGCCAGCTAAAAGGGACTCAAATAAAAAATCCCCAAGGCATATCATAGTCAGAATGATGGATGCCGTGGATAGAGACACAATACTGCAAGCAGCAAGATCAAAGAAAGAAATCATATACCAAGGAGCACCCCTTAGATTCACAGCAGACCTATCAGAAGAAACCTTCCAAGCCCGAAGACAATAGTGGGATATAGTGAAAAAACTTAATGAAATGAATGCCTCTCCAAGAATACTTTACCTGGCTAAACTCTCAGTTAAACTCGAAGGAACCATACACTATATCACGGAGAAACAACAGCTCAGGAACTTCATAGACTCAAAACAAAACCTAAAAGAAGCACTAAGGGGGCTTTTGTAAGACAAGAAAAAACCCTACAATCACAACAAACCCTTACAAAAAAGATGGGCAAAATCCCATAACAATAATCTCCCTTAATGTCAATGTTCTAAATTCACCAAGTAAGAGACACAGACTGGCGAAATGGATTCAGAGACTCAGCCCAACATTCTGCTGCCTGTAAGAAACACATCTGAATAACCAGAACAAACACAGACTCAAAGTCAAAGGATGGAAAACAGTCCTGCAAGCAAACAACTCCCTCAAGAAAGCTGGGGTGGTGTTACTAGTATAGGACAACATAGACTTCAGGTTGAAAAAGATTAGAAGGGATAGTGAAGGCCACTTTTTATTAATCACGGGATATGTATATCAAGAATAAATTACTCTCTTAAACGTCTATGCACCCAATGAGGGACCAGCTAAATTCCTCCAACAGCTGCTAAGAGACCTTACGAAGGACATCTCGAGCAACACAATATTAGTTGGAGACTTCAACACCGCCCTGTCTCCTCTGGACAGATCAAGAAGATTAAAACTCACCACGGAAATACTGGATTTGAAGGAAGAAATAGAAGAGAGAGGGCTAATAGATCTATACAGGGCTCTATATCCAAATAAAAGGGAATACACATTCTTTTCCTGTGCACATGGAACATTTTCCAGAATAGACCATGTGCTGGGCCATGCAACATACCTCAACAGAATCAACAAAATAGACATTGTACCAGCTATCTTTTCAGACCATGATGCACTGAAAATAGAAGTTAATCATGGACAGATGCAGAAAAATAAATCAAACACCTGGAAATTAAATAGCTCGATGTTGAACAATGAGTGGGTCAGGAAGGAAATCAAGGAGGAAATCAAAAGGTACCTGGAAACAAATGAGAATGAAGACACAAGCTACCAGAACCTGTGGGACACAGCTAAAGCCATTCTAAGGGGAAAATTTATAGCTCTGCAAGCATATCTCAGGAAGGAAGAAAGGGCCCGCATAAATAACTTGACTTCACAGCTCAAGACCTTAGAAATGGACCAACGAAAGGAGCCCAAACCAGGCAGAAGGAAAGAGATAATAAAACTTAGAGCAGAAATTAACGACATGGAAACCCAAAAGACAATCCGAAAGATCAATGAAACCAAGAGCTGGTTCTTTGAGAAAATAAATAAGATTGATAAACCACTAGCAAGACTCACAAAGAAAGAGAGAGAGAGAGAACACTTATAAGTCGAATCAGAAATAAAAAGGGGGACATCGCAACAGAAACCAATGAAATTCAAAAGATCATCAGAGACTACTTTGAAAATCTGTATGCCACGAAACAAGAGAACCTAGAAGAAATGGATAAATTCCTGGATTCCTATAATCTCCCAAGGCTGAATCAAGAAGACCTGGAGTTCCTAAATAGTCCTATTAACATCAAGGAAATTGAAATGGTAATCAAAAGTTTTCCCAAAAACAAAAGCCCAGGCCCAGACGGATTCATTAGCGAATTCTTCCAAACATTTAAAGAGGACCTATTGCCAGTTCTTCTCAATCTTTTCCAGGAAATTGAAGAAACAGAAACCCTCCCAAACAGTTTCTACGAGACTCACATCTCCCTAATACCAAAAGCAAACAAGGACACCACAAAAAAAGAAAACTACAGGCCAATATTCCTGATGAACACAGATGCGAAGATTCTCAACAAAATATTAGCAAACAGAATTCAACAACTCATCAAAAAGATCATACACCACAACCAAGTGGGATTCATCCCGGGGATGCAAGGATGGTTTAACATCCGGAAATCAATCAACATAATCCATAATACCAACAAAAGAAATGATTAAAATCATATAATCATATCAATAGATGCAGAGAAAGCATTTGACAAGATCCAGCACCCGTTTATGATGACAACTCTTGCCAAAATGGGTATAGAAGGGACCTTCCTCAATATAGTCAAAGCCATCTACCACAAGCCTACGTCAAGCATCATCCTCAATGGGGAAAAAATAAGACCCTTCCCTCTGAGAACAGGGACAAGTCAAGGATGCCCACTCTCTCCTCTTCTGTTCAATATAGTACTGGAAATACTTGCAATAGCGATTCGGCAAGAAAAAGATATTAAGGGCATTCAGGTAGGAAAGCAAGAAATCAAGCTCTCATTATTCGCTGATGATATGATATTATACTTAGAAAACCCTAAAACCTCTACCAAGAAACTCCTAGAAACAATAGACTCATATAGTAAAGTTGCAGGCTATAAAATCAATACCCAAAAGCCCATGGCTTTCTTATATGCAAATAGTGAGAGAGAAGAAAGCGACATGATAAAAGCTATCCCGTTCACAATTGTGCCTCAAAAAATCAAATACCTCGGAATCAGCTTAACTAAGGAGGTAAAAGACTTGTATAATGAAAACTACAAAACGCTACTTCAGGAAATAAAAGAAGACATGAGGAAATGGAAAAATATCCCCTGCTCATGGATTGGAAGAATTAATATTGTCAAAATGGCAATTCTCCCCAAATCATTGTACAAATTCAATGCGATCCCTATAGGGATACCCTTGTCATTCTTCAAAGAAATGGAGCAAGCACTCCTGAAATTCATATGGAACAATAAGCCCCCACGAATAGCTAAAGCAATTCTTGGGAAAAAGAAAATGGGAGGAATCAACCTCCCCAACTTCCAACTCTACTACAAAGCAGTAGTCATTAAAACAGCTTGGTACTGGAACAAAGGCAGAGCGGCAGACCAATGGGAACAGGGTTGAATACTCTGACACATCCCCCCAAGTATATGACCATCTAATCTTTGATAAGGGAGCAAGAAATGTGAAATGGAGCAAGGAAAGCATGTTTAACAAATTGTGCTGGCAAAGCTGGATAGCTACATGCAAAAAGATGGGCTTAGACCTCCACATATCACCATGTACGAAAGTCAGATCAAAGTGGATTAAGGACCTCAACATCAGACCACAAATCATAAGGTACATTGAAGACAAGGTTGGCAAAACCCTCAACAACATTGAAGATACTGGTATCTTCAAAGCTGACACGCCACTGGTCAAGCAGGCCAAAACAGAGATAAATAAATGGGACTATCTCAAACTAAGAAGATTCTGCACCTCAAGAGATACAGTGACCAAAATACAAAGACAATCTCCAGAATGGGAAAGGATATTTACGAAGTAGCAATCTGATAAAGGATTGATATCAAGGATAAACAATGCACTGGTTGAACTCCACAAGAAGAAAACTGCAACCCGATCAAAAAATGGGGTGTTGAAATGAACAGAAATTTTCCCAAAGAAGAAATCCGAATGGCTCAGAGAGGCACATGAGAAAATGTTCCACATCACTAATCATCAGGGAGCTGCAGATCAAAACAACCATGAGATATCATCACACCACAGAGACTGGCCCACATCCCAAAAAATAAAACAACCGGTGTTGGCGTGGATGTGGGGATAAAGGGACTTTTCTTCACTGCTGGTGGGAATGCCAACTCGTTCATCCCTTTTGGAAAACAATATGGACGATTCTCAAAAAATTAGGAATTGAGCTTACATTTGACCCAGTAATACCACTCTTGGGAATATACCCCGGAGAGGCAAAAAGATATAGTAGAGATGACATCTGCATTTCTATGTTCATTACAGCATTGTTTACAATAGCCAGAATCTGGAAAAAACCAGAGTGCCCCAAAACAGATGACTGGTTAAAGAAACTCTGGTACATATACACAATGGAATACTATGTAGCTGTCAGAAAACATGAAGTCATGAAATTTGCATATAAATGGATCAACATGGAAAGTATTATGTTGAGTGAAATGAGTCAGAAAGAAAGAGACAGGGGGCTGGAGAGATAGCACAGTGGGTAGGGCATTTGCCTTGCACGCGGCCAACCCAAGTTCGAATCCCAGCATCCCATATGGTCCCCTGAGCACCGCCAGGGGTAATTCCTGAGTCCATGAGCCAGGAATGACCCCTGTGCATTGCCCAGTGTGACCCCCCCAAAAAAAAGAAAGAAAGAAAGAAAGAGACAGACATAGAACGATTGCACTCATATGTGGAATATAATATAATTGAGAAGAGCAAGTTTGCAGTGATGCAATTTCTGGCAGATATTTCTCTGGACTTAGTTACTAAAATACTAAAATACAGAAACCCAAAACCTGAGGCCACTAAGTGCGGTCACTCGACCTCATACCTCTTCATTCTCAGCAATAGAAAACAAATTGTCAAATGCTTCCTTTTCAGCAGGTCTGACTTTGGGGGGCAAACTCTCAAACTATAATAGTGAGTTTTGTTGAAATATTGAATGCAATCAAAGTGAAAGTAAAGTGGAATTTATCAGTTACACAGGCAAGGGAGGGTAAGGGGTGGTGGTGGGGGCTAGGGGTGTGGGGTGCTAGGGGTGTGGGGGACGAGGTGGAGCTATACCGTGATTCTTGGTAGTGGAATATGTGCACTGTGAAGGGATGGGTGTTTGAGCATTGTATAACTGAGACTTAAACCTGAAAACTGTACCTTTCCACATGGTGACTCAATAAAAAAATTTAAAAAAATAAAATAAAAAGAAAATGAGGCTGATAATTTAAAATTCTAAAAATTAACAATAATTTAATATTTTTCCTCATCAGAGTTGATAATAATGTGTTGTGATTTAAACATTTGACTATTGCATAAAAACATTTCTTTCTATTTGAGTTCCACAAAATAATTTTCCTTTTCTACGTGACCTATGAAAATTAATTTAAATCTACCCAAATTTAACTGTAATTCTAAATAATAAAGTTGGAGTGCTAGCATAGCGGTAGGCGTTTGCCTTACACGTGGCTGGCCCAGTTTTGGTTCCTCCGCCCCTTAAGGAGAGCCCGGCAAACTACCGAGAGTATCTCATCTGAATGGCAGAGCCTGGCAATCTACCCGTGGTGTATTCGATATGCCAAAAACACTAACAAGTCTCACAATGGAGGCGTTACTGGTGCCTGCTTGATCAAATCAATGAGCAAGATGAACAACAGGATGACAGTGACAGTGACAGTGAAATTGTCATTATGATGGGAGTAGAATAATAGAGATAACTTTTCCAATTTAATTTTATTTGGGAATATGGCCATAACTTTGGATAGACACTTTGCAAAGTTTGTAATTTGTTTCTAATATTCAACATTTATATTTACTACACTGTAATCAAAGAGTTTAAGTATCAAAGTTTAATCTCAGTGTATGTAGAAGGGTTAAGAATGGCTTTCAATTATACCTAGTAACTATTAGAGCCAGAGCTCTAAGTTCCTTTAGTTGAAGGCTTTGTTAATTTTTCTTTATTTTTGTAAGGTGAGGAATTTGAGCCAAACCCAAACTACTCAAGGTTTACTCTTGGCTTTTCATTGAGGGGTCACCCCTAGTGTGACTCTCGATGTCTAATCCAGTGCCAAACATGGTGCCAGGGGCAACTACAGGAAAGGCAAGGACTTTAATATCTGTAATGCCTGCTAGCTAAAAAATATTTATTTTATGTGCTTCACACAGTTTACAGTTATGTCTATACATGTCTGGATCTGTTCATTTATTCTGATTCTATGGAAGTAGCTTCCTATTCTTATGATTCTTGACCAAAACTTATAAGAAAAACATTTTTCCTTTGTTCATATATAAGCTGCTTATTTTATTAAACTTACCTATTTTTCACCCTTATACACAATTCTTGGTCAAGACAACCTATAAAAACTTAAAAATAAGATTTTTTGAAAATTAGTATTAAAAATGTATAAATACTTTAATTATGGCTATATTTTATTATTTGTATATTGATTATTTTTTTCTTCCTACCTAAATATTGCTGTGTAACTCAAATAATATACTTATATTTTTCTTCTCTTAGTATAAGTTATAAGCACAACTAAAACACAAGGTTATCCTGAAAGTGACGATGTGATAATTGAAATTGTGGATATCTGAAGAAGGCATTTTTATCCTAATAAAAATAAGTCTATTTGTCCACCAACTTCATTCCTTGAGCAAGGAAGTTGATAAACCCCATGTATCTTAGAATGCTCCATCTGAGTGTGGAGACACTATTAGGGAAAGAAAGAAGAGAAAGCTGAAGAGCCACATAAATCACTGTACTGCTGGCTCCATGGATAAGCACCATTCTTACATTTGAGAAAGCGCTAATGTTATTTATGACTGTGTATCACCAAGCCCATGTAATAATCTTGTATATACTTAAAAAAGTCTTGTATTTTAAAGCATTAAACAGATTTAGACATGCAATATCTTGCTTCATATTATCAGAATACTTTCACAGTTATGCTCAGGGAAAAAGGAGTTCAATAAATGCTAAATTAAGAATTAATTTAATATGAGAACATTAACATTTAACAAGTGGATTACAGGGGGAGTGGCAGGTTTTGTTATATAGCTATATATCTTAGTGTAACTGGGTTTGAGCATTTTAATCTTCACACTTATGAGATGTTCCCTGCAATTATTACAATTAAATCATTGTATTTGGATTTGACAGAGTGTCTATAATAACTTATGATTTCTTAATTTTCTGTTTTTAACAAAACTATTGTGCACACTTTTAAAATAAAAATAACCTATGGGAGTTATTATAATCTTGAATTGCTTTTTCTGCATATTTTCATTATAATAGAAGAGCTTAAAAAGAGAGTATTACTGAAATTAATCAGTGAGAACAAAGAGTATTTTTGCATTTGTATAAAACTGACAATATAGTGTTAAACACTGCCTTTATTCTAGGTATGTTTTATGTATGCAAAGTTGGTTTAAATAATTCAAAACCAAGAAGATTATCCTGTTTAAGTAAATTCATAGAACATCAAATATGTCAATAGTTGAAAGAGACCACAAGGGAAGGAATATAGGAAACAGGGAATGCGAGAGATTATGAGTGTTCATTTCAGAAAGTAATTTATGCTAAGCAGAGTTATTTTCAGTAATACAATTTTATATTTAATTATGTACCCTTTAAATATAGTAATTATGTAAAGCACATTTGTGTTGGCTTACTACAGGCTCTTTAAATCCCTTAAACCTATCTGACACCACCTTCTACTTAGTTACAAAGAAAACACTCAGCATCTGCCAGTATAAAGCAATATCATATCCATTAGAGAAACTGATGGAAGTAAATTGTTTTATTTTTAATGCAGTATATCTAAAACTTTTGAAACTAATACGAGTAATAACAGTACATCCTAAAGTAGTACACTATTATGCTCGTTTTCTTTTTGTCATAAACTACGCACAGATCCCCTAGAAGTATATAAATGTTTCTATTTCTCTTCCAAGTTCATAAATGTTTAAAGACTATTGCCACTTTTTCAGTAAACAAAAATAATTTATCATTCCGCCCCTTCCTGGATGTCTACCTATGACAAGAAAACAGACAGTCCTTCCTTACCCAAATGTATTTGAAGCTATCAAACCTTTTTTTTTTTTTTTTTTGCTTTTTGGGTCACATCCGGCAATGCTCAGGGGTAACTCCTGGCTCTGCACTCAGGAATTACTCCTGGTGGTGCTCGGTGGACCACATGGGATGCCGGAGATCGAACCCAGGTTGGCGTATGCAAGGCAAATATTCTACCCACTGTGCTATTGCTCCAGCCCTGACAATACCTCTTTGACCTTTACAGCACCTCCAGATTTGGGAACAGTACCAGCTGAATATGGAAACACTGTTTATTTTCACTAGCATAAGGTATTAGTGGGATTCATAGTGGATGAATATGAAAAGTCAAGAGAATGGATCGTGTCCAGTGATAACAAATCTTACACAATGAAAACATTACAAAGGTTTCTCACTGGGAGTTGGAATGAGGATGGTCAATGATGGTGTGGCAATAGCAAGATCCTAGAGATGGCAGTGGAGAGATTTGGGCACTTTTGTGATGATTTCATTATCATTTATAGAAAATATATTACCTGAATAGTTCCCCATAGCTGGAGACCATTTTTTGCTTCTTGTTTTTCCAGTCAATATTTTCTGTGGTTTGAAATGTAGGTTAGAATCAAACATTGACATTTATAGAAAGATATTTCTGTCTTAATTCAAATTCCTGGCCCAGAGCCAGCCTGTCTTTACCGGTGCCCCCTCAGAGTGGGGGTGGGTTAAGTTTCCCTCCCGGCCCCAAGCAGAGTTAAGGCAGCCAAAAACCTCCAGAACCCAGCCACAGCTATGCTCAAGGCTACTCTCCACAGGCTTGGACAAGCCTCGCATATGAAGGAACCGGCAGAGGAACCCAGGTATGCAGGACCCAGGGCTGAGATCTCCAAGCCTGCTCGGATCGGGATTGGGCCTCCTCGACAAGGTCCTCTGTTTTCTAGTAGCTTGGCAGCCACACCCACAAACTGCCCCTGACGCCATGTAATCTCATCAATGGCCAAGATCCAGAGATTAAAAAAAAACAACAAAACTCCTGTAAGAGATCAATGCAGAATCTCACACTGCAGAGCCTGGCAAGCTACCCATGTGTATCCAATATGCCAAAAATAGTAACAATAATGGGCCTCATTCCCCTGACCCTGAACACAACAGGGGCGGATGAGACGTTACTGGCACCCGCTTGAACAAATGGATGAGCAACAAGATGACAGTGATACAGTGATACAATTCAAATATTCACATTTTATGTTATAAAGATAAATATTTAGAGAATATCTTTTATTACGGTGTTTAGTTTAGCATGTGCATCTAGAAGTTTAAATGAATTGCTTTTCCTGAAGTTTACTGTATTTGAGGTGGTCTTTATCACAGAAAAACAATTGTTCTCAGTACCATTTTTTTAACAACTCATCATTTTTTTCAGCATAGCATACTGGAGATCAATAAGCACCAATATAAAAATCATGGGATATGCTTTGAGTTCTTTTCATTTTAAAACTACTTATTATTATACCAACACCTTACTTTATTTAAAACTGTAACTGATACTGGTAAAGTGAATTATCTATCATTTTTTATAATTTATATTTTCTGAAAACCATTCAATTTAATAATTTTGTTATAAAATATGTTCAACATAATTTTTTTGAGGACTACAGACATGGTAGTGCTCAGGGATTACTTTGGCTCTGTATTCAGAAATAAACTCTGGCAGTGCTCAGGGGACCATTTGTAGTACCCCGTGATTGAACTAGGGTTCAATGAGTGCAAGGCAAGTGCCTTAGATTTTTATTATCTTGAATTCACCATAAAGATGCCTCCAGACCCTATGCCAGGCTGTTTAATCCAGGGCAACCCAGAGGGTTTGAGTGAGGCAACTTCCTGCTGCAAGGAGCCAGCTCCAGCAGCTAAAGGCCTCCAGAACTCAACCGCTGCCATACTCATGGTTATTCTCCACATGCTTTGAGGAACCTCACCCATGAGTGAATCTATTCCTGGATATCTGATACTTTACACCACTGATATATAAAGAGTAGCACATCACACTTGATGGGGTTTTAAGGGAAATGCACACACACACATACACACACACACACGGAAAATAATTATACATATACACATACACACAAGGCTCAACCTTTAACAACATGTTAGGAAGCTCTTATAGAAGGACTGAATGGCTCCTGTGTGGAATACAACAATCTTCACTCAACACGAAGGAAACTCTTTTGGATCATTTTTAGCAGATTATTTATAACAAGCAATACAAAATCAATTACTTAGGTTCTACTTTGGAAGCAGGGTTTGGGGTTAGGGATGGAAATATTTGAAATATCGTGGTTGAAGTGTATATGTGATTGTTGTTCGAATATTAAATGTCATCAGTTATTGTGAACAACTTTATAAAAATAAAGTTCAAAAATTTTTACTATCTCTCTGGCCTTCAACTTATAAACTTTACATTTCAAATTATGTAGATTTGAGGATAAAAGATGAAGCTCATTTACTTGTTCATTTATTTTTCCTGCTTCAATTAAGATGACAAGTTTGTGCATGTTTGTATGTATGCAAATATGTTTAGCATACATATAAACACATGCATTTGTGCTTGCATGAATGTAGCATCTTGAGGATTCCTCTTTTAGTGCTATTTTATTCATAGATGATCTCTATTTTTTATGAAACCAAAGTTACTATGCTCAGCACATTTAAAATTTATATATGGACTGGGAATTTTCCGGATCATTCAAGTACTGTAATTTAAAACATCAAATCCTGTTGAGGGAATAGTTCTATTTCGAATTTTAACCTGATTTCAATACATTTTCCACTTGAATTGTAGGACAAGAAGAAAGTTATTTGATTGGCCAACTTTGCCATTTTTTTCCTCATTCTTTTATTGAAGTTTTTGAGATGTGTCTTTGGAAGTTTTCCTTTCAAGCTTTTCACTAAAAGCCCAAGATATTAGTTACCTCTCTTGAACTGGAGTTAGTTAAATTGATGGGCAGAAAGATCTAGCAAAAGGTAAATGACTTGCCTCACATGCTGATGACCTCACCTGGATCCCTTCACTTGCATATGTTTCCCAGAGAATCACTAGAAGGGATCCCTGAGTACAGAACCAAGAGTGAAGCCTTAGTACTGTTAGCTGTAGACATGAGTAAACAATCTAAGAAAATAAAGAGATGCCATTCTGGCAAGTAGCAAACTATTTCAAGTGTAGTGTTCAGTTTTGTGAGCACTAGAGAAAATTCCTAGAGAGTTTAGTGGTAAAACTTACTAAATTTCATGGGTAGTATAATGCCATAAAATCATGATGTAACACATAATAAAATGTGTCCCAAATAATTTGTCTTTTTTTCACAACTATCAGGTATTTTATAGAGCAATTTTCTCAGTTGAAGATTATAGGGCACCTGGGATATTCCAAGGATATTCCACATTTTTCTTTTCTTTTGATTTTCTCCATAGAGGTCAATCTATTTTCCTAAATTTGAATTATAACAAAAATAAAAGATGAATTCATAATTTTATGTAGAGCAATTCTCAAATTCTGTGACTTTGGCCACTTTTTTTGCAGCTGAGTAATATTTTATTCGTCTATGTACCACAATTTCTTTATTCAGTTATCTGTTCTTGGGCATTCGTTTTATTCCCAGATCTTGGCTACAGAGACTAGTACTTCAATAAACATGTCTGTCATCCTGTTGCTCATTGATTTGTTCGAGCAGGCACCAGTAATGTCTTTCATTGTGAGACTTATTGTTCCTGTTTTTGGCATATCGGATACGCCACACATATGTAGCTTGCCAGGCTCTCCGAGAGGGGCGGAGGATTAGAACACAGGTGAATGAAAGGTGAATGCCCTACTGCTGTGCTATTGCTCCAGCCTGACGAATTCATAAAATCACAAAAGTAGTGTTCTTGCCCAGTATTAGCAAGTAACAAATTAAAAACTGATTGTACTATCAAGTTTCATTCTAAAATGTCATAGTCAGGCCAATTTACATGCCCTTCGTGGTAATCTCAAGTGGCACCAGTAACGTCTCTCTGTTCTGAGATTTGTTGCTACTGTTTTTGGCATATCGAATACACCACAGTTAGCTTGCCAGGCTCTGCCTTGCGGGCGAAATACTCTCAGTAGCTTGCAGGATGTTAGTGACAGTGACAGTGACATGGTAATTGATATTTAATCCCATATTAAATAAAATTTTGAAAGCAAACAAATTTTGCATATTATTCATTTTCATATCTTCAACACAAATGAAGTTTAGGTTCTAAATTCTATTAAGGAAATAGGCAAATAATTCATTCCAACAAGTTTGTGTTTGGTTTTATTCTCACTGCTGAGAATTTTTCTGAAACTTATTTTGTCTGGAAGATATTATGCTGTTTTTCACCTGTATTTTATCTATAATAATTCAACTGATAACCTTTCAAGTAAAAATGTTTTATTGTTTTTTGTTACTTTTTGAATTTTATTATTTTATTTTTGTATTTTTAAATTAAAAAATGTTATTTTTTTATATTTGAAGTGGGCATTTTTGAAAATCAGCATGGGCATATGTATACATTAGTTTAACCACAAAATAAAAAAAGTCCTTTGTCATCCAAGTTTTTTGTTTTATCCTGATTTACCTTTTGCTATTTCTAGTAGCTTCCAATACGTTTATTATTTGTAAGTTTAATTATTTTATATACCACAGATTAGAAAAATTATATGGTAATTTTCTGTATTTGTCTGAATTCTACTAAAAAAACCTATTGTGTACATATCTGTTGTTGAACATGGCAGGGTTTAAACTTTACTTATATATTACTTAGTAATATTCAATTGCTTAAAGATATACATTTTAAAAATTAAACAGTAGTGAACACTAAGAAGACTTTAGTCTTTGAGTACTGCAAATAGCACTATATAGCACTGTCATCCTATTGTTCATCGATTTTGCTCAAGCAGGCACAAGTAACATCTACATTGTGATACTTGTTACTGTTCTTTTTCTGTATATCAAATACGCCATGGGTAGCTTGCCAGGCTCTGCCATATGGGCGGGATACTCTCAGTAGCTTGCCGGGCTCTCTAGGAGGGATGGAGGAATCAAACCTGGGTCAGCTGCATGCAAGGCAAACACCCTACCCGCTGTACTATTGCTCCAGTCCAGTACTGCAAATAGTTCTGAATAAATATGAACATGCATATATATCTTTGAATAGTACTTTTATATTTTGAGGCATAAGTACCTCGATGTGAAATAACTATATTTTATAGAACTTATATTTTCAATTTTCTAAGAACTCCTACTGCTACATTAATTACGTGTAAGGAAATACTGTACAATAGTTTCTTTTATTTCATGATTTCTTAGGGCTGGAGTGATAGCACAGTGGTAGGGCATTTGCCTTGAAGGTGGCTGACTCAGGTTCGATTCCTCCGTCCCTCTCAGAGAGCCTGGCAAGCTACCGAGAGTATCTTGCCCGTAGGGCAGAGCCTGGTAAGCTCCCCTTGGCAGATTTGATAGGCCAAAAACAGTAACAACAAGTCTCACAGTGGAGACATTACTGGTGTCCACTCGAGCAAATCGATGAGCAACGGGATGTTATAAAGAGTGATACAGAGTGTGATTTAAAACTTAAACCATATCAGCTTAAACTTTTGTTTTGCTTTGTGGGTCACAATTAGTAGTGTTCAGAGCTTACTCATGGCTCTGAACTAGCCTCACAGCAGTTAATTAGAGAGTGGATCTACTGGGCACTGGACACAATTCTACATATAATAGCTTCAGATAGTAAACATGGCACAAAAAATTGTGGAAATTAGTCCAAAAACCATACTGTTGTTTTTCAATCGGGCTGTTTTCTGAAATATCATTGCATCTTATTTTTGATCTGCATAAACCTTGATACCAAGAATAGAATTATATATTAGTTTACAGTTTTGCTTCCCTGGCACCAAAATCAAATTCTCACAGCTTATATCATTTCATAGCACTAAAATCTAGGTTATGCTGTTGTGAATGGTAAGGGACTCTCAGATCTTAACGGTCATGCTGATTAAGAATGTCAATCAAGCTCCTTTGAAAAACAATTTTATTTAGGTTGTGAGACTTACAGTGCAATTATTAGTAGAGTTAGGTGTACAATGTTCCAACTCCTAACTTAAGGTTTGTTTTTCCTTAATTTATATTTCTAAATTAACACTCGTTCTTAAATGAGCACATTTATACCTAATCACATTTTATTGCAGGTGTTCTTTCAATATAATGAGCCTGTAATTCTGTAGATGCCTATGTACTATTTAATAAATACAATATATTTTGGCATTTAAAGTACTGAACTTTCCTAGACTGTCAAATAACTAAAGTGTACACAGTGGCTAGTGACTTTTAAGGAATAGTATATTTTCCCTAAGAATATTAATGTCACACCAGATATAACAGCTTTATTTTTCTGTCCATTTCAATTTGGAGGATAGTGTAATTTATTTTACAGTGGTATTACATAAATTGGTATATTAGATACTGGTTTAACTTTCACATCTTACATGAGACAATTAAAATGTGGCAGCAGTTAACACGCTGATTTGGTTAGGAAAACATCACTTTAGACACAGTTGTTTTGGCAACAACAAGTATTGACAGCTGTTCTATTTAAGCAAAACTTATTTTGTGAGTGTCAAAGCAACAGTACAGAGTTGGGCACTGGCCTTGCACATGACTAGCCCAGGTTGGATCCCCAAAATTGAATACAATCCACTAGCCCCACTGGAACTGACCCCTGAGTTCAGAGCCAGGTGTTAGCTTTTAGGGTGTGACCCCAAAGCAACGACATAGTAGCACTTATCCTGAGGAAGCATATTTGTAAGTGAATCATAATATTATCTTTTTATTTTAGAATTTGCCTGAAAAGTATTTATGCCAATTCTCTTTAAAACATGGTCAACATGAAGGTTATATACTGTTACATAACTCAAGAATGATTCCTCAATTAATACTCTTTATAAAACTTATTTAGAATGCTTAATAATTATAGATACTCTTATATCCAGTTGCTCATGAATTTGCTTGAGCGGGCACCACTTTTAAATTATAAACACAGCATTAATTATAATTACTATGTTATATTTAAATTACAAATACAACATAGTATTTATAATTTTGGTATTGCAAATCAAAACCAATTATATATATAAACATTGAGAGGCATATTAGCATTATTTATTTATTTAATTTTGGCCGTGGTCGTGGTGTCTAGACATTGTACTCATAAAATGTATAAACATTTGCACTCTCATCATGCAAACAGTGTTACATTAGTGAAAAATTAAAATATAATTTGCAATATACCATACCAATTAGTTGATCATGAAATTTAGAATGAGGAAGATTCCTGAGATGCTGTGTGAGGAAGAATGCAGATTTGTTATTATTTAGAAAAAGAATTGTGAGGAAGGGGATAAGACATAGTTGTTACATTGTCCCAATGTGTGTGTGTGTCTATGTATGCATACACATGTGCAACACCCACACACTACATGTAATATAGATAGGGTAACAAAAGTTGAGAAAACTATTCATAATTGCCCAGTTGAAGAGGTACTAGAGACTTTGTATCATTGGTGCAGGGAATTAATTGACCAGTGTCTTTTTTATACTCATTTTTATGCATGAATACTACTGTTGTTGTCCTTTGAAAGATCTGTAGAAGATAAGGTGATATAATATATTCTATTATTTTATACATGTGCAGCTTCAAGGCAAATCAGTTATAGTTGGAAGGAAAGGATCCAGGAAAGACTTGTAAAAGAATACATAGAAATGTGGAAAATGTGCAGTGATTCCTAGGTTCCCACCTATTACTCCAACTTCTTCAATGTGCATGATGATAGATCACATTTAAAATAGCTGGCCCCACTAAAAATATTTGTTTCTAACTTTAGGGTAATTAATACTGTATTTGAAAATAAGGGTTTATGTCTTATGTGTTCATTTTTCTAGTCAAGAGATTTGAGAACCAGAAAACTCATTAATACAGGTTGCTTGGCAACCTCAAAATTGCACATTTAATCTCTTGTTGCCAGGACACATAGCTCAAAAATGAGGCATTGAAAGAAAGTATCCTAATTTCTGCTTAAAGGCTTTCTTGAGTTAATGATATTGCCAAATCCTCTACTGGCAAATACTTTCACATATATTAAGTAAGCCTTTTCTTTACCTCTTTATAAAATATAAATATAGGACCATAATTTAATAAGTGATTAAAGTCAAACAATTGTACTTGGGACTTACTGGTCATACAAATAATAAATTAATTATATTAGTAAAATTGCAATACAACAAACAACAGAGTTGCCAATTCATTTCTTGCCACTTCATTCGTGATTCATATGGTTAGAAGTTTATAAAGCACATAAAACTCAATTTTATTCCACATGTCATGTTGTTTATAGTATCTAAAATTATTCTAAAATAATTTTTAAAAATTTTCTGCCAAATTATATAATCTCAAAGGAAATTTTATGAGGAGACCACTTTAGAGGAATTACATAATTTATACAAACTCACACAGAAAGTTAAAGCACAGTAGTAAGTTTTGCTACTAGGTATTATATCTCTAGGCCAGGGTACATCTTTTAAAAGTTAATGTTCTTAATTAATAGAATTTCTGTCATTTGATATTTTATTCTTGATTCTTTTCTTTAAATAAAAACTATAATGACTAATCATTTGTAACAATATTTAAACTTGTATTATAGCCTTTCTTTTCTTTTAATATTGTGTATCTGTGCACTCAATATTAACTGACAGAATTTCTTGGTTAAAGTCGAAAACGCAGAGGGGGCTAGAGGGAGAGGACAGAGTGTAATGAAGCTGCTTTGTGCGCAGTCAACTCAGGTTTGATCCCTGGAACCACACACAGACCCCTGAACTCCACACATAGTAATTCCTGAGCACAGATCCAGGGCTTAATCCTGGGCACTGCCTGGTGTGGTCATTCCTCAAAGAAAACAAAAACAAAATCAACAACAACTAAAACAGAAAAATGGTTGAAGATGTACAAGAACAAATCAAAATTGGATAGGAACAAGCAAACTCTAAGAAATGGGTCTGGAGAGATACTACAGTGGGTAGTAAGTACTATGTAATCCAAATAGCATCAAGTATTGTTGACGGAAATAAGTAAATAGAAACACACTTATTTAAATTGTTCTCAGTTCTTACTCCTGGAGCTGTGCTTAGAAAAAGACCCCGGCAGGGCCTGGGGACCAATTACACACAAGGTAAGAACCCTACCCGCTGTCCTATTTCTCTGGCCTTTTAAGTGCAGTCTCACCATTACTCGTGGGGATGTAAATTGTAGTGTTCACTGTGAAAACTTTGTAATTACCCAAAAAGTATAACTTAGAATTATTCTTTGATCCATAGATTTCACTTTTGGGCATTTATTGGAAGGATACTCAAAAAATAGTAAAATGAAGAAACATCAGAGCTGGAGTGATAAGACAAAGACATAGAGAACATGATGCCCCGAGGGTTGCACCCTGAGTAGCTTTACCCATCTGCAGCCCTTACTTCTGGGCTGACAATGTTTGGAGCGTCACAGGTTTTTTTTTTCCTGTGAAGGCTAAAAATTATTGTTACCATCTTGAATCTAATAATCCATATTTTGAACTCAGGTCAAAATAAAGATGGGAATTGGTATGCCTACTAAATTAATTTCTACATGTTTTTCTTAAACATTTTATTTTAAAATTATCTTTCAATTTTATCATTTTATTTAACAAAATGGATCCAATATATACACAGGTCATCTTGTTTTGTGACCTTACTTATTTTAATTTTCTTCTTACCTATAGAAGGGTCATGCATATGTTATATAGTTTCTTTCCTTTTGCTTTCCTTTTTTTTTTTTTTCGAGGCAAGCTGGTGTGGGGTTGTTTTGGTGGGTGCAGGGGGGAAACTTGGGACATTGGTGCTAGGAAATTACATTGATGGAGGGATGGGTGTTCGACCATGAACAGCTTTGTAATGTTCTATCTCATGGTGATTTAATAAAAGAAAAAAATAATACTAAAAAGAGAAAGAGAAGGATGTAAGATACATATTCCTACTAAATTCTTAATATTCTTTTTGGAGGTGGTAATAGAGTTGGTTCACACATGGTTATGCTCAACAGTTACTCCTGGTTTTGTGCTCAGGGATCACTCTTGATGGTGCTCAGGGTCTATGGTACTGAGAACCAAATCTCGGTAGCCTGCATGCAAAAATGTGTCTTACTTGCTTTTCCTTAGGCTTTATTCCTGCCTCTTGCAGCTGACCTTTATGGTGCTCTTTGTAATATAAAACAGGACAGATAAAAACCTGGATGCTGGTGTTTTTGAGCAGGAAAGTGTCCTGCTATATCTGACAAGTAGAAACATATACCCTCTAGTTGGTGCTATGTAATCTTTACATTCCTCAGTCATTACTTTTACTCATACCCTCTGCCATTTTCCTCTTCTCAATATTCCTTCTTCTTCTCCTTATCCTCCTTCTTCTCCTCCTTATCCTCTACCTCCTTCTCCTCTTCCTCCTCCTCTTCCTTCTTTTCCTCCTCCTCCTCCTCCTCCTCCTCCTCCTCCTCCTTCTTCTTCTTCTTCTTCTTCTTCTTCTTCTTCTTCTTCTTCTTCTTCTTCTTCTTCTTCTTCTTCTTCTTCTTCTTCTTCTTCTTCTTCTTCTTCTTCTTCTTCTTCTTCTTCTTCTTCGTCTTCTCCTCCTCCTTTCTCCTTTTCTCCTTCTTCATTTTCTCTTTCTCCTTCTCCTTTGTCATCTTCACCTTCTTCGTGTTAGTATTCTTTGTCTTCTTCTTCGTATTTAGTATGTTATCTTCTCAATAATTAAGTTCATTTCTTTAATTTTATTTCAGTTTTGAGGCTATTCTGGTTATTTTAATAAAGGATCCCCAAATATTTACCTTTAATAAACCAAAATACTCTTTCTATTCATTCAGGTTTAATGCTAACTTGCTGATTTGCCAAAGTTGGAACCCACACATCATATGTGACTTTGTGATACAAGCTCTTTAGTTTAGTAACTTGACTTAATATTTTAACATCCATTTCTAATCTCCTGCCCCCTCTCCAGGCTGTCTTCACTGGGGATCCTCAGAGGGGAACGGGTTGAGTCTCCCTCCCTGCCCCAAACAGAACCCTGGCAGCCAAAAACCTCCAGTACTCAACTGCAGCCATGCTCAAGGCCACTCTTCACACACTCAGATGAGCTTCAGGCATTAAGGAACCGGTAGAGGAACTCAGGTATGCGGAACCCGTGGCTGAGATCCTCAAGCCTGCTCAGATCAGGACTGGACCTCCTCCACCCAGATCCCCATTTTTCCAGTAGCTTGGCAGTCACACCCACAAAATGCCCTCGGTGCCATGTGGTCTCATCAATGGCCAAGATCCAGAGATTATAAAACAAAGCTCCCAGAAAAAAGTGATGCAGAATCTCCTGGAGTCTTCGTCCAACAAGCTACTGAGAGTATCCCGCCTGTATGGCAGAGCTTGGCAAGCTACCCGTACCTTATTCGATATGCCAAAAATAGTAACAATAACAGGCCTCATTTACCTGACCCTGAAAGAGTCCCCAATACGACAGCATTGGGAAGGATGAGTAAGGAGAGGCTAGTAAAACAGTTTGATGCTCTTCGTGTTCCTGGAGTGAGCAGACACCATTGGGCTACACTAGCAAACAAGAGGGATGAATGGAAACATTAGTGGTGTCCGCTGGAGCAAATCGATGAGCAAAGGGATGACAGGTGATGCAGATGATTTTTAACATACTGGCAAAAGGAGAGATTAAAGGATTTGGTTGCTGTTAATGCTTAATTCCTAATATGGTCCACACTACCTGTATTCATAGCTAATTATACTGCTTATGTGAACTTCATTTCTTACTCACACAATACACACCAGGTAAGCTGAAGAAAAGAGCATACATATGCATATGTGACTATAAAAATAAAACGTAATCTAAATAATGTAAGAGATGACATATTTTATGGCATTGTATATATTGATATTATTTTTATTTTCCTTTGAAAATAGTATTTTAAAAATGATGCCCTAGTCCAGTAATAGTAAAATCAAATTTACAACTGAAACAATTGAATATTATTTATTATCTAATAAGGGCATAAATATTGTGATTAATAGCAATTGTAGGAAACACAAAGCTAAGCCAATATACTTTAAAAGATTTACATGGCACGTAGAAAAATTTATGTAGATAAAAACTGCAACAAAATAATAATAAAATTATTTACAGACTTCAGTGTCTGGCAGTACTACTTATGTTTAATCTCATTTATCTGAATAACTCCCCTGTGGTATAATTAGATTATTAGTAGCAATTCTATTTCACAGAAGGACAAACTTTGACACAGAAGCAGTATACCAAAAATGTCTAAGATATAGTTATATAGATGATAGAGATTCTATTGCACTTAGAAAATGATTACTAAAAAATCTTTAGTGTGATTTTAGGTATACTTAGAAATATATACTCTAACCCATCTCTCTTTGAAAACAAACAAACAAACAGAACAAACATCTTACTAGGACTTAGAGATAGCTGTGGGAATATGAAAAGAAATGGATTTACTATAGTATTGGGCTGAGATAAAGCTCTTGAGGTCAATCAAAAATAAATTAGCAATGCTCCAGTGGTCTTCAAACACATAGGGGATAGTCTCTCCTGTAGATAAAGATAGCTGGGGTTTTAAGCTTGATTGTGGGTTATTAGTTTTATTGTGGATAAGGAATTTGAGCTATAAAATTTGCAAAAGAACTTTAGGCTGTTCAATCAACAGACTTTGGGTTGGGTTTGTATTGTTTTTGTATTTAGACTTCTTTTGGCATTTTTGTTGGAGATAGAGCAAAGTTTGAAATCTCTGTAACAAGATGTATGGTGTTATTTTTTGCAGAGCACAGCTAATTTATATAGGATATCATTTTCTATGCATGTCAATCGGACTTAAAAGTCTTTTCACTTTTGTGGCAGAAAGTTGTGGATTTGCCCCAAAGAACAGCAAATATGGGTTTCACATCAGATCTGTATGGTCTTCAGAATATTTTCTCTGAAAATACTAATAAGTTTTGAATTTTCTGAATATGGCATTTTCTTCCACCTCTCAATTATAGTATCATGAGAATCCTACATATTAATCACACAAGGATAACCTTATAACCAAAACTCACTAAAACACACACATGATGCTCCATAACAGAAAAAAAAGGAGTTGGTAGAAAAACATCAACAACAGCAACAAATTTGGCTATTCAAAATTAAATTAAAAAATAAAGAGTAACTGCATTTGAAATGTTAAATAAAGTATAAAATTAGGGAAATAAATAAAAATTAAGTATCTGTAATGTATAGGCACATATAGTATGAATGAGACCTAAGCAATATATTTTTACTCATCAAAATTTTAATAGTGGATTTATTAAAAATATATTATTACATGGAGCTTTAGGTAAGTTAAAGAAAATTATATTTACTATTTGAAATTAAATCATACAAATGAAAATAAAAGTGAAATAAATAATGGGATATAAAACTTAGACTGTGTGTTAGGGAAAAGAGTAAGAAGAAAAATGGAGAATTTTTTTTTTTATGGAGGCAGATTGTTTTTAAGAGAGTAAATGTTTACAAGTGTTAGGGATTCAATATAATCACCATATTCTCCTATCATTATCTCCCAGTGAAGGTGTATAGGCTCCTTCCTACCTTCCCATCACAATATATGGAACTTCAGTTCTCTGGCTAGCACCTCTTTTTTTCATCAGGCTTGCTTATTCTCTGGCTTTGTTGCTTTAAATAATATATATGACTGAGATCATCTAGTATTTTTTTATGTTCTTCTGACATATTTTGCTTAGTACAACTTGCTTTAGTTTCATCCATGTTATAGCAAAGGGCAAGATTTTGTCTTTTCTTACAGTGAGTAATAATCCATTGTCTAAAAGTAATATACATTCTATATCCACTAATCTTCTTTGGGGGACACTAGGTTGTTTCCAGATTATTGTATATATAAATAGCACTGTAATGGATATACAGCGTGACATATATAATTTCAAGTTACTAATTATGTGTTATTTGAATAGAGACCTCGGAGTTGAATCATTGGATCATACAATAGCTTTTAAAAGATTTTTTTTTCTTTTAAAGAAAATGTCACATGTTTTCCATAGAAACTGAAGCCAACAGTAAATGAGAGTTCACTTTCCTCTAAAATTCTAGTTTCACTTTTTTTTTAATGTTTGTTGTCTCCATTTTCTTTTATTTATAGGCTGTCACACTAGCATGAAGTGAGATCTTTTACTTTAGATTTGTATTTTCCTGGTTACTAAGTGATATATAAGCTTTCTTCATCTTCTTTTTTTTGTATGTTTCCCATTTATCATCTGTCGATCTTTAAAGAAGTGTCTGGTTCTTCTCTTAAATTTTTGGATTCTTTAAAAATCACTGCTGAGTTTTGTAAATTTTTAATACTTTTAGTCCTTTGTCGGATATGATGTGCAACTATTTTTTCCCATTGCTTTAGTGAAGTTTCAAAGAGTAGACACTTTTAGTTTAATTCAATCTAATTTGTTGATTTTTGCTTTTGTTTTACTTTTTGCTAATGAAAATGAATTGTCAAAGACACCAAGTAAATCCTACCATGGAAGTGATTTTCCTGTTTGTTTTTATATAGTACGTTATGGATACAGGGATAACATATAAAGCTCTCATCTTTTTGAGCTAACTTGTGCACAAAGTGAGAAAATGCTTTTGTGTTTTTCCCAGCATCATTTTTAGATGAGAATTCCATTTCTCTATTTCATATTTGGTCTCATTATGATAATTTACCTACCTACATCGTTGAATGATTATCTCTGCACACCCAATTTTTTATCCCATTGATATGATTATATGTTTATATTTGAATACTACACTATTCTAGATTGATATTGCATTAAAGTATAATTTAATGTTGGGGATACAATATCTCTAATCTTCATTTTTTATCATGATTACTTTGAATATTTGGGGGATTTTTTTAGTTTAATACAACTTTGGTAGTGTTTGTTCTATGTACTCAAAAAATGTCATTGGAGTTTTGACTGGAATTGATTTGAATGCATGTGACGTTTTGGGTAGAATAGTTATTTTAGAAATTCTAGTTTTGCTTATTGTAGTCCATTTCTTTACTTTCCTTATACATCCCCCACTACTAGATAATTTCAAACTTTAATAGTGGCTTGCAGTTTCAAGATATAAATGATTTTTTTTCCTTCTCCTTGTTGAGTTCTAAGTACTGGTTTGTTTAGATGCATTGTAAATGGGTCTTTTTATTTTTCCATCCAGTTCCTAGTTCACATATATACATAAAATAAATTTTTTGTATCTTGATATTCTAGTATGCTACTTTATTGGTTTTGGCATATTAATACACCATGGGGACCGTGCGAGGCTCTCTCATGTGGGCAGGAAATTCCCAGTAGTTTGCCAGGTTCTCCCAGAGGGAGAAGTAGGCTGTAAGATATTGCTTTCTTGAAGCTTACTTTTAAGTCTCTGGATGCTGGCCGTTGACAGGATTACACGGCGCTGGGGGCAGTCCCTGGGTGTGACCTCGTAGCTACTGGGAAATGGGAAATCTGGGCGGAGGAGGCCCAGTCCCGATCCGAGCAGCCTTGGAGGTCTCATCCCCGGGTCCCACACACCTGGTTTCCTCTGCGGTTCCTTCATGCGTGAGGCTCATCTGAACATGTGGAGAGGGGCCTTGAGTATGGCTGTGGCTAGGCTCCAGGGTCTCTGGCCGCCAGGAGCTCTGCATTGGGTGGAGAGGGAAGCTGGAGCCCATCCCCTCTGAGGAGACCCCGGGGAAGACAGCCAGGCTCTCGGGCTCTGAGTCACTCTCTTCCGGGAGCTTGCTTTTAAGTCTCTGGATGCTGGCCATTGACGAATAGAGAGAGGCTTCTAAAATCTCAAGGCTTGGACAAATGGAGACATTACTGAGACCGCTCAAGAAATTCGATGATCAAGGGGATGATGATGATGATGATGACTTTATTGATTTAATATTTCTAACAGTTTTTAAGTAGTTATTACTGTTTTTATGTATTTATCTTCATTTTCAAAGCAACATTGAAGTTTTTATTTTGCAAATGGAATCCTTTTTTATTTTCTTATAAAATTGTTGTGTCAAGAACTTATAATTCTAAGTTGAATTACAGTAGCAAGATTGGTATCCTTGTCTCATAACTGATATTAAATGCAAAACTTTTAATTTTTCAACATTGAATATGTTCACTGAGATTTTTTTTATGTGTCTTTAACTATGGTATGATAAGTTTTTTCTATCACTGTTAAGTTTCCTCTGCAAAGGAATTGAAGCCAGATAGAGGACACAGAAAGCTGGATTGTTTTGCATAGCGGTGTCCCAGGGTTCAATTACGAGAAGCATATGGCCCCTAAGCACCACCTAGAATAATTCCCAAAATCATTACAGAAAACCCCAATGCACTATGGAATACAGACCCTACACTTTCTCAAAAGACATAGATAATAGTTTTCCAAAAGCTTTCTCTGCACCCATTGATATGATTATCCAAGGTTTTTCAACATTTTACTTTGTGTCTATGTTTGACACTGAACTTTATATGGGCCCCCTGCAAGTTGCAGAATATTAGATTTGTTTTCTTGTTCCATTTGGCCACTTCGTGCCTTTTCCCAAATTGTTCCGGTGTTCTAAATTTAGATGTTTCCTATTTGCTCTAACTCTGAGCCTTCAGATTTAGTCTTCTCAGAGTGAATTTTACTTTGGCATGAGATATTCAACTCAAAATAAACTTTAATTCTGTACCTAAATGACTCAAATAATGCTAAAATAGTGTTTATCGCAAAAGAATTTACACTCATATATAAACTAATTTGACAAATGCCTGCAAATATGGAAGTATTAAAGGAAACATAAAGGTCAAATGATGTTATTTCCCTTAAACAGTGTGTGCAACCCCATCATTAGGTAGATGACTTCCAGAATCAATATAATCTTAATATCTGACATACTTCTCCTTATAGAATGCTGGTGGAAAATATTAATTATTGTTTTTAAAATAATTTTAAAAACTCTTGAAGAAAGATAAACGTGGTTACTTCTAAGAATGAAATTTTCTTTTTTCAGTTGTTTGTTGTTCTTTCTTCAAGAGGCACAAAAGCAATTTTCTTCTGGAACAACATACCTGCCATAGTCTATTGATTGCTTTTTAGTTTGAAGACTTTGAATGTGCAACTACATTTCTTCCCACTGTGAAACACTATACTATACTAGTATTACATATTTGCTGAGAGTAAGATGAAGGAATTACTGTAGAATGGGAAGTAAGATAAATGACAACAAGTTAATGGTAGTAGGTTATTTTTTTCTCAATATCTCTACCTGATCTCATATTCATTTCTTTTACATATTCACACATGTCCACAGAAACAAAACTTATGTGTTTTTATACTTAGCACTGTAATAAAATATCAATCTAAAATAATATAAAATTAAGTCAGATATTTTAGGATAACATTGGCTTACCCTTTCTCCTCCATCCTTTCTCTTCTGCTGCAAGGAGTTTAGGTTTATTGAGTTATACCCACACAATGCTCCGCACTCCCATTCCTTTGTGTCTAACTTCTCTGTGTTCTGCTTTCCCTATATTTTAATCATCTATATTCCCAAATCAGACCCAGTAACTTATAAGGTCAGATTCTTCTAAAGAGTCTGTATTTTGTATTTGTAAGTGAAACTTGCTTCTCTCTTTCCCTTATGTCCTTTGTGTAATTTACCTTAGAGCAATGTCCTTTTTGTATAGACACAGGAAGACTGTTAATGCTACTCTTTTGTAACTTGAAAGTTAATTGACTCTGAATAATATTGATTCCTGAGCATCTGTCATATTTACTAATTTAAATCTCAGTTGCCCTTACTTCCTAGCACACCAAAAGGAGGGTCCCTACGAAGGGAGCAGATGGACGCAGAACAAGCTATAAGCTATACTGGCATCAAAAAAGGACAGGCAAGCATCATAAAACTTATAATAAGTTAAGAGAATGGTCACAGACAAACTGTCATGACCCAAAGAGAAGTGACTGGACAAAGACCTTCTTAGGATTAGTAATAGCTAATCTTGCCTGATGACTGTAGTCTGGGATCAATAGTGAGATGTCCCTAGGAGAGTCACCCTTTAAGTTTAATATATCTTTTTTGTGTCCATATAAAATGAATATAAAGATTATTAAGAAGTAGAATTAAGATGTGATCTCATCTCATCTTAGCACAGTGGGTGGGGTGTTTGCCTTGCATGCGGCTGACCCGAGTTCGATTCCTTCATCCTTCTTAGAGAACCAGGCAATCTACCGAGTATCCTGCCCGCACAACAGAGCCTACCCATGGCGTATTCGACATGCCAAAAGTAGTAACAAATCTCACAATGGAGAAGTTACCAGTGTCTGTTCGAGCAAATCGATGAACAATGGGACAACAGTGCTACATTGCATTGCAGAATTAAGATGATTGTTTAAATGGATTTGAACTAAGGAAAGGAGAAATATGTTCTTACAAGAAATTCTGCCCTTAAGCGGATCTCCTGCAGAATGAGATCTTTGTTTTAGAATAACTTCCCAGGAAGGTAAGGAAGGGCTTAGATATGTCGATTGTGCTATCTCACCTATGTGGAATTGCTACACCAGGCCCTTGGTGACTGCTGGGCTCTTAACTAAGGCTGTTGAGACTGGGTACAGTGAGAGTAGCATGGAGAGAAAGGAGGAGTCGGGAGTGCAGGGCAGTGTGAGATTGGAATGGGGTGCTCAGTGAGATTGAACTAGGAATGGGGGGCAAAGGGATGATTGGAATAAATAATGACTGATCACTAACCCGCCTGGCCCTCGTTTCCTCCTTCGATTGCCAATTGCCTTTGGCTGACCAGGGTGGGGAGTTGATTCATGATCACTAAGGAGAGTGCCCACACAATTTTGTGTACAAACACATCTACTGATTCAAAACAATTGCTTCTATGATCTTTGATAAAAAATGAAAAATCATGTTTCCCAAAGTGCATCATTTTAAAATGTTTGATTAAAAATTCAATGATTTATGATATATTTGATTGCAAAATATGTGCAGAGTAGTTAAACTTGAAAAGGCATGGTCCAAAAAGTGACAGAAAAAAAAAGACCCCAATTATCTGTATGGAAGCACTAACAGTCTCCTATATAATCTTTATTATAATATAAGTTTTACTTTATTATGTATACCTAGTTATAGTTTATTGTTATAATTTTTATCTAAATTATGCAAATAAAAGTCAAAGTCCCATTGTTTTTCCCTTATCCTAAAATGGTTTTAATTTGAGAATAAATAATTTAGGGAATAATACTTAAAATGGTTAGAAAGAAGCTAATGGGAGGGTATTTTCAGTCAGAAACAAAGCTTTGTTGTTTGGGGCCAGAGCAGTAGCAGGCAGGGGCCTTTGCTTTGCAAGTGGCTGACTGGAATTCAGTCCCTTGCATCCATATAATCCCCTGAGCACCCCTAGGTGTAATTCCTGAGTGTAGAGCCAAGAGTAACTCCTGAGCATCTGCAGGTATGGCCTGAAAAACAAAAGTGAAAAAAAAAAAACATAAACTTTTGTTCCTTTTTTTTATTTTTGGGGTCACACCCGGCAATGCCCAAGGGTTACTCCTGGCTTTGCACTCAGGAATCACTCGTGGCAGTGCTCAGGAGGCCATATGGGATGCTGGGGATTGAACCTAGTTTGGCAACGTGCAAGGCAAACACCTTACCTGCTGTGCTATTGTTCCAGCCCCAAGGCTTTGTTCTTTATATTAAGTTCTTATTTTCCACGACAGAAAATTGAAAGTTATTTCATGTATATTAAATAACTGAAGCAAATTTATATTACATGGTTTGTATAGGTTGTATGTTGGCATATAAAAATTGTATGATATTGAAAATGAAACCTCGTGATTTGCACTCCAGTGTTTGTTTAGCAACTGTCTTTTGTTATAACATCTTCATGTGTACTTCAAGGCTTAGTGGATTACCTTAAGATACGCATAAGAGGGAGGAAACAATTCATCCTAGAAAAATTGTTTTAAATTGCTAAGAGAAAAAGATAAAAAGAATCCAATATTTTATGTCAGCTTCTACTGGAAACCATCCCTTGTTAGAGAATGAACATTACATTGGGTTAGAACAGGATCATTACTTTTCTGAAGTACTATCTTGACTTTTTATACAAGTGCGGATTATTCTTATGTATGACAACTAATTTTTCACCCTATCATTTACTCTCTTTACAATCTATAATGTGTAGGTAAAATTGTCAGCCATTTTCCTCCTAATATCTATCCCGGCATAAAATAATTTAGTTATCAGTATCTTTTTTGTGGTCAAGTACATAAACAACATGCTTGTAAAAACTAATATTTCCTTTAAAATTCATAAATATAATTTATAATATAAATTTCTTCAATTGTAGATAAGAGAAACATGAGGAATGGTTGGAAATGTGCTGGTATTTTTTTTTGGGGGGGGGGTCTGCACAGTTTATTCACGCCGTACTCCCCCTCCGTGCTGCTCCCTCAGAAGTTCTTGGACACGATGCTGTCGGCCTTGGCCAGGCGGAGGATGGAATCATCAGACTCGCCCATCCTGCGGATGGCCCCGCAGATGGCATACCTCTTAAACTGCCCGTTGAACCTGCCGGTTACTTTGTCCACCTCGGCCACGTTCATCTGGATGGACGCGTGGTCATTGGCCCCGATGATGCCGTTGCTCGCCGAGCATTTCCGCGGCACATACAGGTCCACGAACTCGCCGGCGTCATTCTGCATGGTGGCAGGACCTGGGGCGTCCGCGACGTGCTCGAGTGCAGAAAGTATGC
The DNA here is from genome assembly GCF_027595985.1 of Sorex araneus. NCBI lineage: Eukaryota > Metazoa > Chordata > Mammalia > Eulipotyphla > Soricidae > Sorex > Sorex araneus. The sequence goes on along the minus strand of NC_073313.1, from coordinate 302,127,675 downwards.
TGGTATGTTTTTAATTACATAATGTCTAAACATTAATTTTATTTTCTAAGTTTTATTAACGGACCATCATGACTTAACAGCTTTCTAATAACACAGTTCCAACTTCCCACACATTACCAGCATCAGCAACCTTCCACTAATGTCTCAAGGCCCCTTAAACCTCCCAAAGCAACCACGTAGATATACTTGAAAACATTCAATTTTTTGAATAGTAGACTAGTAGAATAGTTTGAATAGTATAATTCAATAGTTTGAATAGCTTGAATAGTAGAATAGTTTGAATAGTAGAATAGTTTGGGTCACATGTTTAAAGTAGTGTTAACACTTCTGGTTTTGATGAATGCAGTTACCTTACTTCATCTACAGAAAAATGCCCAGTACCTCTCACTATTATGTTACACTCAGACTACCACATAACTAGAGAAATTAAGGCTACAGAAATGAATCAAATGAAAGAAGGGATGTAGACAGTCCCTAGTTTTATAATTTATAAAGTAAAAATTGAATATGCAAAGTATATAGAATAATAAAATTTGTGAAATCCCAAAATTTGGAAAACTGTTCTATTAATTTACAAATGAATGATCTGAGTGCTCTTTCCAAGAGATAGAATAGTGAGCAGGATGCTTGCTAACATGTGAAAAACTCTGGTTCAATCCTTGGCACCAAATATGGCCCCCAGAACGTAACCCATGTTTTAGGATTCAGGTATCATGTAACATCCTAGGCGATACACCTGAGCACAGAGGCAGCAGTCATCCCTGAATATTATTAAGTGTGGAATAAACAAACAAAACACAAAAAAGGATCTCTTTTGGATCATCACTGTTTATATAGAAACAATAAAAAAGTTAAAACAGGAAGAATATCCTACTTAGAAAAAATCTTTTAGAAATTAACTGCTATTTTAATTAAATTACAGAGGAGGAAATAATTGTGATCACAAGTCAAGTTGTACCATAACAGATCCAGTGAAGAGAATAGACTTCCAGTTTTTTGAGGCTGATGCAGTATTCCAATTCCCACAGTCAGAGTGTGCTGTTATTGGTTCTATGATATTTTTGAAGGTTTGATTTCAATAGCAAAAGGAAATTAAATAAATGGGACTACACTAAACTAAAAAGTGTCTGCACAGAAAAATAAACTATAACTAAATAAGAAGAATCCTATTAAATGAGAAAAATTGACTGAATATAGTATAGCTGATAGAGGTCTAACATCCCTAATTTCCAAGATATAATAAGAAATCGCAAAACTAAGCAACAAGGAAAACAACTATAAAAACGGTGGGAAAGAGAAGAAAAGATACTTTATTAAAGAATACATGAATTTAACCAACACACATGTTAAAAAATGCTCAGTGGTACTGATTTACAGGGAAATTAAAATGACAATGAGATCATTTCTCACACAAGAGATAAGAGTCTACCTTAAAAAGACAAGAAACCATGTCATGGTGTGGAGAACCAGGAACCCTAGTACACTTCATAGTAATGTAAAATTATTCAGCCTCTATAGAAATAAGTATAGGCACATTTTAATATTGAAAATGGATCTGTCATATTATCAGCCTATCAGTAAGACCTGTCACCAAAATTTGAACAATGCATGCCTAAGATCACATTAGAACTGTTTCCAACAGCCAACATTTGTAAATAACCCAAATGCCAAATAACAGATAAGTGAGTCACAATGGACATACACAATTACATATTCAGTTATAGAAAACAATTAAGTCCTATCTTATACATTATAAAATGGAAACGGGATGATCACAGTAAGATAAATATGTCAGAAGGAGAAAATAATACTACATGATCTCAGTCAGATGGAAGGTATAGATAATTAAACCAAGGAAATAGACAAAGTATCCAAAGAGAACTCCCTGAAACCTAGATATACAAAAGGCATCTGGGGAAGTGGGTATTGAGGAAGAGATTTGGGGACCCTTGGGACTATAGTGGAAGAATACTCATATTTTGGGTGTGGATATGGTGCACTACAGTACAGTTCACATTCAAAATAATGTAAAATTTTCATCAAATAATAGTCTTGTAGACTGATGTTAAAGAAATAAAATTAATAAATAATATAAATATTATGTATAATATTATAAATAATGTTAATAAAATTAATCAAAACAGTATGCTCTCTCTAGATTTTTCTATTATCATCCACTGATTGTAGGCATTGTTCAATCACTGTTTCTTATGTGTAGCATTCATGTGACCTATCATATTGCCCTAACTGTTAAAAGTATCTTTACCTACTCTCCCACATCTACCAATTGAACACCTGTTATTCCAGCACATAACCTATCAGTAACAATTTGTTAACAGACTAAGACCTTTGAAGGATTCCTCCTTTTTTCACATTGCAGAGGACCAAGTCTGGAAACCATGGAGAAATATAAAAAAGATAAACATTTCTCTCTCTTTGTATTGTATCATTTGTAGTCCCATTGATCTTCGATTTGCTCAAGCGGGCGCCAGTAATGTCTCCATTTGTCCCTGTCACAAGCTAATGTAGCCCAATGATACCTGCTCGCTCCAGGAACAGAAAGAGCCTCAAATCGTTCACTCAGAGATTTGACAAAGAAATCTGACCATCTAGTTGGTGGGAGGCCACGAGGTCTTCTGAAGTCCCATGGAATCCAGTCTGTAACAGCTCTAGTCCAACGGTCATCTCTGAATTGCATTACATAACCGGCCCATCTAATTTTTGATGCCTTGGCAAACGAGACAACATCCCTGATTTTTGACCATCAACGGAGGTCAGAACTCCGGATTCCTTCTCTCATTTGAGTGAGACATGATATTCCCAGCATAGCTCTTTTGATTCCTCTTTGGGATACCCTAATAGCATTCTCATCTTGTTGGCGTAGGGCCCAGGTCTCTGAGGCATATGTTAGTGCAGGAAGAATGGTGTAATAGAAAAGATGTGCCTGGAGTCGGAAGTTCTTCGTTCTCTTAACCACCTCTTCGACACTCTTGAATGCAGTCCACGCTGCTCTCTTGCTCCTCCGCAGTTCTGGCACCAAGTCATTCCTCATGTTGATTTCTTGACCCAGGTACACATAGCTGCTGGATTCGGAGATGTTCATTCCATTGAGAGCAAATGGATCTTCAGGGACCAGTTCGTTTTTCATGAACATCGTCTTGTTGAGATTCAGCTGCAATCCGACCTTTCCATACTCTTGGTAGAAGTCAGCCAGCATTTGTGCTGCTTGGCTAATGTTTGGAGTTATGAGAATGATGTCATCAGCAAAGCAGAGGTGGTGTAATTGCTGACCGTCTATCTTCACTCCCATTCCTTCCCATTCCAGTTGTCGCATGATGTTCTCAAGGGCGGCACTAAAGAGTTTCAGTGAAATGGTATCACCCTGCACACCCCTCTCTTTACATCAACGATCACTTCCTTATAGAATGGTGAGATCCTGGTGGTGAATCCACAATACAGCTCTTGGAGGATTTTGATATACTGAGTTTGAACGCCCTGTTTGACCAAGGCTTCTATGACTGCCTCAGTCTCAACAGGCCTTTAAGTCAATGAATGTTAGACAGAGTGGCATCTTGAACTCTTGCAAAACTTCAGTGAGTTTGGTCGCTGTGTGGATATGGTCTATAGTGCTGAATACTCTTCGGAACCTGGCTTGCTCACATGGTTGTCCTTCATCTAGTGTTCTGCCTATTCTATTCAGGACGACACGAGTGAACAACTTGTAGACGACAGACAACAGACAGATTGGGCGATAGTTGCCGATGTCATGGATGTCTCCCTTCTTGTACAACAGAATGGTCCTACTGGTTTTCCACTGGGACGGAACCTTACATTCAGACAGGTAGCTTATGAAGAGTCGGGGCCAGTGTATTGATGAGTACTGGCTGCAGATTCTTCAGGTGTTCGGGTCTGACCTTGTCTGGACCAGGTGCTGTTCACGTCTTTACCAGCGAAATATATAATTTTGTATTATATATATGTGTGTATATATGCATATATGTGTGTGTGTGTATGTATTGTAGCAAAGGACTGGAATAATAGCACAGCAGGTAGGGCATTTTCCTTGCATGCGGCCAACATGGTTCAATTCCTCCATCCCTCTAGGAGAACCCGGTGAGCTATTGAGAGTATCCCACCTGCATGGCAGAGCATGGCAAGCTACCTGTGGTGTATTCATATGCCAAAAACAGTAACAACAAATCTCACAATGGGGACATTATTGGTGTCCACTCAACAAATTGATGAACAATGGGACGACAGTGCAGTGCAGTTGTACATTTTCCCTATATATCAGTTTCAGTATATATATATATGTATACATGTATACATTTCAGTATATATATGTGCAACATACAATAAAGCCTATTTCTATATTAAAATGCAATGAAGATTAACTCTCTGTTGGGCATCACAATTGGTATAAAAACATAACTGTAAGATTTTAAAAAATTCCAAAAAATATATGTTAGAAGTCTCTGATATTTTGTTGTTGGCTAATAGGCCTCTCTCATTTCACAGTCTAGAAATGAACTGGCCATTCTCCAACTGATATAAGCCTGCAATGCAAAATCCCCATGGCAACTGACCTCTGCAAATAGTATCTTGCCAATGAAGCAATATGTTCAACCATGTGAATGTAGGTCTTAAAATTTTAGTATCTATAATAATGTCTTGTGACCTTGCTGCCTTTCAACTCTCTACTTAATTTATCAGATATACTAGAAATGGGAGCATTCTTTTGTACCATTCAATTTAAAGGGAACAGACATGAGCATTTTGCTGATTGTGTATTTATAAATTCATTCTACAACTATCCTATTTATCTCTGTGCTATTTGGCATTTGTATACAGTTCAGTGTGTGCTGTGTGTATTTCAATTATTCATATTAACTTTCAGTTTTCAAATACTTAAACATCATGCATATTTTTCAACTTGTTGCTAAGGCTTATTTAATTTTTACATCAATTTATATTAGAAAACTAATTCATCTGTTTGTCCTGACCTTTGCATTTTCGTATGTTATCCTCTTTTTCTTCTATATCATCTGAAAAATGAGGAAAGGAGCAACCTGGGATTTTGTTTAGAAAAGTTATGCCACATTTCAATTTATCTGAATATCATTCTGCCATTTTTGTTTATCCTATGTAATGTTTTCTTTGAATTAGTATGAAGGACAATATTCCAACAAATGTTCTTAATATTTCCAAGGGAATACTTTATATAGGTATGCCATTAGCAAATAACCTCCCTGGAATTGGTTATAAATAAGCAATTATAATCCATAATGACAAATGACAAATTATACATCTGTGTATGATGCCACTTCTATTTGTCTAAATGTCCTTCAAACTTTTCTGAAAATGATTTTCTTTCCCAAAGTTTTATATTAAACTAAATAAGCAAAATATATGATACAAATAAAGTTACTTTTCAATGAAGATTAAAAAATAGCTAATTTTTAAAACTACTATCTTAGCACAGCGGTAGGGCATTTGTCTTTCATGCGACCGACCCATGTTTGATTCCTCCTCCCCTCTCGGAGAGCCTGGCAAGCAAGCTACCAAGAGTATCTCGCCCACACGGCAGAACCTGTCAAGTTATCCGTGGTGTATTGGGTATGCTAAAAATAGTAACAAATAAGTCTCACAATGAGAGACGTTACTGGTGCCCACTCGAACAAATCCATGAGCAACAGGATGACAGTGACAATGACAGTGAACCTAAAAACCTTTCAAATATAGGCCATGAGAGCATGTGGTAACTTATCTTTGGTCATAATGCCAAAAATGATCCTGTAAAGATATTAGGGCTATTTTCTCCACTGAAACTATTAGGAAGCACTTATTCTGAATATTGACTAGGAAAGAATCCTAATTAAGGCATACTTAGTAACAAAATTGATTGCTTTATATTTCTATACATTGGTCTATATTGTTCACTAACTGAAGGGAAGAATCTAACACCATATTTCAGATGACTTACAAGATTTCTTTAACAGGATCATAAATACTTTAAAGTATCTTTTACTTAAAATTGAAATAAGGTATTAAATTTAGTATATAATAATATCCCAGAAAAAAAAAGTTGCTCTCATTCTTTAATGACTATACTCTGCAAATATACCTAGATGTTCACTGTTACCACAAAACAAGCAATACTCTAAGTTGTATAGCACAAACAGCATGTGCAAAATTAGATTTGAGGGGTCAAAGCAATAGTGCAGTGGGTCGGGCACTTGCCTTGTATGCAGCTGAACAAAGTTTCATCCGTAGTGCCATATATCATGTCCTGAACTCTGCCACCAATGATCTCTGAGCACAGCTCCGGGGTTTAGCCCATAGCACAACTGTGAGGCAAAACAAATTTAAAGTTAACTGCTTTAAAAAAAAAGTTAACTGTTTTCCTTACTATGTAAAGAACCTTTCCTTCTTTTTCCCTGACCCATCTAGTATATAACAATTGAAGCCAATATCTGTGCGGAATTCCCAGTTCTCTTCTCTCTCCAGTTACTCATCGATTTTATGCCACCCTCACTTTTTTTCTAAATTAAGGATTATTTCTAACAACTTTTTACTGATTCTTGGCAGGTTGCTATCAGTTAGGGCCAATACTATTTCACAATAACTTATATCTTTATCCTAAAAATAATTAATGACTATGCTTAATAATGTTGCCAAAATTTATCAAAATATCCATGTTCAAGGTGCTCAATAACTTTCTTTTATGTATAAGACCACTGATCATAGTGATATTCCAAGACAAAATAGTGTATGTGTCACAAGACATTTTAATTATATTTTCCTGAATAATTTTGTTTAAATCTATATGAATGAAGCAATGGGACCCACACATTTTCAACTCAATTTATACAACAACAGATCAACTAGGGGCAAAGAGGCTGTATGGAGTACTATAATAAAATGGACAGAGGCCCTACATGAACAGCCATGACACTCACAAAATGACAAATAAGGTTTCAGGAAGACCGTGGCTAAATGTTTTGATAAGTCAGTCTGGGGAGAAAGGGATATGTTTAGAAAAGGTAGAGAAAAAAAAAACAGTGATAACCTCACAGAGGACAGAGCATTCAAGTTAGATTCTTGAATGGAAAAGTTTTCTCACGGATTTTAGAGGAACCTCAAGACAATTTGATTATCCTTAACTCTGCACCTGCAAGGAAGCTTATCTACTACTCTCCTGTGTTCTCTCATTCAGTATATCTATATATCTGTACATAACATACTACTTAATTAAACTGCCAAGGAGTTGTATTAGCTTACATTTAAGAAATCTGCATGTGAGCTGTCTTGAGAGTTAGGACAATCACATGAGTTTGTCTCATATATTTTATCTTCTGGTTTTAGTGTTTCTTCCTAGAGGACTAAATGTGTGGAGAACTTATAGTTTCACTTAAATTAAATCCATTCAGTGAAGAAAAAATAAGGCACTCCCTTCACCTGTCTCAATTAGAGAAAGAAGTTTAGGTTTACTAGAATCCTCTGCAGGTTTTTCCTTAGTTCACTTTGGTAACATCTGAGTCATAAACAAGTTTTTAAACTGCTAGAGGAATGTGTATGTATACACACACACACACACACACACACATACACATATACACATATACGCCTCTTGGAGAGCCTGGCAAGCTACCGAGAGTATCCCTTCCACATGGCAGAGTCTGGCAAGCTCCCTGTGTTGTATTCAATACGCCAAAAACAGTAAAAATAACAGGTCTCATTCTCCTGACCCTGAGAGAGCCTCCAGTACTTGGGAAAGATGAGTACGGAGAGATTGCTAAAATCTCAGGGCTGTGACAAATGGAGATGTTACTGGCACCTGCTCGAGTAAATTGATGAACAATGAGATGACAGTGATAAGGTGATACAGAGGAAAGTAGGAAAGTTAGTATCGCTTGTTTTTCAAAATTTACCATGGAAGACAGGTTCTGTCAATGGGAGAAAAATAGGGTGAGGTTGCATTTTGAGTGAGTAACCAAGTTTTTTTTTTTCTCTCCCTTTTTCTGCCCTCTCTTCATCTTTGCTTTTTATACAACTTCCACTGAAGTCTTAAAGTGACATTGGTTTTATCAGCCATCTGATAATAAAACATTTTTGCTAATTTATGGTTTGTGGATATTTATTAGATTTTTTTTTACTGTTTCCTATAACCAAATAAAACCAAATAGTTATAATAAGTAACAGAAATGACTCACAGTTCTGGATGTCTGAGAACAATGTTTTGGTAAGGCCATGCTGCTTCAGAAAGTACTGGGAAAATGGTCTATAGCAGGTTGCTCTCCTAGCTTCTTTTTTTTTTTTTTGGCTTTATGGGTCACACCCAGTGATGCACTGAGCTTACTCCTGCCTTTGCACTCAGGAATTACTCTTGGCGGTGCTCAGGGGACCATATGGAATGCTGGGAATTGAACCTGGGTTGGCCACATGCAAGGCAAACACCCTACCCACTGTACTAATGCTCTAGCCCCTCTCCTAGCTTCTGATAGCAGTACCTTCACTGGGACTGTGTAACTGTAAGGTAAAAATGATGTTCTCTGTGTGCACTTTTGTAGTGTGTGTGTGACCTGTACCCAATTTTTTCTTTTCATCATGAGAAATTTTTGTTGGTATTGGACCCATTCTAATGGTCTCAATTTCTCTTGAATTTTTCCAAGACTATTTTCAAATTGTCACATTTTATAGATGCTAGGTATGAAAATGTCAACATTTTTTTTGTGGTGTTTAATCCCAACATGTAAGAAGGTCTAAATGACCTGTAAATTTGAACAAATTTTAAAAAAAAGTCTATTTCACAGAAATGTGCTAAGAAACTGCTTAATAGATGATCAGACTGATAATATTAAAAATATATTTTCCTGAGCTAACATTAAAAAATAAAGTACAGAAAATATTAGTACTGTAAAAAATTTAATAAATATTCTGTAAAGGGTAATAAAGTTCCCAAGGTCAAAGAGAATTTAGATATGGGATTATCATAATTAAGAATTATTGCATAGGTAAATTCCATCTGAAAATTTAAGAAATTTAACATGTTATTAATGTAGAACTGGCAAAGTGGTATGTATAAGTTATTTGATAGTTCCTGTTTTATATATTGCATTTTAATTTTCCACACTGAGAACAGCTGTTAATATCTTTGTAAACAATATGATGCTATTAGCACTGTTGAGGAAATATGCTTTCAATTCATTAGGAATTCACTCAGACATTACCGCTGAAGAAACTATTATAATTCATTTATCAGGTCTCAGTTTAGGCATTCAATTGCATATCTCATTCATACTTTATAGCTATGCCTCTTTTTTATCTACATCTTTTTTTACCTTACATCTAAATATGGGCATTTTCCAGCCATAATGTAAAAGGGAACGAGAAATTTTACATAAATACACACACTTGACTAGTATAAATCTTTTGAAATTTTCTTTTGAAAACTAAGTGTTTCTGGGGGTATGGTGCTGCCAACAGGTCAACCTGTACCTGTGGGGCAAGTGCATCAGCAGCCTGATAGCACCTTCAGGCTTCCTGACACAACAAAATTGCCCCTGTGCCTTTCGCCAGACCCCAACAACTTTGGGGCAACTTTTCCAAGAAATTATATAGACAAAACTTTGGTATGGGAAAGCCATGCCCACAAACCACCTCTGGTGCAGCTATACAAGCTCAGTAATTGGCCTTATCTCAGAGACCCGTGGATGAATCTCAAAAGAGATCAAAAGCCACAGTTAAGCTCAAACCTGCGCATGGCTGACTTGGGTAAATCAGAGGCGGGTGGGTTGGCCTGGGACCCACCCAAACAGAGCCCCCAGCAGCCACTTGCTTCCACAATCCAAACTCGCCACCATACTCCTGGCCTGAATCCACTGTCTCAGGATGGACCTCACCAAGATATAATCTGCTGAAAATTTTGGTATGCGGTTTTTGTGAATGAAATCTCCAGACTTTCCCTGGGTCAGGATGGGCTACCACCCCTACTTCCTGTAATTTTGGAAGCCTCAGCAGTTCACATCCACACCCAAAGCTTCCATCCAATTGAAAAGCTACTCCAGTCTTACCGTCCTGATAAAAATACTGAATGCCCTGAACAAACACCATGACATTTTAGAACCTGTATTGCAAATCATAATGCACAAAAGGAAAAGGAGAGAGAGAGCAAGAAGGAAAGTGCCTCCCATAGAGGGAGGCTGGGGTAGGGGGTGGAGGGCTGGTGGATTGTGGTGGGGAAATGGGGTGCATTGGTAGTGAGAAATGTACACTGGTGGAAGGATGGATGCTGGATCATTGTATGACTGAAACACAATTATGAACCACTTTAGAATGATCTATCTCATGAATATCCAGTTGTATCACTTCACTTGTCATCACTTGTCATCCTGTTGATCTTTAATTTGTTGGAGAGGGCGCCAGTAACATCTCCATTTGTCCCTGTCATGTGCTACTGTAGCCCAATGATTTCTGCCTGCTCCAGGAACAGGAAGAACCTCAAATAGTTCATTCAGGATATCATTTTTGTATCTAATTAAAAAAAGTAAAGTAATGAGGAGTTGCCCAATTTAATCCACTTAATCAATGGTTGAATAAATAGCAGTATTCTTATACTTAAAAAAGAAAAGGAAAACTGCTTCTATACTATTGTTTGGAGTTTGGATTTTCCTTATCTGTTACTTTTGCAGCATTGCTATTTAGTTGATCTGATTACCTGCAAGTTAAAAGTTTTTTAATTTGCTCAGATTTAACTGTAGTCACTTAGAATATATGGAAGAATCATCTATACTGGGTCAACAAGATGAAGTTATCAGGAAAAAGAAATATGAAAAGTTAAAGGCACATATTATGGAAGCTAATTTAAATGTCATTTGATAAGATCATCTAATATTTACATAACAATATGACCTTAACCAGAGCAAAAGAAAAATGAGTTAACTTGATAAAGGAAATTAGATGCATGATGATAGGTTTTTCATTTTTCAGTACTGCTCATAATATACACAAATATGTATTAGAGGAAACATAAAAGAATTGTACCTGAGATTGAAGAGATAATACTATGGTAGAGCGCTTGCCTTGATGTCGTCAACCTGGATTCTATCCCCCACGTCACACGTGGACCCCAATAGCAATAATGCTTAAGGCCAGGAATAAGCCCTGAACATTGCTGATGTGGCCTCAAAACAAAGCAAAACAAAAACTTTAAAATCTGAAAGAAACAATGTAGTGATAACTGGATTGTTAGTAGATACCTATGCTAATTAATTTTCTTCTGGAAAGCCACTTTACAGATACCGAGACTTTTTAAGTTTCATATGCTAACAATAAGAGACAATAAACATCTTTTATGTACCCATTGCCCATCTTTATGTCTTCTCTTAAAGATATTTCTATTCTGGTTATTGGTCAGTTAATTTAATTCATTTTATTTTTAATATTTTAGGTCTATGCTCTTTGCACACTTTTTATTTTAATATCTTTCTAGATGTTAATGATGCACATCTAAACCATATGCACTGTTAGCTCATTCAAAATTTTTTATAAAAATGGACAAACAGAACAATTAGATTATGTGAACGAAGTAATGGATATGGGAAGGGAATGCATAAGAGGGAAGAAACATTGAATAAAGGCCCTTAATTGTTTGAGAGGACATGAAACTTAGACCTTGTGGATTATAATATAATATATACATATCTCAAGTTATAATGCATTTCTCAATTACACCTGAAAATTGGATAGTATAATGTACATATTTTTGTTTGATTTGAGGGTCCTACTCTGTGATGCTCAGGGCTTATCTCAGTTCTGTCTCCGTGATTACTCCTGGTGGTGCTCAGTGACTGTACATATTTCCAGAGATCAAACCCAATCAGCTGGCTATAAAGCAACATCTTACCCACTGTCCTGTTTCTCCAGACCCCTTTCTGTTCTTGTTGTTGTTGCTATAGTTGTTGTAGTTGTTCAGGAGGTGCCTGGAAGTGCTCAGAGATTGTTCCTAACTCTGTGTTCAGTATCAATCACTGGTAGACTTTGGGAATTGTGTGGTACCAATGATGGAAACAAGGTTCCAAGCGCCTTACCTCCAATGAGATCTTTCAAATCCTGTTATAAACCATTATTACTTAAATAATAGCTTATAACTTGTATCACTTGTAGTCCCGTTGATCTTTGATTTGCTCAAGCGGGCACCAGTAATGTCTCCATTTGTCCCTGTAGTGAGCTAGTGCAGCCCAGTGATATCTGCTCACTCCAGGAACAGGAAGAGCCTCAAATCGTTCATTCAGGGATTTGACAAAGAAATCTGACCATCTAGTTGGTGGGCGGCCATGAGGTCTTCTGACATCCCGTGGAATCCAGTCTGTAACAGCTCTACTCCAGTGGTCATCTCTGAATCACATTCCATGAACGGCCCATCTGATTTTTGATGCCTCGGCAAATGAGACAGCATCCCTGATTTTTGACCTTAGATGGAGGTCAGAACTCCAGATTCCTTCTCTCACTTGAGTGAGACATGATATTCCCAGCATAGCTCTTTTGATTCCTCTTTGGGATACCCTAATAGCATTCTCATCCTGTTTGCAAATGGCCCAGGTCTCTGAGGCATATGTTAGTGCAGGAAGAACGGTGGAATCAAAAAGATGTGCCCGGAGTCGGAGGTTCTTCGTTCTCTTAACCACCTCTTCAACACTCTTGAATGCATTCCATGCTGCTCTCTTCCTCCTGTGCAGTTCTGGCACCAAGTCATTCCTCATGTTGATTTCTCGACCCAGGTACACAGAGCTGCTGCATTTGGAGATGTTTGTTCTGTTGAGAGCAAATGGAGTTTCAGGGACCAGTTCATTTTTCATGAACATCGTCTTGTTGAGATTCAGCTGCAATCCAACCTTTCCACACTCCTGGTCGAAGTTGTTCAACATTTGTGCTGCTTGGCTAATGTTTGGTGTTATGAGAACGATGTCATCAACGAAGCGGAGGTGGCATAATTGCCGACTGTCTATCTTCACTTCCATTCCTTCCCAATCCAGTTGTCTCATGATGTTCTCAAGGGTGGCACTGAAGAGTTTCGGTGAGATGGTATCACACTGCCACACCCCTCTCTTTACATCAACGATCACTTCCTTGTAGAATGGTGAGATCCTGGTGGTGAATCCACAATACAGCTCTTGGAGGATTTTGATATACTGAGTTTGAATGCCCTGTTTGGCCAGGGCTTCGATGACTGCATCAGTCTCAACAGAATCAAAGGCCTTCTTTAAGTCGATGAACGTTAGACAGAGTGGCATCTTGAACTCTTGAGAAACTTCAATGAGTTTGGTCAGTGTGTGGATATGGTCTATTGTGCAGAATCCCCTTCATAACCCAGATTGCTCGCATGGTTTCAAATCCTGTTACAAACCCATATTACTTCAATAATAGCTTATAATAATAATAAAACAAATACTTTTTTGTCTAAAAAACAAAGTCCTCCATTGCCACTTATATACAAAGAATTAACTTCTTTCACATTCCAAACCCTTATCAGTTTTACAAAAACCCACTAAGTGTTATTGTCTGAAAATAAAAATGTTCCCTTGTCAGATTCTGAAGCAGTTATTCTTTCCTTAAAATATTACTTTAAAACCTTTAATACAGGTAATTTACAAAGTAAGAAAAGAATTAAAACTTAACCCAGAACACTTACTTGATCCAAGATATTCACCCAATTGAATTGATTGGGGAAAAAATGACAGTCTGAAACAAAAATACTCAGGTTTGAAATGAAATCTGAGTTAGGAGTATGAAATCAAAAGAGGCTGCTGACCAATAACTGTCTTTATAACAGGCTTTACATTTCTTTAGATATATGTTACCTAAACCCTAGTCTTTGGTTTTCTCTTTGGAAAAAAAAAAAAGGAGTCCTCAGATATATGTGGTATACTCAAAGATATGGTGCTACTTTTTTGAAAGTAAAATTATCCAAATGCTATCTTTATTATCTTTACCTACAATTTTCAAAAATACTGATGATATGTTTATCTAAGGTATTTATCTAAAGTATCTGAACTATTTCTTTTGGGTGGAAATAAGGAGTTTTTAGCAATGTGTGCTATAGACAGAAGATGTTGCTTTCAATCATGGAATCATTGAATTAAACCAGAATCCTGTAATCAGAATCTCAAAATTTCAATTGAGACATGAGGCTACATTTAAATTTTTCATATTATATATTAAAATAAAATGTTAAGTAAATATGGAAAACTTTAACATTTTAATTTTATTGGAAATTGAATTCTTAAACATATTAGCTTAAGCAAAAGTTTCCTAAAAGTTTAGTTTATCTTTAAAATAAAGGATTCAAGAATTTGTTGGTTTTTTTTTTTCTTTTTGCTTTTTGGGTCAGACCCAGCAATGCACAGGGGTTACTCCTGGCTCTGCACTCAGGAACTACCCCTGGCGGTGCTCAGGGGACCATATGGGATGCTGGGAATCGAACCTGGATCCGCCAAGTGCAAGGCAAACTAAGTACTCGCTGTGTTATTGCTCCAGCCCCTTAAGTGGTTTTTAAACAGAGAAAAATGATTTATCATTTTCTGAAGTAAATCTGTCTAACAGTTGTTTGCCAATCTTATTGTAGGGAAATAGGAATCTACTTTGAGGCATTACTAGATCTGGTTCACTTTTTAGGGCCAATGCTTCAGTTTAAAACATCAAAATTGGAATTGCATGACTCTACTGTGGCCACCTGGGTAAGGTTGCAAATGCTGTTGCCTTTAGCAAGATGAAAAGCAAAAGTTCTCCAATCTAATTAGAACAGGCTATGCATCTCTAGGTGTGGCCTGCACCTTGACTACGCTTGGCTGACAGTGAAGAGTACTATTTACGTTAGTTTGCATGCTGAAGCTAACCACTATTAGAAAAATCAGAAAAACAGAGGCGCCAGCTCTTCATTTCAGCGTTTCAAGTAATTAAACCGGAAGAAGCAATAGCCAGCATTTGGTAGCGAGGAAGCCACACATTATGGCAAGGGGAAGGAGGCCGACTCTTCTGCGACATAAGACAGGAAATGCCTCTGGTGATAACCGCCATCAGAGAGCTACAATCGCAGTCAGCACTGCAAGAGACGCACCTGGTTTCTGGGCACTCCACACAAAGGCGGGTAATGATTTCCTGTCACTTTGCTTGCCAGCTCCTTCTGAGATTTGATGCAGCCAATTGGGTCTAAATATACACAAGACACCTCAATGAAGAATTTGATTTTGAATTTTAAAAGGCAAATAGAGTATTAAACTCAGACTAGGAGTGGTCTGTAATGATTTCTTTTAAGAGATTTTCTGTGTCCTGAAAATTGATTGATGTAGAAAGCAGTTAAACCAGCACCCAGTCAATACTGTATCAATAGATGTTTCAGGTGTTCTTCCCAGTGCAATCTGAAATTAAAGGACTAATGTTCTCTTCAGTACCCTTGTGCTTGTTAGAATCCATTTTCAGACGCTTTCCTCGCTTCACTAATCTTAGCTGATCCATGATACTGCAGGATCTGACAAACCTAAGGAAGGATGCCCACTTCCATTCCCAACTGGGACTGTTTTTCATTATAGTAGTAGGAGTTACAAATACTAATGGTGGTGGGGTCCCTATTGTTCTTCCCTCACAGACATTTCCTGAGATATCCTTCAAGATTGCTTTGAATTTTATGATATAGAGTGATGCTGTCTTCCATATCTGATGAACCTTAAGGTGGGAAGAATGAATTTATCCTTCGCCTCCTCTTTTAAGAGATAAAATTATTCATTTACTAGAAAAAGTGTAGCTTTTCTCAATAAGTCTGTCTTCTATTTTATGGCATATTTTAAACTAAAATCAAGTAGTATCCCTTGTTAGTAAACCTGGATAGATTTGTTCAGTTGGTGATAAAAATATTACTTCAGAGACAGAAGAGATAACATAGGACTTTGCATATTAGATTTGCACACAGATAAACAAGATTCAATCCCCAGCATCCTGCATGTACCCCCACCCCCATACTATCAGGAGTGATACCTGATAGCTAATACCAAGTGTAAAGCTAGCTGTGATCCCAAGTCCTTCCTAAAAGTTGATTTAAAATATTTTTTAAATTCCATTGCTCAGGGCCAGCTAATTTACTCTTATTTCTGCATTAAAGTATTCTGTATTTTTCACCTTCTGAATTATTTCTCATCTTTTATTTCTTCCCTACTCTCATGCTGAATAGAAAGTCTTTAGGAAAAATAAGACAGCTAACTAAGAATTCTTTTTTCTTTTTGGGTCACATCTGGCAATGCATAGGGGTTACTCCTGGTATTTCATTCAGGAATTACTCCTGGTGGTGCTCAGGGGGCCATCTGGGATGCTTGGATTCGAACCCAGGTCGGTAGCATGCAAGGCAAATGCCCTACCCACTGTGCTATCATTTCAGCCCCTAGCTGAGAATTTTTATTATAATTATTTTTTAATTTGGGGAGAGACGGTCCCAAGTGATGTTCAGAAGGCCCAAAGGACCCTCCACATAATTCTTAGTCAACTAAGAGGGCAGTTCTCAAGCTCTCAATGCCAGAGATTAGCCAGGACATCCACTCACTAGCCACTAGGGCCACATTTAGTAGTGCTATGGAGCCTCCTGTAATTCACTCGGAAATGTTCAGGAGCGCACGTGGTGCCTGAAATTCAACTGTGCTTTGCTGTATTCAGGACATGCACTTTATCGTTGCATTAGCTCAGTGACCCCAGTAACTAAAATTCCTCACTTTGGGGACCATATGTGGTTAAACTCAGGAATTACTCTTGGTTCTGGGCTCAGGGATCACTCCTAGCATTGCTTGGACGACCTTGTGGGTTACCAAGAACTGAACTAGCAACAGCCACATGCATGCATCTTAATCCCTGTAGTATCTCTCTAATCTCCAAATTGTCACTTTAACTGAGGTATCCTGAACTCTCAGATTTTTATTGCCATCTGACAGTGACTAGCCTGGGTATAATGCGAATTGGGTCTTTGATTCTTAAGCTTCTTGGCAATTATGCTGAATAAAAGATTATTTATTATTTATGTCAAGTCCAGAGTCTTGTGTCTTACATAGGTCATTTTTCTTTTTTTCTTTTCCACTTTCTTATATCTTTGTGACTGAGAGACAAGTAAAACTTAATTGAAATATAAATGGAAAATCTATCCTGGTTATTTAAATGTGAAAATTAGAGCTTACTAAGTAAATTAGAAATGCTATTTAATTATGATTATTTTCATTAATTATAGAAGAAACTATGCATGCATTAAAAAAATTATTCCCTCAAATATCAAGGTTATGTTATGCTTGACTAGATTGCTTTGATTTTTTGTGGTCATTAAAGCCAATTCAACTACAAAATTGGCTTGATAATTATCAACAGTTGAGTTTGTATCTGTTGCCAATCTGTGCATTGAAAAAGTGATAAAAAATATTTGGAGCGAGGGGGGTGAGCATACCTGGTAATGCACAGGGTTTACTCCGATCCCTGTGCTCAGGGATCACTCTTTTGTCAGTGAACGGGGGATTAGACTCAGTGACCGGGATTGACTCAGGTCAGTGTGGGCAAGGTGAAAACGTTATGCACTGTATTGTCTCACTGCCCCCAAATCAAATACTTATAAAAACTCACTTATAAGTTGAACTGAAGAATACCAATTTGAGTTGTGTGGGTCCACTGACATACTTATTTATTTTCTGTTGGATTCCACACCCACAGAGTAAAGTCCACATGTAATTTAAGTGTAAGGAAAGCCAACTATGTTAAGCATATTTTTGCTCTGTTGATCAATGGTCAGCTCTAGATATCCAAAGATTGGAAAGCAAAATGACTCTACTTTGAATCTGCAGATGCAGGTATCAACTTTCTTCTTATACTTTATTTAGGCTCACATGTTATTTGTCTATTACTAAAGGAAAATTGCACTATACTGAGATAAATGGACAAAAATTTAAGATTATTTCATAAGTGGAGAGAATCTAAACTTAAACTCACTAAAACAAAGGTAGAAAGATGTTTAATTTGCCTTTTTTGATATTTTACCATTAATTTTAAACATTAAAAAGTTTAAGAAGTATATATTGATATCTCTGTATGTAGAGAAGATTTACCATACCTACTAGACCACAGTCAATTCACTCACCAAGCACCTAGAACAAGTTTCAACCCATGTGTTGAATGAACATTGAAATATATTTTGAATTATTATAACTTAAAGTATATAGACTTGAATGTGCATTTAGTCATATTTAAAAATAATTAGCCATAAAATGAAATTGTACTCTCAAATCTAATACATATATACATGCAAACACAAAATTACCAAGTGCCAGAGATCTAGCTCAAATTGATGAAGCAACTACCTAGCATTCACAAGGCCCTAGGCTCCATCCTGGCACTGCATTCCCCAAATTACCTCCAGATTTAGTCTTAGTCCCAAAAGTGTTATTGGACCAAAATACATACTACAAGCTATGCACATATATGCAGTAGAAAATTAGCAGACATATTTTTGAGAATATAGTTTTATGTATTCTATTTATAAAGAATGTATTTACATGAAGTTTAATTAAAAGAGAAAGATGCCAGTGACTACATTCTCATCATAAGTTTATTAGTTTATATATGAATTTCATTCAAATATATCTACTGAAAATTTGTGATCATTTTAATTATTATAATGCACTGTTGTCCCATTGTTCATTAATTTGCTCAAGCGGGCACCAGTAACGTTTCCATTGTGAGACTTGTTGTTACTGTTTTTGGCATATCAAATATGCCACTAGTAGCTTGCCAGGCTCTGCCATGCAGGTATGCTCAGTACCTTGCCGGGCTCTCCAAGAAGGATGGAGGAATCGAACCTGGGTTGGCCATGTGCAAGGTAAATGCCCTACCCGCTGTGCTATCACTCCAGTAATAGTTGAAATAATTATATTGTAAAATTAGAAAACTTACGGTTCATTTTAAAGAGTTTTTAGAATAGCATAAATTGAATGCTATAGCATTGAATCAAAGATGGAAATAAATGCTATACTTGAAGGTCTAATTGAAGGTCAAATAATTTATGAGGGGGTATTTAAAAGGTATGATCAGGGTTAAGGCTATAATGATAGGATACAGAAGCTTCTAGGTACTTTCAACAATAAAAGCCATTTATCACACTATTTCTGCATGAACAGGGGTGAGATTCATACCATGAGAATCTAGAGCAAACAATTAATTGGTCTTGGAAGGGGGTGGTTTAGGAACTTTACAGTGGAATATAGTTTTCTGTGGAATGTAGCTATATGTCAAAATGGAGGATAAAAACAACTTATGATCTCACTCAAGTACAATATAGAAAATCAAAGCAATAGGATCAAGTGAGTAAATAAAACAGATGAACTAAAACACTGGCTTTGGATTACAAATTTCAGGTTACCAAACCAAATTTCAGGTAAACATAGAAGGGGATTCAGGGGAGGGAATGAAGAGGTGGACTAAAAGTGACACAAGGACATTGATGGAGAATTGTGTAAAACTAAAAAAGAAAGGAAAGGCAAAGTAAGAACAAGGACCATGCTGGTTGCTGATTAGTTGCCGTTTATTCAATCTTTAATCTTCCATCTCCCGCACTCCCAGCTCCGGCCTCTCTCTGGATCTACCGCCACCTCCTTCTCTAGTCTCTCCTCTCTTGTCTCTCTCTCCCTCTCTCCGAACCCCCTTTTCTCCTCATGGCACTTCCAATGGGCGCAATACATTGACATCACCAAAGGCACCAAAAGATGTTACAGGAAGAACATTGAGACAACATTATTCTCTTGAATCTGCAGCCCATTAATCTAGACCCCCCCCCCCAAAGAAGATACAAAACCAAAACAAAACCAAAGCCTTCCTTGGGCTGAAAGCCCTGGATTTACATCCCAAAGACTAGGCTAGGCCAGAGCCTGGAATCTACAATGTCAAGTCAGGCCTGGCTAGCACCTAAAATCTGCATGTCAAAGACCAGCCAGGCTTCTTGTGAGAAAGGGGAAAATATTCCAACAGAGAATAATGGTCACTTTGGTAATGATGAGTTGAAGTTCATGAACATAAATGCTAATACTATTATAAACATGCTATCTAAGTTGCAATAATAAAAAATAATATCACTTCCACTAGGGTCCTTTTCCTTTCTAACAGTAGCCAGTTCTTTATGAATAGACTTTGTTTAGCAAGATGGAACTGATTTTCTTAGTGAAATTAACACTATGCATTAAAATATATGTTCAATGCAATAAGAACCAGGAGGTCTGCCCCACAGCTTGGAAATTAGTCTCATGCTGGGTAAAAAGGCAGCTGAGATAGAGAAGAGAACACCTAGTAGAGGATGTTGGGAGAACGCACTCTGGTTGAAAGAAGTGTGCTGAAAGTAGACCATAGGCTGAACATGAACATGATGGCCAATCAATACGTCTATTGCAAACTGCAACACCCAACAGGACAGACAATAAAAGGGAATGCCCTGCAGCAGAGGCAGGGTCGGGTGGTGAGGTTGGGGTGTGGGGGTGGTGGGAGGGATACTGGGAACATTGGTGGGGGAGAATGGGCACTGGTGCAGGGATGTAAACAATCACTGTGTGACTGAAATGCAAACATGAAATTTCATAAGTTTGTAACTGTACCTCATGGTGATTTACTAATAAATTTTTTTAAAAATAAAAAATAAATTAAAAAATTAAAAAAGCAAATGTCAATTTTAGGTAGGATGTAATCTGTACTTTTAGGATAATTCGTTATTTTTATTTATTTGTTTATTTTATGTTAGCCCATTTCTCCCCAAGTTTCTCCTCCATACCTTTATTTATAGAGATATCAAGTTCTCATTTGAGATACAGAATGTAGGCATTTGCCTAAGATGTTTTTGAAATTTATATATAAATTTAAATTTCAAGAAGTTCTTATTTGAGATACAGAATGTAGACATTTGCCTATGATGTTTTTGAAATTTATATATACATGTATATATGCCTTTTTAAATATTTTTAGAATATGTATAAGCAACACAATTTTGCACTATTTTTAAAGTGGTAAACTATGAGGAAGACAAAACAAACTGTTTTAAGTAGCAAGAAGTCTATAGAAAAATTCTTCACTACTTAGTTACAGAATTTGCCCAGGTTCTGTTGTTTCATTAAACTTAGAAAACACTGTAGATTAGTTTATTGCCCTAGTGAAAATAGCATTTAAAAATATATTCCTTAGAGATAAATTGGAATAGACTAGCAGCCCTGCTGCAGAGGCAGGGTGGGATGGTGGGTGTTGGGGTGGGGGTGGTGGGAGGGATACTGGGGACATTGGTGGAGGAGAATGGGCACTGGTGGAGGGTTGGGTAAATGATCACTGTATGACTGAAATGCAAACATGAAAGTTCACAAGTTTGTAACTGTACCTCACAGTGATTCACTAATAAAAATTAAATAAAAAATAAGTATAATATATTTATATATTGCTAAGAGAACAGAGACAATGCAGTTTTCACTTATCTTCTAAGAAAACAAACACACAACTAATTGTCTATTGTCTTTACTTTTTACCATAGTAAAAAGACAGCTTTCAGATTAGCCTCCTAGAAATCACTACATTTTGAAAATCAATAAAAAGTTATGTGTGTGCGCGCGTGTGTGTGTGTGTGTGTGTGTCTGTTGTGTGTGTGAATTTAAAGCTGCAAGTGAATTTAAACCTGCTAAGCATACTTAAAGCATTCACTGATTTGGTAAGTCTTTGACATTTACTTTTAAATTTTCCTCATAAAAGACCACTAGGGGTTTCTTCTATCTTCTGCCTTACTCTTTGTGACATTATCAAAGTTTATTTGAACCAGAGCCTTAGGATTTTAGTGAAATCAAGCAGTTAGACAAACAAGGATTAGCTTATAGGAAAGTTATAAATTAAGTTTATAAGCTGTACTTAGAAGGTACAGTGACCACAGTAGGTAACATTAGCAAGGAATATAATGCAAAGATTCAAAGTATTTGCTTTAAAAATATTTTATTATTTTTTACATACTAAAATACTTGGTTTGCCTCAGGAGAATAAAAAATATTTCATTCATCATATTTACATGTTTGTGAAAAGTTTCATTTAGTTTTACAGTATAGTTAGACGGGTCTGGGCATCTTCTACTCAGATCCCCCTTTTGCCAATAGCTTGGCAGCCACACCCACAAACTGCCCATGCAATCCCATCAATGGCCAAGATCCAGAGACTATAAAACAATGCCCCGAGACCTCTTATAGCCTAGTTTTCCCTCTCAGAGAACCTGGCAAAGTACCGAGACCATCCTGCCTGACAAGCTCTCCATGGCATATCTGATGTGCCAAATACAGTAACAATGATAGGTTTCATTCCCCTTACCCTGAAAGAGCCTCCAATGCAACATTGCTGGGGAAGAACGAGTCTACAGAATGGGAAAGGATATTCACCCAATACCCATCAGATAAGGGGTGATATCAAGGGTTTACGAGGCACTGGTTGAACTCCACAAGAAGAAAACATCCAACCCCATCAGAAAATGCGGCGATGAAATGAACAGAAACTTTCTCAAGGAAGAAATCCGAATGGCTAAAAGACACATGAAAAAATGCTCCTCATCAAAACAACAGTGAGATACCATCTCACACCACAGAGACTGGCCCACATCCAAAAGAACTAAAGGGACCGGTGTTGGTTTGGATGTGGGGAGAAAGGGACTCTCCTTCACTGCTGCTGGGAATGCTGACTGGTTCAGCCCTTTTGGAAAACAGTATGGATGCTTCTCAAAAAATTAGAAATTGACCCAGCAATACAACTTCTGGGAATATATCCCAGCAATACAAAAAAGCATAGTAAAGTGACATCTGCACCTATATGTTCATTGCAGCACTGTTCACAATAGCCAGAATCTGGAAAAAACCCGAGTGCCCGAGAACAGATGACTGGCTAAAGAAACTTTGGTACATCTACACAATGGAATACTATGCAGCTGTTAGAAAAGATGAAGTCATGAAATTTGCATATAGGTGGATCAACATGGAAAGTATCAAGTTAAGTGAAATGAATCAGAAAGAGAGGGACAGACATAGAAAGATTGCACTCATTTGTGGAATATAAAGTAACAGAATGGGAGACAAACACCCCAGAATAGTAGAGATAAGTACCAAGAGAAGTACTCCACAGCTTGGATGCTGACCTCACATGCTAGGTGAAGAAGCAGATCTGATAGAGAAGGGATCACCAAGCAAAGGGTGCTAGGCGGGTCCTCTAGGGATGGGAGATACAGGCTGAAAATAGACTATAGAATGAACATGATGCCTACTTAATACCTCTGTAGCAAACCACAACACCTAAAAAGAGAGAGTGAACAAATGGGAATTCCCTGCTACAGAGGCAGGGTGGGGTGAAAGGGACAGGGTGGGGGTGGTGGGATGGATGCTGGGACCATTGGTGGTGGAAAATGGGCACTGGTGGAGGGATGGGTACTCAATCATTGTATAACTGAAACGTAAGCCTGAAAACCTGTAAGTCTGTAACTTTGTCTCACGGTGATTCACTAATAAAAAATAAAATAAAATAAAATAAGATCTTAGGGCTAAGATGAATTGACACGTTACTGGCGCCTGCTCTAGCAAATTGATAATCAAAGGGATGACAGTAATACAGTGATACAGTACAGTTAGAGGTAAGTTAAATTATGAGTCCACCCATACTAACTGAATATATTTTTGATTATTCATGTTTACTAGCTAAATTTGAAATTTACTTGAAACGTTATTTTAGAGAGAAAAACACTTTCCATCATTATCAGAATCTTGTCTTAATTTCTAGTGTGCTTTCTGCTAAATTACATCAGCTCTTTGAGATAAATCTTACATACTACGTAAACTCAACAAAACAGTAAAACATGGGATGGAACATGTATTCTCATTGTTGTCAGGCCACATAGACTGTCTTAAACATTTGGAGGCAATTTCAGGTTAGTACATGTTCTTGCAGGGAACTGAAAACAGTTTAATAGTGACAAACACAAAAGCAATAGATTGGTGCCAGAGAGATAGTATAGCAGGTAGCATGCGTGCCCTGCACGCAACCAACCTAGGTAAAATCCCTGGCACTCCCTATGGTTTTCCTAGCACCAGGAGTTATTTCTTGAAGACAGATCTAGGAATAATCCCTGAATACTGTCAGGTTTGACCCCTGAAAAGGGGGAAGTAGGTTGTTAAGCATAGAAAATACACGCAAATGGCATAAAAATAAACACCGTTCTTTTATTATTCAATATTTCTATGATTTCTACTTCATGTATCCAATCTTGAATTTTAGTGTTTGTCAGAATATATAGAAAATGTTTCTAATTTCCAGAGGACTTTTTGCCTAAAATAACCCAGAGGATAATTTGGGGGTGTCCCAAATTGTAGTTGCTATGTCCAATAAATCACATCTTCTGTTTTGTAATTTAAACTATTAAAGCATATTTTAAAATATGGCCTGTCACTCTTTTGGCAGAAGCACATGATTAAGCAGCTTGGTGAACAGAATGAACAGGTGCTGAGATAAAAATCTGAAAGCCCATTCATCATCATGCTTCCAGAGTACAAAAAACCTTTTGGGGATTTCAGCTAGTAGAACATTTCCTTCCTGTTTGGGTACTACAGTGCGTTCTGGGGGTGGAGGGTGGGTGGTGGTTCAGACCTTATCTGATACTTTTAGGTAAGTAGATATAGGAAACAATGACATATTAAATTCTTTGCAATATGTTTGCCTTCTCTCTGTCAAATCATGGCAAAAATTTGAGGAGAGATTTCATGTCATTTAGGGTATTATTAGGCTAAATATATCATGCCAGTAGTTAAGGAGTAAGGGATAAAGTTAAACACTAATTTCTGAATGATGAACATGTATGGTTCTTAAATAATGGATTCCCTACATTTGAATCATCAATTTTTTGAATGGTTAAATGACAATTACAATGAATTCAATAGAGAGACATTATTTTGTATATAACAGGCTGTCTTAGGACATTCTGTCAGCGGCACCTTTACACCTGCCTCATGGCAATTTCTCCTTTACATGTCATAGAAATCATCACATCTGATAAGAGCCCTCCCCTGGTCATATCTCAGAGGTGATCACACTCATTTGTGTTATTTTATATAAAAAAGCTTCAATATTGAGCATATATCCTCTTTTATGGTTGTTAAAATATGTCTTTCTTTTGCAATTAAAAGACAGGTCTTAATTGCAATTTTAAATTATTTGTTCATGTAAAAATGTTTTTTTTTCTATAAGAAAATATTCTGTATATAGTACAGGCTATGTAAAAGTTTTTGCAAAATTCATAAATTCAAGGTTACATAGTTGGGGTTATGTAGATGTGGAATTGTATATATGAATTTTCACAAAAATATATTTAAAGAAATACAATGTGTCATTAATATGAAATCAGTTGAATGGGGCATGTGGATTGGATTATGAAACTATATAGTTGTTAGAGAAAAAAATCATTAAGAAGTACAAACCCACCAAATAAATATGTTTACCAAAATTGATAAAAAGAAATATACTCGGACAAATGCCATTAAAAATGGTACTTAGCTGAAAGTCCATTTTATGTATCATTATAATGGAAAGAATTTCAGTTTTATATTAATAATGAGAAATGAAAATGAAAACATAGACCAATGGGTCCCAATGTGGAGTTCTTCAGGCGGCCTTCTTGGTCCTATTTTGGAATTAAAATTACCTAGAATGATCTTGTAGAAGGTGTGGTCTTCTTTATAGAACTTGTCCAGCTCCACGTAGAACTTCTCAATTTTTTCATCGGAGTTGGATGTTGGTGCATAGACAATGAAGATAGAAATGCCAGCAGTGAGCCAAATCTATCCAAGCATAAACATGCGATTTGGGTTGTTAGGCATTCGAAGGAATTAATGCTCATGGCCAAGTTTATGTTGACAAGGACAACTATCACCCAATCTGCCAATTCGGCAGGGTGATACCATTTCACCGAAACTCTTCAGTGCCACCCTCGAGAACGTAATGCGATGACTGGAATGGAAAGGAATGGGAGCGAAGATAGACAATTGACAATTACACCACCTCTGCTTCGCTGGTGACATCTTTCTAATAACACCAAACATTAGCCAAGGAGCACAAATGCTGACTGACTTTGACCCCGAGTGTGGAAAGGTCTGACTGCAGCTGAATCTCAGCAAAGCGATGTTCATGAAAAACGAACTAGAATTACAGATTTTATACTTAATTATCTGAGATAGTACTTGAAAAGCTAGCTGCACAGAAGGTCAGTTAGCATGGAATGATATATGCATATACTTATATATAGTATATGCATATATGCATATACATATACTCCAGTAGTGTAAGACATTCTGAGGCATACATGTATATGAAATACCATTCATACTTACTAAGATTGAGGTAATAGAAATTAAATTAAAAAATGCTGGTAACACTGTAGCACTGTTGTCCTGTTTTTCATCCATTTGCTTGAGTGCGTACCAGTGATATATCCTTTGTGTGACTTGCTGTTACTGTTTTTGGCATATTAAATACACCATGGGTAGCTTGCCAAGCTCTGCCGTGCATGCGGGATACTATTGGTAGCTTGCCGGGCTCTCCGAGAGGGACAGAAGAATTGAACCGGGGTTGGCCGTATGCAAGGCAAATGCCCTACCATTGTGCTATTGCTCCAGTCCAAAAAAAAGAAAGTTGTTTTTTTTGTTGTTGGTTTTTAAAAAAAGTTGGTTTAAAAAAAAGAGATAAAAAATTGAATCCCTATACTTTGCTGAGTTGGAATATAAGAGATTTTTTTGAAGGTACAAAAATCATTCCTAGCAATTCTATTTTAAACTATGCATTCTAAATATAATTGAGAGAAGAGACTCAAACTGATATTCGTATGCCAGTGTTTATTGTGGCCTTATTTATAATTAGTAAAAGGTGGACACTATCCAAATGTCCTGAGAAATGGAACCTATCAAACCTGAAATAAACATAGATAAAGAGTGACATTTTAACATAGTAGATTGATGAAATTTGAACATTTCATGCTAATTGAAAATAGCTAGACACACACACAAAATCATATGTGAATATTTTTAAATAGGCAAATTGTTAGATATGCAAAATAGATTAGAAGTCACCAAGGATTCCATGGTTTTTCAAATTTGCATTTTGTTTCGATGATAAAAATGTTTTGCAAATAATCTAACACATTAAATGTGGATATTTTCACATGTAGTTCATTAAAATTTTAATATATGAAAATTATTGGTTTTAAGAAAATCATAATTTGAGAAGAAAGGCATAGATGCTTGAGATCTAATGATCGACAATTTATTGTAACAATCTATGACACTGTACAATTTTATTATCTCTCACCCATGTTGTATACATGATAACAGTTCCCCTCTCCAAAAAAACCAAATATATACATACACACACACACATACACACAGTCTCAATCCAGGTCAATTATTCTTTTGCACTATACCATCTTAGCATAATTTATTATACTATTTTTGCTTTTTTTCATATTTTATTTAATGTCCTAACTTTTCTTTCTTTTGGCTTATTACAGCTGTTTGAATTCTATGCAGAGTAACTATTTATGACCTTTTGTAAATATTTTATTGCCATCTTGTTTTGTTTTCAGGACTTAGAATTTTTAGGACTTAGAATTTATAATATGTGAGGTGGGAAGAGACCTCTAGAGAGTGATCTATCACTTTCCTCCCTACCCACCTACAGACCCCAGGTATGTGTCTCAGGGAATCTAGGACTAATGAGAATCTGCTCTGAGCACACCTACAGACGTAAATCTCACTAACCCCACCAGCTGGGCATCATACCACATTTGTATCCTACCATTTTTACCCCATGTGGGAAGAGATCTCTGCCACCCAGTTTGCCCCCAGAACCATGAACTCAAGCTAGAGTAAGGAATTGCTCTCCGCAGGAGAGGAAAGTCAGTCCTAAATCTTACCCAAGCTTTTCTGGTCAATGCCTTTTTCTCACAGAAAAGAAAATCAGGAGACTGCTGGTGCAGCAAAACAAGTTTGTCCATCTAAAAAAGGGATTGAAGGAGTGAAGTAGATAATGATTCATAATCACGAGAACACAGGTTCTCTGAAGTGGAAAAAACACAAGTACACATCCCAAGCAGGAATGGGGAAATGTGCCTGAAGAAGGGGGTCCACACTTGCAGGAGATGCAGACCAGAGCGGTAAGACCCCCTAGCCTCTGACAAGCTGGTTTACAGACAGTTTTCCCAGACTATGTTCATCCTACTCCAGTCCATTACTAGGCGGTCACCCATGGGGAACTTTTGGAGCTATTACAGTTTTTGGAACTCCTAATGGCCTCTTTTCCAGGGCTCAGTCTCTGCTCTCAGGGGTCCAGCCCTGTTCCTCTCGGGGAGACCTTGTACCATCTGGGGTTCTGGAATTTTGTGCCTCAGTGGTTTTACAGGCTCTTGAGATAGGTCTTTTGTGTCTTCACGTCTTTGGGCCGATTTTAGTTCCAGGCAAAGTAAAAACCAATGTACTTTACCAGGGCCTATCTTCTTGCTTACAACAAGCCCTGATTATTTACTTTAAATGTGTTTCCCTTGAGTGTAATACTTTCTCCCCATCTAGAACACTTTCCATCATTTATCCCTTAAGGAAAGAAAAATCTTAGCAATTTTCCCTTTGAGTTATATCATACTAAATTAGTTAAGACACTACACTTTTAAATATAAAGTTGCTTAGGGGAGGGGCAAAATAAACAAATAAGCTCCATATCTCGCACTTCTTTTTACCAATGAGCTATATGAACTTTAAGAACAGAGCATGATTTTTTTATCTTTATAACTTCAATAGCAAATAAATTTGTGTTGAACAAATGTATGGATACAATGATGAACAACAAAAATAAGGAATACCCTTGGGAGAGAAAGGGGTTCACTAATGATGAATGTGTTGTTGGAATTACGTGCATTAGAAACCATTAATAATAGCATTTTAAGCTACATAGCCTCATTTTTTTAATATTTATTTTTAAAAAGGAGGAATAATTTCCAGATGAAAGGTAAGACTTGGTATACACATTATTGTTCACTACTCTATTGTAGTCTAATACTAAATCATAATAAAATCTCAATACTTTAGTTTCAAAGCAGTTCTCTGACACCTGAAAAATAAGCAGTTTGAAAGACACAACTAAGAAAAGAAATACTCTCAAAATAAATAAATCCTAATTTTAGTACAACACTTTTCTTCCTAAAGAAAAAAATGGAAGAGCAAACATTCATATGAAAACCCAAACTGGAGACATACTATAATGACTAAGTCATCTCCTGTATATGCAACTGATCTGAATTCAGTTCATGGAGCCACATAAGGTCCCCAGAACTCTCTCAGGCATCATCCCAGAGTGTGGAACCTGGAGTAAGCCCTGAGCACTACCTGAGCAAAATGAAAAATTAAATAAGCAATATAATCATGATACAATTAGAGAAAATTATATATATATGACATATATATATAATTTTCTCTAATTGTATCATGAATATATTGCTTATTTGAGATATATATTGAGATATACATATATATCTCAAATATATATATATGAGAAGAAGAGAAGAGTTTTCCCAACAGTTGTTTGTGAAATAGATTAATAGGCACTTGGAAAGAAAGTGGTCTGGGAGGAGATAGCAAGAGAGAAATTGAGAAAGACAAAATTGGAATGCATAAACACTTAAAAAACATCAATGAGCAATGTGTAGTATGTGTGATAAGACTTCAGACTCTCTCTCTCTGTGTCTATATATATATATATATATATATATATATATTATAAATGGGGACTGGAGTGATAGCACAGCAGGTAGGGAGTTTGTCTTGCACAAGGCTGACCCGGATTCAATTCCTCCATACCTCTAGGAGAGCACAGACTGGCAAGCTACCAGTGGCATATTTGATATGCCAAAAATAGTAACAACAAATTGCACAGTAGAGACATTACTGGTGCCCACTTGAGCAAATCGATGAACAATGGGATGACTGTGGTACAATGTTACAATTATAAATGGATAAAAGCAACAATAATATATTTTTTATATTTGGTTTGGTTTCCCATTTCTTTCTATTCCCAAAAGTTTTTTTTTCCAGGTGTTTTTGCTATCATTATGGATCCTAAAAGACTGCATGTGACTCCTTCAATTCCTCTACTCAGTACCACAGTGTGAGCTATCGGCTTCTCATAAAAACGTCCTTTGTTTACTTTTATTTGCAGTAGAAAATGTATACATTATCGAGTTTCCTTAGACATACTTTAGGATGAAGAATAGGAGTTTTCTCCCAAAATCTATAGTAAGGCCAAATTCAATTCCTCTTGAATGTCTATCTCTCTCCCTCATATGCACACATATTGACATATATACTGGCCCTTCTTTTCCACTTAGAATATGTTTCGCATACTTAGTTAAGTAACTAGTGTCTTTTTGTTGTCTTGAGGCCTTGAGTATGTGCAATTGTTTTAATTATGAACTACGTTTCTATTTCTCCTGAGTTTTTTCTTGTACCACCCGATCTTCGATTTGCTTGAGCAGGCGCCAGTAATGTCTCCATTTGTCACTGTCTCGAGCTAGTGAAGCCCAGAGATATCTGCTTGCTCCAGGAACAGGAAGAGCCTCAAATCATTCATTTAGGTATTTGACAAAGAAATCTGACCATCTAGTTGGTGGGCAGCCACGAGGTCTCCTGACATCCCGTGGAATCCAGTCAGTAACAGCTCTAGTCCATTGGTCATCTCTGAATCACATTCCATGACCGGCCCATCTGATTTTTGATGCCTTGGCAAACGAGACAGCATCCCTGATTTTTGACCTTAGATGGAGGTCAGAAAGAACTCTGGATTCCTTATCTCACTTGAGTGAGACATGATAATCCCAGCATAGCTCTTTCAATTCCTCTTTGGGATACCCTAAATAGCATTCTCATCCTGTTTGCAAATGGCCCAGGTCTCTGAGGCATATGTTAGTGCAGGAAGAACGGTGGAATCAAAAAGATGTGCCAGGAGTCGGAGTTTCTTCATTCTCTTAACCACTTCTTCGACGCTCTTGAATGCATTCCATGCTGCTCTCTTCCTCCTGTGCAGTTCTGGCACCAAGTCATTCCTCATGTTGATTTCTCGACCCAGGTACATATAGCTGCTGCATTCAGAGATGTTCATTTCATTGAGAGCAAATGGAGCTTCAGGGAACAGTTCGATTTTCATGAACATCGTCTTGTTGAGATTCAGCTGCAATCCAACCTTTCCACACTCATGGTTGAAGTCAGCCAGCATTTGTGCTGCTTGGCTAATGTTTGGTGTTATGAGAACGATGTCATCAGCAAACCGGAGGTGGTGTAATTGCCAACTGTCTATCTTCACACCCATTGCTTCCCATTTTAGTTGTCACATGATGTTCTTGAGGGCATCTGAGGGAGGGGTCAAACCCAGATGCCCCACCCTACCCAAGCCAGATAAATACCTCAATGGCTGACCCCCACTATATCCACTTGAGTTTTTCACATATAATAATAATTATCCCTTATTCCAAGCATGGATTTTCAGTATGTTTATCATTACTGTAAGTGTAAGCTTCTTAATAGAAATCTAAATCAGGCTGCCAATAAATGCAAGCACATGAGATTTTACCATTTCTTCTTTGTTATTTTTTTATTTGTTGATTTTACCTTTTGGTAACACAGCCTGAGTTCTTTGGTGGTATTTTATACTGATTGCACTCTAGGGTTGAGGAAAAGCAGGGCAAATGTGAACTCAGTTCATTTCATTTATGCCCTGGCTTATGGATAGCACAAGTACTTTGTATTTTATATACTTAATTTTGAAGGACCACATTCAAATTTTGTTGATTTCCTCAAATAAATTGTAATGCATAATTTATTTTTTTCATTTGCATAGTTTCTCATGTGTTTGCCCTCACATTTCAATATTTGATTTAATATAAAATTCCCTAGTGTTAAAGTGATTGCTTTAGTATGAGGTAATGATAGTTAAAGTTTAGTTCTATTTGATTCCTAGTTCTCTTTTGTGATCTGTTTTTATTTTGTAGTCCATTAATCTAGCTGTATTTCAAATTTTTGGTTTCTCTTTTTATATCACATTGAACATTCTGAAGATAAAATCAGAATATGTTCTCTAATGGCATCTAGGACAATATTGAATGTTTCATTGATTCTCTGCACCAAGAAGAAGCAGGGAGTAGTTGAAAACATAACAAAACAGTTATAATAAACTGATTGTTGGACATTTACTGCCTGTTCTTAGTACCAAGTGATATTTATATGAAGTCCTATATATAAAGCAGAAAAAAGGAAATTGAGAAAAGGTACCTCCAAATATTTAACTCTCTTCCCTCTGTCCTATGATAGGGTGTAACTTGAAGATTCTGAAATATTAAGCAATTAATTTGCAATCCCTTGAACTAACTGCTCTCAAAATCATCAGCTCAACAAACATTCAAACACAGGTGATAAATAGTATTATATACTCTCCTGACTGCCCATGGGCAATTAAATGGATGTTGCTGAAGATTCTTCTTCCAATTAAGCTTGTTTACCAGTCTATCTCAAAATCCAGCAAATACATAAAGGTCCTAAGATTGTTTTTTTTTTAAGTGCAACATTAGTTCATTCTGTTACCAGTACTAGGGTCTAGTTTTAATGTTTGGATCCTTGATCATTTCTTGTTCACCCAAATGTTTACTTTGATACTGTTCTAGGAAGGAGTAAATCTCTGCCTTTTATTAAAAATTCAATTCAGGTGTTTTCTGGAGATTGTGATTATTGCTACAGATTCAAGGTGTATATAAAGACTTTCTTTGTGACCCTCCAGTTGTTCTCAGAAGCTCTGTAAAACGCCTGCTTGCCTGATGAACCACTTGCTCCATGTGGAACTCCTGGCTTTCCTCCTCTGAGAATACTGCTAGTTATTCTCCTCCTTTCTGGTTCAGCATATTTTATAAAACTGAAATAAAGACTCTTCAATGAGGATGGAGAGCAGATATTAACTGAAACAATAAAGTTGCCTGTGCTGATCTGATTATGGCCAGCATTATTACTGAAGATTCCTAGGTTGAAAACTAAAACTGTATGTGTTCTTTCCATTGTTCTCTGAGTTAAGACGTGTTCTTAGGGCCAAAGAAGGTTATGCGCTCTGGGCCAAGCCCATACTCTTTGTGTGGGAGGCCCAGATCTGAATCCCAGCACCCCAGTTTCAGTCCTAGTGAAGAGTAGCCGCTGAGCAAGCGTTACCTAGGAACAATGCAAAGTATTAGGATCAAAATGTGATCCAAATAAAACCGCTTTCCTTGAGTTTTGCTTCTGTAAGATAGTTCTCAATTTTCTCCAATATACTTATAATGTACATTCACATATCTGATGCTTTAATGTCTTTACTATTGTTCTATAAAAAATGAAGCCAATTTTCACTTTTCTTGCATTTTTGACATTTTGTCTTCTATGTATCGATAATAGTGCTTTGCACTGTCATGTTCTTGCTACTAATTTTCTCTGACAAAGAGAACCACTGTACGTCAAATTTCCATACCTCACCTCAGGACTCCAAATTTACATGCTGAACAATTGGTCTCTAAGTTCTTCATCATTCAAACTTTTGCCATCAACAACTGCTAATTCTCCATCAAACCTATGCAGTCCTGTGATAGGCCACTCTGAAGTTAATAAGAGTAAAAACAGCTTGATGATTACGCCATGCCTTATGCTCCCACTAAATGTATTAATATATTTGAATTTGCACAGAAACTTATAGGATAGCTTTTCCCCCATCCCCCAATGTCACCATTTCTCAGGCGATGCATCTGAGACAGACAACTAAGGCACAAAGGTAAAGGTCACATGCTAATGAGAGGCTAAGGTGGGATTCAAAGATTATCAGTATCAGTACTATAACATTGGTTTGGCCTTCCTTCCTGGCCACAGGACACATGGGTTTTTTGATTGCTCCCCCAACCTGTCAATCCACCTTTGTCTCCTGATCAGAAACTGCTGACTTGTAAATATTATTTTTCTTTTCACCTTAATGTCCTTTGTATGGTTAGTTATTTCAGTGCAATTACTTTTTGTATGGACACAGGAAGACAGTTAAAAGGACAAGTTCTAACTTGGAATTAATTGGCTCCAGATAATATTACCTCCTGAACATCTGCTCTCTCTAATTAAGCCTCAGCTTCCCTTTTTCCCAAATTAAGCCTAGATCCCCCAAAGCAGGGTCCTGACGAGGGACTGGATGGACCCAAGGCAAGCTGTGAGCTACACTGGCATTGCAATGGGCCTGGCCAAACTGCCGTAATACTTAACTATAAGTTAAGAGCATGGAAATGGACAAATTTTGTCATGATCTAAAAATTAATAAATAGATTATGACCCTGCTGGGGTTAGGAATGATTGATCTGGCCCGAGCACTGTAGTCTGAGTCTGTGGCGAGATATCTCATCCTCAAAAGAGCCACCCTACAAGCCTAAATGTGTCTATTACTGTGTCCCTACAGAATGGCAAATATTAGGAAGTAGAATTAAGATGTTAATTAAGTTACTGGTCTAAGGAAAGAAGAAACACACCTTGAGTGCTGTTTGGCCCTCGTGGATTGCAGGTGGTCAAGAAGGCTTGAAAAACATTGATTGTGCTTCCAATGGGGAGGCGTGGATTGGAGGCGTGGTGAGAGAAGAGACAGGGTCGCTGTGGGGGTGAGAGAAACAGCTGCTGCGCAGAGAGTTTGAGAGCGAGTGGTGGAGGCAGTGGCAGAGTGAGAGACAGTTGTGGCCTGAGGGGGAGAGCATTGTGGAGCAAGTTAGAGAGAGGGTTGGAGAGAGCAGGGAGAGAGTTGGAGAGAGTTAGGGGCAAGCTGTAGAGAGAGTTGTGGAGAAAGTTTGGGAGAGGCAAGAGACAGAACAAAGGGCAACTGATAATCCACCACCTTGCCCTCGTTTCTCCTTTGGCTGCAAGGTAAGAACCATCCCAGGTAGGGAAGTGGTTGAGAGCACCGAACACGGCGCAAAGAGTGAGCTGCCAGGACAGCCCTCGGACATCTGTTAATGTGTGATCACTTGTAGCCTCACCCGAACAATAGATTACACAAGTATCCTCCTGCCATGTACTGTACTGTGATAGCTCATAAGTGTTCTGTTGTGCAGGCAGTTCCATGAATATAAATGACCTCTAAGGGGCAAGTCACACAAAGGACCCACTCATACATTCCTCTTTTTTTGTGTGCTACTTTTACTGTCCTTCTCACATTCTTATCGGAAGCTTTAAAAAAAAATCATCATTGAAATCTCTATGCTGTCAGATTATTTGTCTGATTTTCGCAAAAATCCATTTTCCCAAAATGAAGCTCAGTGAAGCAAACCTTAATTGTAAATGTCATGCCTGCCAATTAGCAGTGTGACCTTTACAAAGTCACTCTCCCTCTCTGGGTTTTGGTGATGCTTCCTTCCAGACTCTGAAGCATGCTGAAGCTTGGTGATTTTCTATTTTCACGGTGATCTGAACAAAGGATTTTTACTTCAAGAATTTGACTAGAAGGGTTTGTGTGTTAGCAGTTCATGAAATGATATATAATAAATATTTTATCATTTTTATCAGAGTTAGGCATACTGTAAGAAACTTTAAAATGAGATATTTGAGATATTTTAAAGATATATAGAACCTTAATGAATGCTTGGCACGTAGCACATTTATTTAATGCTTTGTCTTAATTGGTAAAAGAATGAATGCATATATTAACAGTGTTAATGAAATAAGCACTGAGATATATGATAAATTCTGATTTTTATGAAATGAGGACTTTTCTATGCTTAACAATATTAGCCAAAGGGCTCATTTTTTGCATCACATCCTAAACAAGCCTAGTTTTGTCAAAGATTTTCCCTGTTGGTCTTCACCTCTCTCTCTATGGCTTCAAAATAGATTATTTTTCATGGAGAATTAAAGAAAAAAAAGGTTGTCATTACTCCTAGGATCTCAAAATCTATAAACTATCCTTTCCTCCATCAATTCAGTCAGAATGTCTCTCCGAGCTCCTGTTTCCCTCACCTCTGAAGGCACTCCCATTATCACAATAATTCTGTTTTTATCATGATTAGTAATTTTACAAACCCTCTAGATTGTAAGCCCTTCCACGTTGAAGGTTATTGTCGTTTCTCCTTCACTGTCCCTTCCTCCAGAGTACAGTATATAAGACATAAAAGAATTGTTGCTGGAATTTTTTAACAAATGTGATAACAGTGGTTCTTAAAAAATAGCTCTACATATTTCCCATTATGTTTACATCAGCTATGCGTGCTTCAAGTTGCAAAAGTCCCATGGGAACTATGCCTCCTGATCATCTGCTGAGTTCTCACAAAGAAAGTATTAATATGGGCATTTTTTTCATTCAGATCCTCCCCTTCTGCCACCACTTTTGCTCTTCGCGATGCCTGTCTTCAAGCAGTTCTCCACTTGTAGAAAGCATGGAAAAGAAGGCTGATGCAGCCAACGTCAAAATGAGAATGAGGGCTGGTGAGCTTGTCCAGTGGGTAGGAAGCTTGTCTCACATGCAGTGAGTCAAGGTTGAAGTCTGAGCTGCACATATGGTCCCCCACGCACTTCCAGAAAGCCCTGAGCACCACTATGTGTGTCCCAACAACCAAACATAACAATAATTAAAATGGAAAAAAATAAAAAACTGTACTTTAATGCTTCTATTACAAAAACTTCTTACACATATGAAAGTCCTGTGTTTCCTTAATGCAGCCAGATAGTTTTTATTAACATATTCAATATTGACTCTTTAATAGAAATATTCATCTTCAGGGGATAAACAATTTTTTTTAGATTTTACCTTATTCCAGTCTTTTAAAATCTTTTAATTGCCTTTGAATAAGATGCGTTTCTTGGTGTGTAATTTTAACATAATCATCATATGGCCCTTAAATCCAGAGAGCTATTTATAACAAGACATACTTATCTCTCCTCCAGATATCAGTTTGCTGTTTCTCTGTTTTGCAAGCATGATATGATGTCCATCCTAGCTTTCTTATAATTTTGATAATATTTAGCTTCTCTCATCTTTCTCTCATCTTTTTCTTTCTTTTGAGACCATGCTGTCACTGTCACTGTCATCCCATTGCTCATCGATTTGCTCGAGCAGGCTCCAGTAATGTATCCATTGTGAAACTGGTTGTTACTGCTTTTGGCATATTGAACACGCCATGGGGAGCTTCCCAGGCTCTGCCCTGGGGCAAGATACTCTCGGTAGCGCGCTGGGCTCTCAGAGACGGGTGGAGGAATCAAACCCCAGGTCGGCCTCATGCAAAGCAAATGCCCTACCTGCTGTGCTATTGCTCCAGCCCTGAGATCATGCTATATTTTATTTATTTTTCTAGGTTTTTGTGGCTTAATTTTTTAACTTGAGGGGGCTGTTCAGGGCAAAGTGTTGGGTCACATACAACTGTTCCCAGGAGGGACTCCTGTCTTTGTGCTCAGGGGCCACTTTTGGTGCTGCCAGGGGTACTTTATGTGGTCCTAGAGTTGGAATCAGGACTATTCACTTGCAAGGAAACTGCATTAATCACTGTATTTCTCCTGGACCCAGATATGGTCTTAAATTTTTTAATTTGCTGTCTAAATAGCATTGCTACAATAGTACTAACTGTTAAGACTTTGATGAACAAAGTTACTGTGCCTTCACCAGCACCAAAATACTCAAGAACTTCTACCAATTTTGTGCTTCCACCAGTTTTAGTTTGCTTCTTACTTTCCTCAGTTTCGTTCCTATAGCTTGATAATTTCAGTCTTATTATGAAAGCCTAAGGGTTGTTCATTGTTCTCTCTCTCTCTCTCTCTCTCTCTCTCTCTCTCTCTCTCACACACACACACACACACACACACACGCACACACACACAGAGAAATACTATTAAGCATTACCAAAAACATAAATCATAAATCTTGCAATTTGTTGCAACTTCGATAGAGGTAAAGATACCAGATAAAAGAAAGTAAATCTAAAGGAGGACAAATACAGGATGTTTCCACTTACTTATGATACACATAAAACTGGAAGAGAGAATATACAGTATGGAGACATGAGCTACTTCCACACAGCCTTATCTCTGTGAAGGAGGACATGTGCAATGAGTAAAGATTTGAAAAAGATCCTGGGACAGGGTTTGGATGCAACATGCAAACATGAAATGTACAGTTTTTCTTGTCAGGCATATTTATGTTAGAGTTTGGTTCAGAAACTTTCTAAAATTATGTGGTTTTATTTGCATCCTTTCTCTAGAAACTAAAAGACTGCAATGGAAGGCTGGATTTGATGCAACGTCAGTCTCAGTGAAAAGTGTATCTTATTTTGGGAAAACTAAACTCATCTACCAGGAAAACAGCATCACACAGGGCAATATTTCTCAAACTTTTTCTTACTGTGTGTGGCCTCCTTTCAATCTTGTTTCCTTTCGACGCTCTCTAGTCTCCTTTCATGCTCTTCTTTATGTGATTTTCACCTGGGACCCCTCAGAATATTCTGGGAGACTAGAAAGAACCATCTAGGGTACATAACCATTTATTTATCTAAAGTCTCATGGATCTAATTCTACATTTTACAGATGGTTTAATATATATATATATATAAATAGTAGTATTTGAAACAAATGTCTTGTAAGAACAAGTGATTTTATTTCAATGTCACCATGCTCGACCACTGTTACAAAAGGGACATCATATTCACCAACTCTCTCCCACCCAATAATTGTACATTTTCTGAATGAAGAGTATAGCAAGCTGTAGTTTAAGAGTATATTTTAGCTATATCATACTTCCTTTCATATATAAATTATATGATAATTAAGTGTGTGAAGTAACTAAAGTACTATTAACTTAAAACTGATAAGTCCTTAGCAACATTCTGATATTCACAGTGGTTCATGAAGCAAAGTGGTAGATTCAGGGCTTTCAGTAGCCTATATAGTTTAAGAAGAATGATGCTAACCTTTATCTATGCACATATCACATGCAGCTACAAAATGGTGAACTGTAATGGACAGAAGTGGATGAAGATACCAGTCATATAACTATTGTCTTATATGCTGGTAATCTCAATGGAAGAATGAGAGAGACAAATTAGAAATATCTTTATCTGAAAAACTTAGTAGGTTTTTGTTATGAGTTGTTTGGAAGTAAAAGATGTTTCAAGGAAAATCCTGGTTTCCAGCTTGGGCAATTGGATAAATGCAGTATATTCACAAGATAGAAGCAGAGAAATATAACAAAAGAAAAAAGATTTCTTTGAATAATCTGCACCATAGGCCGAGTTAAAATTAGAGAGAGAGAGAGAGAGAGAGAGAGAGAGAGAGAGAGGAGTGCTGAGAAAAGAGGAAGCACTGCTATGGAAAAAATATGGTACATGTTTGAGGTAATTTTTGAGAAATGTTGAGAATGTTAAAAAATAAAAAGACTTATTTAGACCTAACAGCTGACCTTAGCAAGAGTACTGCTGACTTGGATCTTCAAAAGCCTCTGTTAGCTCCTTTCTTAGTTCTCCAATGTTGGAGAATATGAAGGTGATAGAGCTGGTATTACATGGATAGTAGTCTCATTGATATTTCTGTATTGTTCAAAGAAGACCAAAGTGATAAAAGAATAAAACATTTTCCCTTATGTTCTTGTTTTGTCTTTTGCCCAGCTTCTTAAACTCTAGATCACAACCTCATTGGTGTCATGTTATAGAATGTGCAGGGGTCACAAAAGTTTTGTTTTAAATTTAATTCACAATGTGTCATGGGTAAATATGGAATTTTTAAAATCTATTTTTATGCCCATTTTTGCATACAAATTACCCAGGGGAAAAGATAAATGTTTATGAAAGTCTGGTCCCTTTTGTAGTTTTTAATTTTTTTAAAAGTCTGAGATAAAATAGCATTAATTATTCTCTTATTCTTACAGTAGTTATCTTAGTTTTTTTTTTTAACTTTTTACTGAATTTGATTTGCTTTCATGCAGATACCCGTGGGCAAGAGCATTCACACACAGTGTTGATTTTTATTATTTAAATATATTACTGATGAATGAAAAGCCGTTTTAAAAATGTAGTTTAAATTTTTAAAAATTTAGTTCTCATTTATCTGTCCTTTTATTGACTATGTTACATGTGAAAGATTGTTTTCACAAGTATATCCTTTAAAATGTAGTAGAAAGCTGGTGATGCAAAATAAGAATGCACAAAATCTGTCTTGAAATTTAATTTCAAAGGAAAGAGGATTTAAATTGGACTTAATTTAGAAACTCTCATTCCAACCTGATATGTTCTTGGCTTTAGGGAACAATATTTGGCAGTAGTCAGTCTTGTTTGTTGTTGGATAAATGAATGAAAACTTTAGCCTGCTTCTGATTAGAAAGCATTTTCTCTTCTTTAGAATGGCTTGACTTCACTCTGATTTGCACTAGAATAAGATTTTCTACTTGTCTGTCATGCAAAGAAGAAATGTGAACTATGGATGTCCCACTCTCTCTGTAACAAAAGCAAGTAGAGATATAGCACAACATTAAACGATATTGCAGACGATAAGAAATACATCGAATGGATTCAACAATTTAGCAATACAACCTTTGTGACATAGACTTCTATTATCCAACTATATCTGATACTTTTAATTTAAGGCAATGGTTTATAGGTATTAAGAATAACAGAAATATGAAAGATGATTAAATTCTGATATTTAGATTCCTTCATAACAAAAATTTTAACTTAGCATCAACCTGACCATTTTTTAATTTGGAGAGTCATAATTAAGTTTGAGTTCTAATTGATTTGGGATAATTTTTTACTATATTATTATAGAATATAACTCAATGATTATAAAATGTATTATTTTATATGGATGTAGTACTACCAAACTTTACCTTGAGAGGTGAAAATTTGAGATTATGACATACTTTCTCATTTCATATAAATTAAGGACTACATTTAATATATATTAATAACCCTTTCAAAATTTTATCTATCACACCAACTTGACGATTAAATCCATAGATATTTGCCTATTGTCAAGTACTTGTATGAGTTTTTAGAACAATTTAAATGATTCTGGGTAGTCTTTTGGTCCTAGTATATAAAAGTTTTTATGTTTAGTAAAGTTCAAATGAATAGTGTCTAATACGATAGCTTTTGTTTCTTTTGTTTCTTTAATTTTTGTATTAGTGAATCACTATGAGGTGCAGTTACAAATTTATAAACTTTCGTGTTTGCATTTCAGTCATACAGTGATTGTTTACCCATCCCACCACCAGTGCCCATTCTCCTACACCAATGTTCACAGTATCCCTCCCACCACCCCCACCCTATCCCCCACCACCCAACGCTGCCTCTGCTGCAGGGCATTCCCTTTTGTTCTCTCTCCTTTTGGGTGTAGTAGTTTACAATAGAGGTATTAAATGGCCATCATGTTCAGTCTATAGTCTACTTTCGGCACATATCTTTCAACCCGAATGGGTCCTCCCAACATCCTCTACTTGGTGTTCCCTTCTCTATCTCAGCTGGCTGCTTTTCCCCCAGCATGTGAGGCCAGTTTCCAAGCTGTGGGGAAGGCCTCCTGGTCCTTATCTCTACTACTCTTGGGTGTTAGTCTCCCACTCTGTTACTTTATATTCCACAGATGAGTGCGATCTTCCTATGTCTGTCTCTCTCTTTCTGACTCATTTCACTTAACTTGATACTTTCCATGTTGATCCGCTTATATGCAAATCTCATGACTTAATTTTTTTTTAATAGCTGTATAGTATTGTGTAGATGTAGCAATGTTTCTTTAACCAGTCATTTGTTCTAGGGTGGGTTTTTCCAGATTTTGGCTATTGTAAACAGTGCTGCAATGAACATACAAATGCAGATGTCATTTCTGCTATACATTTTTGCCTCTTGGGAATATATTCCCAGGAGTGGTATTGCTGGGTCAAATGGGAGGTCAATTTTTAATCTTGAGAATCGTCTATATTGTTTCCCAAAAGGGCTGAACCATTTGGTATTCCCACCAGCAGTGAAGGAGAGTCCCTTTCTCCCCACATCCGTGCCAACACTGGTTGGTTCCTTTTGTTCTTTTCAATGTGGGCCAGTCTCTGTGGTGTGAAATGATATTTCATTGTTGTTTTAATCTGCATCTCTCTGATGATTAGTGATGTAGAACATTTTCTCATGTCTCTAGCCATTCGGATTTCTTCTTTGAGAAAATTTCTGTTCATTTTCATGTCCCATTTTTTGATGGTGTTGGATGCTTTATAACAGTGCCTTGTATATTCTTGATATCAACCCCTTATTTATCAGATGGGTATTGGGTGAATATCCGTTCCCATTCTGTAGACTGTCTTTTTATTTTGGTCACTGTTTCTTTTGAGGTGTGGAAACTAAGAAGCTTCTACAATTGCTTTGTTTCCACATGACAATTATGCTTTAATTTCCACCATAACATTTTTTCACTGATTTAATCCCTGTACCTTACAATAAATTCTTCCAGAACATGCAGTTTTGAATATACTTTCGTTAAATTGGAAATACATTCATACCACACTCAAAAAAGGGGTTATTTTTGGTTTCTGTTCGCTTTTTGTTTGTTTTTGGACCATACCTGGCAGAGCTCAGAGCTTACTCTTGGCTCTGATATCAGGGATTACTACTGGCAAGGCCAGGACATCAAGTAGGGTTCTGAGGATTGAACTCTTGCTGGCACCATGCAAGGGAAGTGATTTATCTGCTGGACTATGGCGTTAGCTCCTCCAAACAGAGTCAAAAGAGAAGGTATGTGAGGATGATGAATTGACTTTTTGTCTTCATTTTTAAGATTATTTTGTTTATCAGTGGTTCTTTGAAAAGCATGTATTTGGGGATAGAAAAGAAAAATATGTCATTATACAAATTTTGTGAAGATAAACCTATGAAGGAGACAGAAATAGTGCAATCTTTGTGACACATTTACTACCCAGTTGTATATGCAATTCAAGATACCTTATTAATGACAGGTGAGTTATTAATATCCAAATAAATCTGGAATTTCTATTTGTTTTTTATTTCTTCCACTTTGGTTATATGAAATATAAAATAGTTTCATTGAATTTAGAGTGCTTAATGATAGAACCGTATCTACGAGTCACTAGACTGATTCTTGGGGGTCAATGAGTGAGCAGTTGAACAGATCATTACACCATTTATTCAATCACACAGTAAATTGACTGTATTTCCAAACAGCCAGTCCTCTAGTATCAGTAGACTTAAGAATGTTACAGAAGTTCTGGGATGCCTGTGTAAATGTTCTAACAAATCAATGGAGTTTTGAGTACCTTATTCTATGACAGAAACAGAAAGGAGTGAGAATAAACTCAAACTAAAGAGACCATTCTGAGTCCAATGATTTTTACAAATTAGCTGTATGAAACTTGGAGAACATAAAGAAGATAAGCAGGAAAGCAAAGGATGAGGGAGACGTAAAGTTCCCATTTAAGTTGCTTATTTTTAGGAGCTGGTACTCAGTAAATTTGAAGGATTGCTTCAAGGCACTAGCTGTGCAGTTTAAGTACTGCGGTGTACAAATATTTCTTGAGTAGCCATGGATATAAACCAGAGATTTCTTTCACACCTAAGGAGTTTAGAACATTGGTATTGATTCATCAAAGTCCTGCATGATAACTTTGTGATAAGTCAAGCGGAATGCACTAGAGATTCCTTTCTACTATTTTTGAGTATATCACAAAGAATTTTTTTCTCATGAGATTTGGTAGAAAGCGGCACTCATTTTGCATGCACATCCCTTCTCGATATTATTCACTACTTGCATAGGTGGTGGCATGGGGTTTGTCTGCTATATATTATCAATCCCTTATAAGTTGATTTTGAGTTAATATCACTGTATCACTATCATCCCGTTCATCAATTTACTCAACCGGACACCAGTAATGGCTCTATTCCTCTCTGCCCTGAGATTTAAGCAGCCTCTCCTTACTCATCTTTCCCAGTGATTGGAAGCTCTTTCAGGGCCAGGAGAATGAGACCTATTGTTACTGTTTTTGACACATTGAATATTCCACGGGTAGCTTGCCAGGCTCTGTCCATGCAGGAGGGATATTCTCCGTAGCTTGCCGGGCTATCCGAGAGTTATATACATATTGTCATTCCATTGATCAATGATTTGCTCGAGTGGGCCCAGTTATGTCTCCATTCATTTTAGCCCTAGGATTTTAGCAACCTCGCTTTACTTGTGCTTCCCAACAGTGCCACATTAGAGGAACTTCAGGGTCAGGAGAATGAGACCCATTATTGTAATGGTCTTTGGCATATGAATATGCCACAGGGAGCTTGCCAGGTGCTCCCGTGTGGGCAGTAAACTTTCATTGGCTTGCCAGCTTCTTCAAGATGGAGAATTAGGCTATCAGATGTCGCTTCCAGGAGTTTGGTTTTATAGTCTCTGGATTGGCCATTGATGGTATTACACAGTACCAAGGACAGTTTCTGGGTGTGAAACTGCTGCTGGAAAATGGGGAATCTGGGTGGAAGAGGCCCAGTCCGATCCAAGTAGCCTTGGAGATCTCGGTCCTGGGTCCCGCACACCAGGATTCCTCTGCCAGTTGCTTCATGCGTGAGGCTTGTCCGAACGTGTGGAGAGTGGCCTTATTTTATTTGAGTTAATAAAATAAATTAATGATGAGGGAGAATATTCTGTGTAGAACTGGCTTACTTAAGTGAAAATGATTTCAAGAGGCGTTGCAGTGACTCCAGTATCCAAAAGGAGATGACATTGC
This sequence comes from Sorex araneus, assembly GCF_027595985.1. Lineage (NCBI taxonomy): Eukaryota > Metazoa > Chordata > Mammalia > Eulipotyphla > Soricidae > Sorex > Sorex araneus. The sequence goes on along the minus strand of NC_073313.1, from coordinate 302,082,822 downwards.
ACACTCTGTATCTTCCATCTGTGACCCTCCCCACCCCCACCTGACTGCTGATTCACTTTGGTCATGTGAAGCAGCAGCTGCATCTGCAGTTGCTTCCCCTTTGATCTTCCTTCAGTTTCTATAACTTCTGACTGAGATGTGGGTATGTTTTTAGCCCCATGACAGAGATTCACAGTTTCTGGGAGAAAAACTTGCTAAGTCTGAGGTTATTTATTGTTAGGATTCCTTCTTAGACCCTTGGAATGCCAAGTCTACTGTGTCTGTTCTTTCCTGCCTTTTAGGACTTTAGAGTCTATCCTTTAACTGGGGAGATGCTGTTTTAACAGCTTCTGCAGCAGCCCCCACAATTTCTTACTAATATAAATACATATGATATTATATATTATAAATGCATTTGCAGACTAAATTTTGATAAGCAATAAGCATATCCATATTTGTGATGTGCATATTTGATAGGAATGTAAAATTTTACTCCTATTTTTCTTTCTCTCTCCTGCACTTTCAAGTTTATACCCTCACGTGTGATCTATTTAACATGAATGCAGAAGTACTGGTAAGTAATTTATTTATATATTTATGTATATATGTATGTATATGGATTGGAGTGATAGCACAGTGGATAGGGTGTTTGCCTTCCACGCTGCCAACCCAGGTTCAATTCCTCCACCTGGAAAGCTACAGAGAGTATCTTTCCCGCAAGCTACCCATGGCACATTCAATATGCCAAAATCAGTAACAAGTCTCACAATTGAGACGTTACTGGTGCCGCTCAAGAAAATCAATGAGCAATGGGATGACAGTGATATAGTAATACAGTGATGTATGTGTATATTTATATGAATGCTTTTTGTGTTGACTTACTTTACAAAACTAAGGCTACAAAACACACCATAAAAGACACAGAAAGAAATGACAGAAATCTAGATACTAAAATTCCAGTTATAAATAAGATACTTTCATTCTTGCAAAAGAAAACATTGTTTGGAGGCATTAAAAAAGTACTATACTAGTCTTAAGTTACAGTGAACCTTACATTCCAGCATATGGGTCAAGTGAATTAAGATTTGTATCCAAGCACCAACTCATATTTGACTACATATTAAAATAATCTTAGATATTTAAACAAAAGTATCCCCTGGCTTGGACATATATACTATGAAATTATTGGCTTGTATGAAATGAGGGGTAGGAAAAGGGAATTTTTGGTACCTGAGGGGCAGCATGCATAGAAAATGCCCAACCCGCTATCTGATTTCTCTGACTCTTACCACCTTAATTTTTTAGTTTGCTTCTTTATATACTGTCACTTAGGTGTAAATGATGTTGTAATGAAATTGGGATGCAAATATTTTTTCAAATGAGAAAATTTTATTGTAAGAATATATACAAAATTATGAGAATATTGTGTCCTATGGAATTTTCTTATTAAGTTTTGGAGGAAATGATATTTATTTCTTAATTGCTGTACCACTATATATTCCCACTGACTGTGTAGAAACATTAACTAGTATTCAACACTTGTTCCTTTTATTTTGGATAATGGCCAGTCACACCATGGGGTGATATATCAGTTTTTGAATTTCATTTTTCTAATAATAGATGCTGAATATTTTCTTATCTGTTTAACATGTTATATATATGTCATTTTTGGAGGACTGTCTATTTAGATCTCTATTCAATTTTCATCATGCTTTTTTGTTTAATGTTGAAATTTTATTGGTGTTATTTCTAGTTCCTAATAAATTACATGATTTTGGGTTTGATTATGTAAATGTTTTTAGTGGGCTGTAGAGATATAGTACGACAGGTAAGGCTCTTGTGTTGCATACAGGAGATTGTGGTTTAATCACCTGCAGCACATATGTTTCCCCTGAGCACCAACAAGAGTGATCCCTGGTCATAGAATCAACAGTAAGACACAAGCACAGGTGGCTGTGTTCCAAAACAAAACAACAGAGGAAAAAAGCAAAACAAAGCACACACACATATACACTATGTTGCTAGAGTTTTCAGAGAGATTATACTAAATATGTACAGAGCTTTAAGTAAAAGAACTGTTTTTGAATGAGCATTTATTTCAGTAACATTAATAGTTTCCATCTAAAAGTATTTCACTTAATGACTGTATACTCCAGGGTACTTCATTCTTTGTGTGTGAATAAAAATTGGTTTGTTCTTACAATTTTTCTTCTAGCAAATTCATTATTTTATTTTAAAAATGCAGCAGAAGGAAATAATGTACCTACTTCATTACTTCCAGTAAAATAATGAAGATCTACTTCATAATTTCTAGTGAAAAAGTAAAGTGGAGACTGGAAAGAAAAGTTTCTTGCTAAATGAATAAAAATAAACTAAATATCAGCAAAGAAAGACCCAGAGCGAGGGTATTAGAGGCACACTTGTGGGTACATATGAAGTAAGTGAATGTTGCATAGAATGGAATGAGAGGGAGAGATGACTGAGTTCTGCTCAACATAACCTAGTGGTATTTGACCTATGGTAGCCCTCTGGTCTTTCTATGGAATTGAGGAAGAAAGAGGAGATGGAGGCGGGGGTGGGGGGGAAAGAAAGCCAGAGACAGAGAGACAGAGAGACAGAGACAGAGATAGAGATAAACAGAGACAGAGCAAAGGAGAGAGCAAAGGAGAATGGCAAAACATGATTTTGACAAATACTTAGTCTCTGGAATGAATTGAGTGGTGGTCATACTATGTGTGTTCTCCCCTTCAGCATTCTTAGCCAGACTGTTATTGTCTCATTACTAATAATCCGATATTGATATATTTTTACTAGTTAATAAAATCAAAGGTTTTGGTCCCATTAATATTAATAATACCCTCACAGCAATAGAAGCAGGGGAGAATTTCAAAAGTAAAGCCACATTGACAGAAAAGGAAAACAAAACATGGTAATCCACTGCATAAGCAAAAAGGTTGAGTAGGCAATCAATGGAAAGATAAAATTGAGTTCTTCATAGAAAAACAACAAACCCCACATAAAACAAACTTGAAGATACTGAATTAGTGAAGGAGATAAGATACATTGAGAATAACCACATTATTAAACCTAGTAGAGTTAGAAATTTACAGCTACACATAGAGAAGCAAGTCAAAAATAGCTGCAATAATATAAATTTATCACTGAAGAGATTCAAGATAGTTTTAGAAATTCTATATTATTTGGTTCAAATAATATGTTTAAAGATATTAAATTTAACTTGAAGACCATCAAAAATAGACTGATACCTTAGAAACAAATTGGAATCGGTTGCCACACAGATCACATGGCTTTTACTCCCAGAAGGTAGCAACATGACACCCCCCATAGCCGTGCCACCAGACTCCATGCCAGGCTGTTTCACTTGGGCCACCTCAGAGTAGGGCAGGTGAAATCCCTCCCCACCCCAAGGGATCCAGCTCTGGCATCCAAAACCCTCCGAACCCAACTGCTGCCAAGCTTAAGGCCGCTCCCTACACACTCAGGCTGAACCTCATGCATGTGTGAATGTATTTCTGGACCCTTCAGTTGCGACATATCATAAAACACTCCTTATCCATTTTTCGTAAGTGCCACACCACATTTGATGGGGTTCAAATAGTAAGCAACAAATCATAGAGGGAAATATGTATATATGTATTTTCAGATATGTATATATGTATAGCTATAGATGATAGATATAGATATGGATATAGGCTGGAGCGATAGCACAGTGGGTAGGACATTTGTCTTGAACATGGCCTACCTGGGTTTGATTCTTCCACCCCTCTTGGAGAGCCTGGCAAGCTATCAAGAATATCTCTCACCCGCATGGCAGAGTCTGGCAAGCTAACCGTGCATATTTGATACGCCAAAAACAGTAACAACAAGTCTCACAAAGGAGATGTTACTAGTGCCCGCTTGAGCAAATAGATGAGCAACGGGATAACAGTGATATATATGTATATATATATACACACACACACACACACAAAAGTTCACACCTCTCAATTTTTAACAACATGTTATTGATATCCTAAAGAAAGTCTTAATGGCTTCTGATAAAATAGAACAATCTTCACTCTGTTTCCTTTATGGATACTTGTGTAGCATTTTTAGCGGTTTTTCATAACAGAGAACACAAAATATATTATTTCAGCTGTGTTTGGGACAGGGCTTTGGGCTTGGGATGGAAACATCCCAAATTTGGTGATGGGAAGGTGTAATGGTGGTGGGCTTGATGTTTGAATTTTAAATGTAATCAAATATTGTGAACTACTTTATAGAATAAAAAAAATAAAAAAGAAATAAATGGGACTATATCAAACTTAAATGAATATATGCCACTGGAAAACTAATAAAAAAGCAAAATTATTCTACCAAATAATTGGAAGATATTTCTTTATCATCTAAGGATTTAATATTTGAAATATGTAAAGAGCTCACAAAGTCAATGAAAATTAAGATACCCAGTCAAAAATTGAATGAAGAAAATCTACAGATTTGTCTCCAATGAGAACAAAGATGAGCCATAGACAGATTACAATATATAGCACTTAGTGTTTGGAAAAAGGTAAATCAACACCAAAATCACAGTGAAATTTCACTTCAGAGTAGTGAGTCTAGCCTGTGTCCAAAAGATTGGCAGCAGCTGTTGTTGAAGATACCAGGTGTGAGTGAGAGGAATTCTGGATCACTGGCATTAGAATGCAAATCAGTTTAACCTCTATGGAAAACAATGCATATATGATGTAACATTTCAAAACAGAAGTCTGGGGAGATAGTATGAGGGTAAGATACTTGTCTTGCATGTAGCGGACTCAGGTTTGACATCCCTGAGCACAGAGTCAGATATAAACCCTGACTACAAACAGATGTGGCCAAAATCTAAAAATTGAAAAAAGGAAAACAAAACAAAATACAGTCAAGGAATATAAATTTAATACCAAATAACTGTGTGATGTAGATAGCCAATTAACCACAGAATACTGTAAGTCAGATGCAGAATATGATTTATTTTTAACCTTGAGACATTTGTTTGAACAAGTAGAGATTATTATTTTTTAAATACAGATAAATTTGTAATTTTAAATCGTAAGATTGCTTATCTAAGGCCACATGAGTAGAAGTTGCTAAAGCCATAATTATATATGAATTTGTTGGATTACAAAGCACAGTTTAAGATGGAAGAGATGAATTTAATAGACATGTATAAGGCTGTCCATCCCCCAAAAGTTAAGTATACATTTTTCTCCATTGCACACAGTACTTTTTCCAAGATAGACCACTTAATGAGTCACACACGTATCTTTATAAAATCAAGAAGACAGGAATCATATCAACTATCCTTTCAGATTTAATGCTTTGAAAATAGAAACAAATCACAAATCAAAACAGGAAAGGAAATATTCAATTATAAATTTAAGAAAATGAATGCATAACTAAGTAGTGACAAATAAAAAATAAATGTAAAATTTATTATTCCCTAGTAGATATCAGTTTTCTTTGTATAACAAAATTTGAAAACCCATGATCCACATTTCATTGGCATAATAGTAATTAAAATTTACCTGTTTAGAATCTACTCTCTTGGATGAAACTTTCTCATATGTTTCATATTTCCACATTTCTGTATTGCTTTATGATTTATCAGATAAGTATAATAGTCTATGTAATTAAGAAATTGCAATTGGTTTTAGAAAATGCAATTGAGGATTCATTACTCTGATTCATTGAGGGAACTGATAACAACTTAATATTTCTCGGTGAACTAAGAAAGGGAGTTTTCAGTTCATTGATGACACCACAGTATCACTGTATCACTGTATCACTCTATCACTTGCATATTACTTGTATATGGAATACACCATGGGTAGCTTTCCAAGCTCTGCAGTGTGGGCAGGATACTCCTGGTAGTTTGCCAGGCTCTCCGAGAGGGATGGAGGCTTTTAGGGGGACCTCTAATCACCATTACAGGTGTTGCTATGGTTCACACCATATTTGAACCCCATCCAATATGGTGTGGTAATTATGGAAAATGGGTAGAAAGTGTTTATGATGTGTTATGCGGCCGCAAAATGGCCACGCAGTCCGAAAAGTGGCCCGGAGCGTTATGGCAGTTGGGTAGTGGAGGTTGGCCAATGAGGAATTTGTCTGGCACTAGCAGGTGTGACCCCTGGGTCGCTGGAGATTGGGGAAGCAGGCAAAGGATCTCTGTTTCCATGTCCTGTTGAGTCTAGAGTCCAAGGTCACAAAGTTCTGCATTACCTGGTTCTGTGGGATTTCACTCATGAGTGAGGCTTGGCCCGAGCATCCGAAAAGCAACTGTGAAGCCTGGCGGCAGTTCACCAAAACTCTTCCACCCCACCCTCGAGAACATCATGCGACAACTGGAATGGGAAGGAATGGGAGTGAAGATAGATGTCGGCAACTACACCACCTCCGCTTTGCTGATGACATCATTCTAATTACACCAAATATCAGCCAAGTGGCACGAATGCTGGCCGACTTTGACAGCGAGTGTGGAAAGGTCGGACTGCAGCTGGATTTCATGAAGACAATGTTCATGAGAAACAAGCTAGTCCCTGGTGTTCCATTTGTCCTAACAGCACGAACATCTGTGAATGCAGCAGTTATATGTACCTAGGTCAAGAACTCAACATGACAAATGACCTCCACCTGAAATGCACCGGAGGAAGAGAGCGGCGCAGAATTCTTTCAAGGGCATTGAAGAAGCAGATAAGAGGATGAAAAACCTTTGGCTACAGGCACATCTTTTTGACTCCACCATTCTTCCTGCACTAACATATACCTCAGAGACCTGGACCCTAGGACAACAGGATGAGAACCTATTTTGGTATCCCAAAGAGGAATCGAAAGAGCTATGCCTGGAATATCACGTTTCACTCAAGTGAGAGTAGAAATCTGGAGTTCTGACTTCTGTTGACGATCAAGAATCAGGGACACTGTCTCATTTGCCAAGGTGTAGAAAATCAGATGGGCAAGACACGTAATACGATTTAGAGATGACCACTGGACTAGAGCTGCTACTGACTGGATTTCATGGGACGTCAAAAGAACATGTGGCCACCCACCAATGAGATGGTCAGACTTCTCCATCAAGACCCTGAATGAATGATTTGAGGCTCTTCGTGTTCCTGGAGGGAGCAGATGCCATTGGGCTACATTAACAGGTGATAGGGATGAATGGAGACATTACTGGCGCTGGCCCAAGCAAATCAATGAATGGGATGACAAGTGATGATGATTTATAAAGATTTTATGAGAAAGAAATCATTAATTTTAGAGTTTTAAAAGATTGTCCTTGTGAACTAAACTAAAAGTACAAAATCTTAGTTGCCAAATAGTAATTGAATAATTTGTTTCTATTTGCTTTTGTTCCTCCACATGAAGGCTTATATCCATTAGTTGGTCCAAATATGAAAAGCAAAAACTACTCTCAAGCAATTTTATTTTTATTATTCAGCAACAGAATTAGAACATTCAAAATATTATTTTGTCCCTTGATTTCAAAAATACTCATGCAGAATTTTTCAGTTTATAGATTATTAGATTTGGAATTAGTTTCTCTGAGCCATTTCCCAAAGGTTAGATGTTGTCACATGAATTGTACCACCTCTCGTTTTATCAGATATGCATTTTGATGACTCTCCTGATGATGAAGAAATCTGCATTTCTGGAACATTACTCATAAATGCAAAAATTTCATGAGTCATACCATATCTGAGAAATAACTGGGCATGCGCCAAATAAAGTAAGCAGGAGTGAAATACTGGGGAGAAAGTAAAGTAAGCACGAGTGAAATACTTGGGAGAAAGATGTCAACTTTCATGAAGAGATAAATGGAGTCAAAGAAACTCTCAAACTGCTTGTCATTTCAGGTTCAGACTAGGGAGACAAGAACATGTATGAGAACAGAGTTGATAGAATTTTACCTTCTAAAATTAGATGCCTGAGCTACACTGAAAAACAAGAGAGTTTACAGTCTGTCAGTTAGTGTCTATATTTGAAGACTACCACATAATGTTGTTATTTAAATGAGGACTGCTGACTCAAACTCATTCAGCCACATATGCTCAGACCATGGGAACTAGGCATTTGAAGTTTAAACAATTTCAACACCACAGTGATTGGTAATGGGATCAACAATAGACAGTCCATCAACTATGGTTCCATTATTTGAGTCTGAATTAAATTAAATCCTCAAATTGTTTGTGATCCTTAAATAGCATCCAGCGACTAGAATTTGATAGCCCCTATTAAAAATATACTTTTACATATTAACTTTTTCTACTTTATTCAAACACTTTGGTTTCCAAAGTGTTCATGATGATTTGTTACAGTCACTCAATATTCCAACACCAGTTCCACCACTACTGTCAACTTCCCTCCAACATTTTCTCCATTTTCAACCACAGAAGACTTGATCTGAAATGCTAGAAAATCTGCTAAGTGACCAACCCTATTTTATTGTGTTTTATACTAGTTACATTTATGTATACTTGAAATATTCAGGCAAATGTTTCATAGCTTCAAAATAAATTGGTTTGTTTTATGTGCAAAAGTAATATCAATTCAACAAATACTTTTTCACAAAATTTATAGCAATTATGTATTTTTCTTAGATTTCACTGAACAGAAGCAATTTAGTAACATAAAATATAGTAGTGTTTCAAAAGTCCAGGGGAAGTAGTGGGCTAAAATTGAAGAATAGACAAAGTCTCCTTCTATAATAAAAATAAATCTACTTTTCCAAATTTTATTTAATCTACAGAAAAATGAAACCCCAAACCCCAATGAATATAGTTTTGACCAGAAGGGCTAAAAAGACAAGTTCCAAGAGTACAGTTGACACAAAAAATCCACCTTTGTTAAATAATGAGTCCAGTTCTGGAATAATACATGTTATCAGGAAGAGATTTACAAGTTAGGTAGTTTTCTCTAAGAAGTATGGAGAGAACGGTTTGGGGTGGTAGAAGTGGCAATGTAGGTGCTGAATATCTGGTTTTTAAGAGTCCTTAGAGCAATGATACTTGAAAATGAATATATGAGCTTTCTTTTTTTAGTTCCTTCATAATGTTCCTTAAGATCACTGTAATTTTCTTCATCTGAAATACACTTTATCAGATATAACTTTTTTTTGCTCCCACCAAATAACATTATTTTTCTATTTTAAAAAGCGTTTTTATGGGTGGAAGCTGGACCACATCCAGCTGTGCTCGGGGCCTACTCCTGGCATTTAGTGATCACTCCAGGTATGGCTTGCAGACTACAAGGGGTGCCAGGATCGTCAGACTGAGATCAGCCCTGTTCACTTGTGTTTTATACTCTATTCCAGTCATCAGATTACTTACCTGGAAAAAAAACCATTACCTTAATAATATTTTAGTAATTTAAAAAATTAAAAATTACCGAGAAATTGGCTACCTCGATATTCTTGATAAGAACACGTGGCTTTCAGACTCATTATAGCAATTCTACTTGAAACTGCATATATAAGCTTCCCAACCCCAGTTTACACTATTACTATCTGGGGTTGCTGGGTTTTACTAGGATGTCTACTCAGAAATTTTCCAGGAGTCCAGACAGAAGAGCATTTAAAAACCCTCTGCTTTTACTTTACATACTCTTTTCCCACTTGATTTAGTTGAAGAAAGCAGAATCATGAGGTATTACATTTCATCATCTGCTTTTATTCTCATGAAAATTTTTTAGATTTAATATTTTAGGAATAAAAATACAGTTTTCTGTTATTATCAGTTTGTAATATAAAATAATATTTCTCATATTTGAATTTCATGTATAAAAACAAGTTTACTGTTTTTGACAGTTATTTTTCCTTTCTTAAAATATTTTTAATTGAGTCACCATGAAATGCATAGATACAATGATCCAACACCCATCCCTCCACCAGTGTCTATTTCCAGCCACCAGTGGCCCCAGTTTCCCAACAGCCACCCTCTTCCACTTCCAGGCAATTGTTTTTCTCTTATGGCTCTTAGATCTGGCTGCTTTAGAAAGAGAGTTATTCAGTGATACCTTTGTTGTAGATTTGATTTTCTTTCTACTTCAAGACAAATGAGCCTAAGAGGTATAATTAGAGATGAAATATTCCACAACATGGAATTAATATGGATATTTCCTGTACCACCTTATCATCTATCATCCTGTTGCTCATCAATTTGCTTGTGCAGGTGCCAGTAATGTCTCCATTTGTCCCTGTTGCATGCTAGTGTAGCCCAATGGTGTCTGCTCACTCCAGGAACATGAAGAGCATCAAACTGTTTTAGCAGCCTCTCCTTACTTGTCTTTCCCAATGCTGCTGTATTGGGGGCTCTTTCAGGTCAGGAGAGTGAGGACTATTATTGTTACTATTTTTGGCATAATCGAATATACTACAAGTAGCTTGCCAAGCTCTGCTATACTGGCAGGATACTCTCAGTGTCTTACCAAGCTCTCCCAGAGGGATGGAAACTCCAGGGTCACTCTGGGTCACTCTCTCTGGGAGCTTTGTTTTATAGTCTGTAGATCTTGGCCGTTGATGAGTTTACGTGGAGCCGCCAGGGGCAATTTGTGGGTGTGGCTGCCAAGCTACTGGAAAAAGGGGGATCTGGGTGGAGGAGGCCCAGTCCTGATGTGAGCAGGCTTGGAGATCTCAGCCCGGGTCCCACATACCTGGGTTGCTCTGTTGGTTCCTTCATGTGTGAGGCTCACGCGAGCCTGTGGAGAGTGACTTTGAGCATGGCTGTGGCTGGGTTCTGAAGGTTTTCGGTTGCTGGTGCTATGTTTGGGGCGGGGAGGAAAACTCAACCCGCCGCCTTTCAAGGGGCCCCAATGAAGACAACCTAGTATGGGGGCAGGAGGTTAATATGGATATAGAGAAAAAAAAAACTTGCCACATACTGTGGCACTGTAGCACTGTCGTCCCATTGTTTATTGATTTGCTTGAGCAGGCACCAGTAGTAATGTCTCCATTGTGAGACTTGTTGTTACTGTTTTTGGCTTACTTATCACATACTATCTTCAATATTTTATCATATAAATTATCTATAATTTAAATTTTAATTTTTAAATAGATAATATAATAAAAATATTATACCTTCTATGACCCTACAACACAAAATTCTAAAGATAAAATAAGGCGCCAAATGTACTTTAAACAGACTTCATTCTGTGGCTTAGAGAGTCTGAACAAAAAATTGGAGTTAATAGACTAACTTTGTAAATTAAAGAAGACATTCCTCCTCTAAATTCTGTTCCTATTTCTATGTTTACTTAAATTCTGGTTAAATACATTGTTTTTTTAATGTTATTGAATATCTACCAGAGTATATTAACTGTGGAAGGAATTTTAGCAATTTAATTTAGAAAGAAAAATAAGCACAGATTGAGCTAATCTAGAATGCTTGGACAGCAGTCAATATGTAGCTGATTAAAAAAAATCTTCAAATGAATTAATCAAATATAAGTAAGCTCAAGTTTAGAAGAAATTCAAATAAAATGAAAAATACAAATCCATTATATGTATTTTTGGCAGCAATAAATTCTTTTTTTATTTTCCTTTTTGAGTCACACCTAGCAATGCACAAGGGTTACTTCTGGCTTTGCACTCAGGAATTACTCCTGGAGGTGCTCAGGGGACCATATGGGATGCTGGGTATCGAACCCAGGTCGGCTGTGTGCAAGGCAAATGCCCTACCTGCTGTGCTATCGCTGCAGCCCCGGCAGCAATAAATTCTTATTTGATTCTTTCTATAATGTTTCATTCCTTAAATGTTATTTCGTGTCTTCCTAATGACAATATTAATTTCCCATATCTACATCTATATTTGTTGAACATTTGGGGAACAAGATAAATGGAAATGTTCTTTGTTCAAAGATTTTCTCTTTGGGGCAGAGCTTATTATTGTAACTCTGCAGCACTGTCATCCCGTTTTTCATCGATTTGCTCTAGCAGGCACCAGTAACGTCTCCATTGTGAGACTTCTTGTTACTGTTTTTGGCATACGAATATGCCAGGTAGCTAGCCAAGCTCTGCTGTGCAGGTGGGATACTCTTTGTAGCTCGCCGGGCTCTCTGAGAGGGGCGGAGGAATCAAACCCTGGGTCAGTTGCACTCAAGGCAAATGGCCTACCTGCTGTGCTATTGCTCCAGTCCAGGTAGCAGCTTATTATTACTGCTAGAAATTATTACTCTTTATTATTATTAATACTACTCTAGAAATTAAATAATAATGAATAAACAACTTAAACTAGACTTCATTGTTGAAGATGTTCTGATATAGACTTAAGGAGAGCTGCTGAAAAGCATAGCCAAATCAATACTTGCAGAAAATTCACTTTGCCTCTTTTAGATTTTTTAAAGTTAGATGTTTTAAATTTAGATGTCTTTGATTGTTTTTTTTTCTGTTGAGAAAATCTGCCATTTCAAACTATATTGGATGTTATTATTTTAGTTTATTTGGTTTCTTAAATCATACCCAGCTGTGTTCAGGGCTTACTCTTGCTTTACACTGAGGGATCAGTAGATCAGTACTGTTGGGCCCATGGGAACATATGGCATACCAGGCATGAACTTTGGGTTAATTGCATGAACAGCAAATGTTATGTTGTCCCAGAAACACTATCTTCCCAGCTTTCATGCACATTTTAACATAAATACAGTATATACTACTGTATTTCTGTTATTAGCACTGTCACACTGTCGTCCCATTGTTCATGGATTTGCTCAAGCGGGCACCAGTAACATGTCCATTGTGGTACTTGTTGTTAGTGTTTTTGGCATATCGAATACACTACGGGTAGCTTGCCAGGCTCTGCCATGCGGGCGGATACTCTCTGTAGCTTGCCAGGCTCTCCAAGAGGGATGGACGAATTGAACCCAACTCGGCTGCGTGCAAGGCAAACACCCTACCTCCATGCTATCACTTCCATCCCATTTCTGTGATTAAGGAAATAATTTAGAATAAACACTATTTTGGACACAGACACAGAATGGGATGAGCACATGCTTAGGAGGTGAGAGTCTGAAGCACAGGGAACTGCCAGTGAGCTCTACTGGTGTGAATAGCAATAATTGAACCAGGGAAACACAGAACAAAAATCATTTGTTACAAGTTTAATTGATGTTCCACATAGATAAAAAAAAAACATAGCAAAGGGATAGGAATGAAATGATTTAATAGGTTTCAAATTCATGGAACTATAGATTCTTTCTATAACATGATATGAACCAATCTCCTCTGTTAATTTATAAATATTCACTTATTGCCCCCACTATGCAGAATATGGAGGTCATTGACACTCATAAGTCTGTATGTTTGAAACAAGACCAAAATTTTAAGGTCTGGAGACAATACTAATCAAATAAGTGTTATTTCATGACTTCAGCCCTAGACCAAAATGAATCACTAGGACACTATGGCCTTTTAAAATTCTACTCATAACATCTCCCTGTATTTTGTATATGTTATTACAAATTTGAAACAAATGTAGTGAAATTTATATATGGTTAGTTTTTTATTTGTTTGAGGGGGGTGTTGGGCCAAGTCCAGTGGTGCTCATGGTATACTCTGTGTTCTTCACTCAGGAATCACTCCTGGCTGGGGGGCTTTGTGGTCATATGGGGATCAAATCTGGTCACTTATGAACTGTATTATAGCTCCAGATTGAAACTCATATTTAATTTAAAAATTATTTATATCATACCATGCCACCAGCCTTAATACTTTAATTTTTCACACTCATACAATGAATTTCTTCTTCTCTAAATAGTGTCAAATATTCTGAAGAGGAAAACCAAAACTTAAAAAAAAATTGCTCAAGGTTGGAAGACAAAAGAATGTCATAGGAAGACCTTGACCTCATGTAATAACTCATCAAATATATACAATCAAGAACTTGGGGCTGGAGCGATAGCACAGCAGGTAGGGCATTTGTCTTGCACATGGCCGACCTGGGTTCTAATCCCAGCATCCCATATGGTCCCCTGAGCACCACCAGGGGTAATTCCTGAGTGAAGAGCCAGGAGTAACCCCTGTGCATTGCCGGGTGTGACCCAAAAACAAAAGACAAACAAACAAAAAAAGAACTATTCCACTCTCAAGAGCTGAGTGATCCATTGTCATCAAAAGACATAGTAGGAGAGTCAGAGATGAAGTGACAAGAACATCAGCTCAAATGCAGTAGAATAGCAATTTAGAGTGACCTTACAAGTCCTGTGATCTTCTGCAGAAGAGAGACATATTTGGACTCCACCTTAGGACCACAATCCTGGGGAAATATCTGGAAAGGTGAATCCCTAAAAGGCATTTATTTGACTTAGAACTTCAATGAGGATACCTGTAAGAGAACTTTTTACTGCGAAGAGCTTAAAGAATAATAATAATAATAAAAAAAAAACATCTGTCAAGGAACCTCACCATGCTTTGCAGTCCAGTTTAAAAAGCATAGTGAACAAGTGTGAAAAAGATTCATATGCTGAACCGGTGTAACTATTAAAGGATGGATGACAGTTGGAACCCTTCTTGGGGAAAACTAGTAGGATTCTCATCTAGAAGAAAACTTTTTTTCTTCTAAATCCTCCTCCCAGACAGCTTGTTGATGAGGCTGAAATGGCACTTGTTCAGGAGTCTGTCTACAGCTGGAAATGCTGACTCTGAGACAGCAGGAGAAAGAGCCAAAACAAAAGCTTCACCTGAGCTACCATCCACTATGCATTAACCCAACTGCAGCATCCCCAACTTTGTTATTGCCCTAACTGCAGCATTCAGCCAAATGCAAGCTAAAATCTTGGGCAGAGGCAGTTTGCATAGTCCATTTAGTCCAGAATGCTCCTGGAATTCTGGACTAAATGTATGAGTAGTAATATTCCTGAATACTGCTGGGATTTAAAAACCAGAAACACAGTCCTTGACAGACCACCATCCTATGGGCAGAGTGGTCTTTCTGTGAATAATATCTAATAAAAACAAGTTCAAAGTCAAGCAAAATGAGGGAACAGGAACATATTTCAAAGAAAAGTATAAGGAAGCAACTGAAGAAAGACTGAACTTTGTGGATAGGAATAAGCAATCTAACTGGAAGAGAATTCAAAGTATTGATGGTAAAGATGCAAGTTTACCTATGGCAATGGGCAAAGTGAGATCAGCCACCAGTAGTGTTCTATCTCCAGCATCACAAGGCAATCAGGCATAGCAGGGGTCCTGGAGTTGTCCAGAACTGCTGGCCTGCACGTATTAACCTTGACACTGCAGGTGTGAGTAAACAGTATCACTTGTCCAGTTATTAGATACTGAACCAAAAGCAGGTTAGCTGAGAATCGCAGGTGGGACCCCTGAACTTCCCGAGCACTGTTTGGGAGCCCCCAAGATAAAGTGTAGGAGAAAAACAAATAGCTATTTGTAAGTGACTCCCCATAAGCCTGTCATGGATTTATCATGAAACTTCAGAGACCAAGAAACAAAGTGACATGATATAAAGATCTATCTATCTATCTATCTATCTATCTATCTATCTATCTATCTATCTATCTATCTATCTATCCATCCATCTGTCATCTATCTATCATCTTAATATATATTTATATATCTTTTCTGAAAGAAAAAGGAAAAAGAGAACTTAGCAGTAATTCACCAAACAGAGTTGCCTTTCAGAATTCAAAGTGAAACAAGGAACTTCCCAGACCTAAAAGAATACTTCATCAGTAATTGTTCCTTACAATAAATATTGAAGTGGATCCTATTGAAATTACAGTAAAAGCATTAGGAACTAGTAAGATGACATAAGAACTGAAAGTACAAAATACAAATATAATTTAATCGTAGCATTAATGAAAGTATTAAACTATAAGGGAAAATAACAGGGTAAGAATAATACAAATAGACAATAAAATACTAAAGGCAACAAAATAGCTACATGTACATATATATCAAGTAAATCTTCCAATAAAAAAAAGTGATAGAACCTATAATAGAACAAGAACTATATGTTTTCTTTAAGAGATTCACTTGAGATGGAAAGGCACACATTGAATATAAAGGTAAAACAAAATATACACAAATTCCAATGAAAAGTAAAATGGTAGAGAATATCAGAATAAAGTTGACTTTAAATAAAATCTCAATAGAGATGGATATTATGTAGTGATAAAAGTGTCAGTCCACCTAGAATAATTAATATTTTATTTAGTAACATTGGAACAATAATAAACATATATGCACTCAGCCTAATTATATTAAATTTCATAAATAAAATTTTAGCAGACCTAAAAAAAGAAAATAACAGTAAAATACTGTTAGTGCTGATTTAAATATGCCATTTACCTCATAGATTTAGAGATTAATTGAAGAAAGAAACATTGTTTTTAGATAACACATTAGACGAGATAGACTTAAAATATCTACCTAAATATTTATCTGAGAAAATAAGTTCTTTTAAGATTCCACTGGGTGAGCCTGCTCCGCGGCCCTGAGCACCCCGGGCTTCCCTCCCCTCCGGACTGCCGGCCGAGTGGCCGGCACGCCGACCCCAAGCGCCGCCGCCGTCCTGTCTTCCGGCAAAGGTCTGTGACGCTCCCTCGACCCGCCCTTCCGGACCCAGCCTGCTCCGCGGCCCTGAGCACCCCGGGGCTTCCCTCCCCTCCGGACTGCCGGCTGAGTGGCCGGCACGCCACCCCCAGCACGTTGACCACTGTCGGGTTGTGGGAAAGGGGCGTGGCCTAACCACCAGGGGGCGTGGCCTAAGAAAAGTGGGCGTGGCCTCGTTTCCGGCGGCCAAAGCTCACGCGGCGGCAGATAGTTTCCTCAACATCCTATCCAAGACTAACATCCTAGCTATTCACAAGCAGTAGGACAATAAAACACAAGACTTCACATAAGAATTGAAGGAAACATCTCAGTAGGAGACCAGGTTCTACAAGTAAAAAGGCAACCACTATTAACCGAGCCTATCCACAATCCTTTTTCGCAACAAAAGGAAACAGGGACACTCATCATCAAGAGCCCTCTTTCATATCACCACAAACAACATGAAGAAACAGCGAAAATCCCCATTGCAACCAGAGGACGATCAAAGGAGTCCGGAAACCTCAATGGGCGCCTCCTACAAACTTGACCTCTCTGAGAAAGAATTCAGACTTGAAATCCTCAACATGTTCAATCAACTCAATGCAAAGATGGACAACTTCAAGGAAGACCTGGCGGAAACAATACAACACACAGCCGACAAAATACGGGAAGAAATGAGAGCAGAAATAAAAAACCTTCAAAAAGAAATGAAGGATTCCGTACATGAAATCAAAAACTCTCTGACTGCCCTCAACAATAGGATGACTGCGCCGAAGACAGAATGAGTATGCTTGAAGATGAGCTGCAAGAGGCCTACAGGCAACATCAAACCATGGCAAGAGACCTCAAAATAGCTCTAGCCAGAATCAGAGTCCTAGGGGATGAATTCAAGAGGAACAACATTAGAATCATTGGACTACCAGAACCACAGGGAACCAACCCCAACGAAAAAGACACAGTCAAACAAATCATTGCGGAAAACTTCCCACAGCTGGACAATGCAGGCATCCAGATTCAAGGCGCCCGGAGAGTGCCAGCTAAAAGAGATCCTAACAGAAAAACCCCAAGACATATCATAGTTACAATGATGGACATCTTCCAGAGAGACACAATACTCCAAGCAGCAAGGTCCAAGAAGGAAATCGCATACAAAGGAGCACCCCTTAGGCTCACAGCAGATCTATCAGAGGAAACCCTCCAAGCTCGAAGGCAATGGTGGGATATAGTGAAAAAACTCAATGAAATCAACGCTTCACCAAGAATACTTTATCCGGCTAAACTCTCATTCAAACTAGAAGGAATCATACACTACTTTGGGGATAAACAACAGCTCAGGAACTTCATAGACTCAAAACCAAACCTAAAAGAAGCACTAAAGGGGCTATTGTAAGACAAGAACAACCTCTATAAGCACAACAAACCCTTGCACAAAGACGGCACAAAATCCCATAACAATAATCTCCCTTAATGTCAATGGTCTGAATTCACCAATTAAGAGACACAGACTGGCAAAATGGATTCAGAGACTCAACCCAACCTTCTGTTGCCTGCAAGAAACACATCTGAATAGCCAGAACAAACACAGACTCAAAGTCAAAGGATGGAAAACAATCCTGCAAGCAAACAACTCCCTCAAGAAAGCCGGAGTGGCTTTACTAGTATCGGACAACATAGACTTCAGGTTGAAAAAGATTAGAAGGGATAGTGAAGGCCACTTTTTATTAATCAAGGGATGTGTACATCAGGAAGAAATCACACTCCTAAATGTCTACGCACCCAATGAGGGACCAGCTAAATACCTACAACAGCTGCTAAGAGACCTCGAGTAGGACATCTCGAGCAACACAATAGTAGTTGGAGACTTCAACACCGCACTGTCTCCTCTGGACAGATCTAGAAGATTAAAACTCACCAATGAAATACTGGCTGTGAAGGAAGAAATAGAAGAGAGAGGGCTAATAGATCTATACAGGGCTTTATATCCCCAAAAAAAGGAATACACATTCTTTTCCAGTGCACATGGAACATTTTCCAGAATAGACCATGCGCTGGGCCACACAACATACCTCAACAGAATCAACAAGATAGACATTGTACCAGCTATCTTTTCAGACCATGATGCACTGAAGATAAAACTTAACTGTGGACAGATGCAGAAAACCAAATCAAACACCTGGAAATTAAATAGCTCGATATTGAACAATGAGTGGGTCAGGAAGGAAATCAAGGAAGAAATCAAAAGGTACCTAGAAACAAATGAGAATGAAGACACGAGCTACCAGAACCTGTGGGACGCAGCTAAAGCCGTTTTAAGGGGAAAATATATAGCTCTGCAAGCATATCTCAGGAAGGAAGAAAGGGCCCACATAAATAACTTGACTTCACAGCTCAAGACCTTAGAAAAGGACCAACAAAAGGAGCCAAAACCAGGCAGAAGGAAAGAGATAATAAAACTTAGAGCAGAAATTAATGACATGGAAACCCAAAAGACAATCCGGAAGATCAATGAAACCAAGAGCTGGTTCTTCGAGAAAATAAACAAGATTGATAAACCACTAGCAAGACTCACAAAGAAAGAGAGAGAGAGAACCCTTATAAGCCGAATCAGAAATGAAAAGGGGGACATCACAACAGAAACCAATGAAATTCAAAAGATCATCAGAGACTACTTTGAAAATCTCTATGCCACGAAACAAGAGAATCTAGAAGAAATGGATAAATTCCTCGACTCCTATAATCTCCCAAGGCTGAGCCAAGAAGACCTGGAGTACCTGAATAGTCCAATTAACATCAAGGAAATTGAAATGGTAATCAAAAGTCTCCCCAAAAACAAAAGCCCAGGTCCAGACGGATTCACTAGTGAGTTCTTCCAAACATTTAAAGAGGACCTTTTGCCAGTCCTTCTCAAGCTCTTCCAGGAAATTGAAGAAACAGAAACCCTCCCTAACAGTTTCTATGAGGCTCATATCTCCCTAATACCAAAAGCAAACAAAGACACCACAAAAAAGGAAAACTACAGACCAATATCCCTGATGAACACAGATGCAAAAATTCTCAAAAAAATATTAGCAAATAGAATTCAACAACTCGTCAAAAAGATCATACACCACGACCAAGTGGGATTCATCCCGGGGATGCAAGGATGGTTTAACATCCGGAAATCAATCAACATAATCCACCATATCAACAAAAGAAAAGATAAAAATCATATAATCATATCAATAGATGCAGAGAAAGCATTTGACAAGATCCAGCATCCGTTTATGATGAAAACACTAGCCAAAATAGGTATAGAAGGGACCTTCCTCAATATAGTCAAAGCCATTTATCACAAGCCTATGGCAAGCATTGTCCTCAATGGGGAAAAACTAAGAGCCTTCCCTCTGAGAACAGGGACGAGACAAGGATGCCCACTCTCTCCACTTCTGTTCAATATAGTACTGGAAGTACTTGCAATAGCGATTAGGCAAGAAAAAGACATTAAGGGCATTCAGGTAGGAAAGGAAGAAATCAAGCTCTCACTATTCGCAGATGATATGATACTATACTTAGAGAACCCTAAATCCTCTACCAAGAAACTCCTAGAAACAATAGACTCATACAGTAAAGTTGCAGGCTATAGAATCAATACCCAAAAGTCCATGGCTTTCCTATATGCAAATAATGAGAGAGAAGAAAGTGACCTGAGAAAAGCAATCCCATTCACAATTGCGCCTCAAAAAATCAAATACCTCGGAATCAGCTTAACAAAGGAGGTAAAGGACTTGTATAATGAAAACTATAAAACACTACTTCAGGAAATAAAAGAGGACACGAGGAAATGGAAAGACATCCCATGCTCATGGATTGGAAGAATTAATATTGTCAAAATGGCAATTCTCCCCAAAGCATTGTACAAATTCAATGCGATCCCTATAGGGATACCCTTGACATTCTTCAAAGAAATGGAGCAAGCGCTCCTCAAATTCATATGGAACAATAAGCCCCCATGAATAGCTAAAGCAATCCTTGGGAAAAAGAAAATGGGAGGAATCAACCTCCCCAACTTCCAACTCTACTACAAAGCGGTAGTCATTAAAACAGCATGGTACTGGAACAAAGGCAGAGCGGCAGACCAATGGAATAGGGTTGAATACTCTGACATACACCCCCAAATATATGATCATCTAATCTTTGATAAGGGAGCAAGAAATGTGAAGTGGAGCAAGGAAAGCATGTTTAACAAATTGTGCTGGCAAAACTGGACGGCTACATGCAAAAAAATGGGCTTAGACCTCCATCTATCACCATGTACAAAAATCAGATCAAACTGGATTAAAGACCTCAACATCAGACCAGAATCCCTAAGGTACATTGAAGATAAGGTCGGCAAAACCCTCCACGACATTGAAGCCAAAGGTATCTTCAAAGCTGACACGCCACTGGCTAAGCTAGTGAAAACAAAGATAAATAAATGGGACTATCTCAAACTAAGAAGCTTCTGCAACTCAAAAGAAACAGTGACCAAAATACAAAGACAGTCTACAGAATGGGAAAGGATATTTATGCAGTACCCATCCGATAAAGGGTTGATAACAAGGATATACAATGCACTGGTTGAACTCCACAAGAAGAAAACTGCCAACCCGATCAAAAAATGGGCTGATGAAATGAACAGAAACTTTCCCAAAGAAGAAATCCGAATGGCTCAGAGACACATGAGAAAATGTTCAACATCACTAATCATCAGGGAAATGCAAATCAAAACAACAATGAGATATCATCTCACACCACAGAGACTGGCCCACATCCCCAAAAACAAAAGCAACCGGTGTTGGCGTGGATGTGGGGAGAAAGGGACTCTCCTTCACTGCTGGTGGGAATGTCGACTGGTTCAGCCCTTTTGGAAAACAATATGGATGATTCTCAAAAAGTTAGAAATTGAGCTCCCATTTGACCCAGCAATACCGCTCCTGGGAATATATCCCGGAGAGGCAAAAAGGTATAGTAGAGATGACATCTGCATTTCCATGTTCATTGCCGCTCTGTTCACAATAGCCACAATATGGAAAAAACCAGAGTGCCCGAAAACAGATGATTGGCTAAAGAAACTCTGGTATATTTACACAATGGAATACTATGTAGCTGTCAGGAAACATGAAGTCATGAAATTTGCTTACAAGTGGATCAACATGGAAAGTATCATGTTGAGTGAAATGAGTCAGAAAGAAAGAGACAGACATAGAAAGATTGCACTCATATGTGGAATATAATGTAACTGTGAAGTACAAGTTGGCAACGATGCAACTTCTGGCAGATATCTCTCTGGACTTAGTTACTAAAATACTAAATTACAGAAACCCAAAACTGAGAGGCCGCTAAGTGTGGTCACTTGACCTCATACTTCTTCATCCTCAGCAATGGAAAACAAATTATCTAATGCTTCCTTTTCAGCAGGTCTGACTTTAGGGGAGAGACTCTCCAAACAATAATAGTGTGTTTTGTTGACATATTGTATGCAATCAAAGTGAAAGTAAAGTGAAATTTATTAGTTACACAGGCGGGGGGGGGCCTAGGGTGGGGGGGCTAGGGGCGTGGGGGGGGTTGGGTGTGAGGGGGCGGGGTGGAGCTATACTGGGATTCTTGGTGGAATATGAGCACTGGTGAAGGGATGGGCATTCGAGCATTGTATAACTGAGATTTAAACCTGAAAACTTTGTAACTTTGTAACTTTCCACAATAAAAAATTTTAAAAAAAAAGGAAAAAAAAATTCCACTGGGATATAAATTTTCTCAAGTACACATTGAGCATTCTCTAGATAGATCATGCATTGAAACAAAATAAGTAAATAAATTTAGATTTAAAAAATCATATCAGGTATCTTTCTCAAGCTCAATGCTATGAAGCTAGAAAAACCATAGGAAAAAACCTGAAAAGAATAAAATATATGTGTAAATTAAACTGCATGCTACTGAGCAAATGTTAGGAATAAATCAAAAGAGGCATTAAAATTACCTATAAAAAATAAAAATGTAAGTATATCACACCAAAATATTTGGGACATATAAAAGCATTGACTTTACAGACTTATCTCAATGAACAAGAATAATATCAAAAAATAATATATAAATTTACTTCTAAAAAAACTACAAAAATTGAAGTGTGAGGTTTGTAATCTAACTTTTTCAGAATGTGACAGAATCACAGTGATATTCAAATAATGAAGCTTAAGAAACAATTTTTCCTGTTAATATTTTAGAGGAACCCACCAGGACCCAGGGCTGAGATCTCTAAGCCTGCTCGGATTGGAACTGGGCCTTTTCCACCCAGATCCCCAACCCACCATTTTCCAGTAGCTTGGCAGCCACACCCAGAGACTGCCACCAGAGCTGTGTAATCTCACCAACGGCCAACATCCAGAGACTATGACCAAGCTCCCGGAAGAGAGCAACACAGAGTCTCTTGCTCCCCCCTCCTGGCTGTCTTCACCGGGGTCTCCTCGGAGAGAACAGGTTGCCTTTCCCTCCCCACCCCAAGCAGAGCCTTGACAGCTGAAGACCTCCAGAACCCAGCCACAGCCATGCTCAAGGCCACTCTCTACACGTTAGGACAAGCCTCACGCATGAAGGGACCAGCAGAGGAACCCAGGTGTGTGGGACCTGGGGCTGAGATCTTCAAGCCTACTAGGATTGGGACTGGGCCTTCTCAATGCAGACCTCCCTATTTTCCAGTAGTTTGGCAGACACACCCACGAACTGCCCCAGCACCCTCTAATCCCACCAACGGCCAATATCCAGAGTCTATAAGACCAAGCTCCGAGAAGTGGGAGACTGCAAAGTGGATGCTTGACATCTAATAGCCTAGTTCTCTCTCTTGGAGTACCTGACAAGCTACCAAGAGTCTATTGCCTGCACAGGAGAGCCTTGCAAGCTCCCCATGGTGTATTCATATCCTAAATACAGTAAAAGATATATACAGACCTTTCGGATAGCCTGGCAAGCTACCAAGAGTATCACGCCCGCACGGCAGAGCCTGGCAAGCTACCCATGGTGTACTCGATATGCCAAAAACAGTAACGATAGGTCTCATTCCCCTGAACATGAAAGAGCCTCCAATCATTGGGAAAGACGAGAAAGGAAAGGCTGTTAAAAATCTCAGGACTGAGTGTAATAGAGATGGTCCTGGCGTCCGCTCGAGTATATTGACAAACAATGGGATGACAGTGATACAGTGATACCGTGGTATTTCAGGAAAAAAAAAAAAGTTAAAAGTATGGCTATCTACAAAATAGAAATAGGCATATAATCATTTACAAAATTATAAACTGTGTAAACACAAAAAAGGAGCACACAGGACAGCGGCGCTCTATCTCTCCCCCACCACCCACGTTCGGTAGTCTCAAGCTGCTTCCCCCACCCCAGGGAGGTTGATGACGTTGAGGAGGCAAAGGAAGGAATGAGGACAAGGGTGGTTGGTCTCAGTTGCAGTTTATTTCATTTTCATCACCATTCTCCTCTGATTCTCCTCCTGCTTTTTCCTCCCCCATGCCACTGCATTCTCCTTGTCCTCTGGATCTGGATCCCCCGGATCTGGCACACACCCAGCCCACTCTTACAGTCTAGTTAAATCCTCCAGCATGAGAGGGGTTGGGGCTTACACATAGATGTGGTCACAATCAATAGGGGTAAAGTTCTTTCCCTCAGGGGATGCTGCTTCGAGGACAGATTCTCTTTCAGCAGGACGAGCCACTTAAGGATGGAATCCCATGGGTGTATTTCTCCTTTCCTTGTCTAACTAACATATAAGCATTCATAATATTAATCATTTTGTATGGACATAGTAAGAGATACATTAAGCTTGTAGAATTGCTCTCCTGTGGCCATCCCAATCTCAGACTATAGTGCTCAGGCCAGATTATTCTTTCCTATCCCTAGCAGGGTCCTAGTCTTGTCCTTACCTTTGGATCATGACAGCATTTATTCATGATCAAGCTCTTAACTTATGGTTAAGAATCGTGGCACTTTGGTCTGGCCCATATAGATGCCAGGGTAGCTCACAGCTTGCCCTGAGTCCTTTCAGTCCCTCGTCAGGACCCTGCTTTTGGGGTGCTTGGAACTAAGGGCAACTGAGACTTAAGTCGAGAAAGCAGATCCCAGGAGTGAATAATATTCAAAGCCAATTAAACCCCAAGTTATAAAGCATAATATTGACTATCTTCCCTTGTCCATACAAAAAGAACATTGCTTTAAACTAAACTACTTAAAAGACATAAGGAGAGGAGAAAGGCAATATTTCACTCATACATATAAAATAATAGATTTCTGAGGAATCTGATCTTACAAGTTAACAGAGTCTGATTAGGGGAAAAAGGTGATAGACCAGTTGGGGAAGAAAGCATGGAGAGGAGTTTACAGATAAACTCAGTGGAATGGAGGTGCCTCCTAGGAGCACTGTGATAAACCTAAACTTCTTGTGGCAAGGGGAACAGGACATACTAATGTTACCTTAAAATGTTTAGTGATTATTACCAGATAAACCTAAACTCTTTGTGGCAAGGGAGAAAGGACAAATCAATGATATACTACAATAAACATACTTAAAAAATGTGTAGACAGACGATTACTTATTGGATAGAAGTAGAGGAACTCTAAATGAAGAAATAAATAATTTGCCTGTCCGTCAGTCTTTCTCTAACGCTACAAGTGGTCACATTTTATCTAAACATACATGCATATGAACAAGAATACTTTAAAAATTCTTGGAATTTTAAAATAATTTGTCATTTGTACAAGAAACAAGTAGATTAGAATATAAGAATTAAAGACTGATTCCTTTACTTTGTTATTGCCTTTATTATTTCTATAAACAATATGCAGAACATAAAGGAAACTTCCTAGTTGGTATAAAAAATAAAATGCAGTTTTCATATGCTACAATGAACAACTTAACCACAATCACAATAGAGCACAATTCCTTCCACATTAATTACATTTTTATTTAAATCAGTATCACTATCACTATCATCCCGTTAATCATTGATTTGCTCTATCAGGCCCAGTAACGTCTCCATTCGTCCTAGCCATGAGATTTTAGCAGCCTCTCTTTACTTGACCTTGCAAACAGTGTCGCATTAGAGGCTCTTTCAGGGTCAGGAGAATGAGACCCATCATTGCCACTGTATTTGGCATATGAATACGCCACGGGTAGCTTGCCAGGCTCTCCTGTGCGGGCAGGAAGTTCTCAGTAGGTTGGCAGTTTCTCCAAGGGGGAGAACTAGGCTATAAGATGTCTGTGGCTGGGTTCCAGAGGTCTTCAGCTCCTGGGGCTCTGCTTGGGTTGGGGAAGGAGACTCAACCCACCTTCTCCGAGGTGCCCTGGTAAAGACAGCCAGGTGTGGGGTCCAGAGACTCTGTGTTGCTCTCTTCCGGGAGCTTGGTTTTACAGTGTCTGGATGTTGGCCGTTGATGGGATTACATGGGCGCCTGGGGCAGTTTCTGGGTATGACTGCCTAGTAACTGGAAAAATGGGACATCTGGGCAGAAGAGGCCCAGTCCCAATCAAAGCAGGATTGGCGATCTCAATCCTGGGTCCCACACACCTGGGCTCCTCTGCCGGTTTTTTCATGTGTGAGGCCCGTCCAAGCATGTAGAAAGAGGCCTTGAGCATGGCTGTGTCTGGGTTTGGAGATCTTTGACTGCTCTGCTCTGGACGGGGAGGGAGACTCAACCAACACCCTCTGAGGGTCCCCGGTGAAGACAGCCAGGCGTAGGTACAAGATTTAAAATAGATTTCAATATAACATTTTATCAACTAAAGTATTTTTGTAAGAACAGATTATTCATCAATATTAAAAGAATCTCTAACAAAATTAAAGGAGATGATCCCTGTGAAAGCTCATCTAATTCCCTTTCTGTGTAATTTCATTCTTATTTTAGTATGCATCCAGTTCTCACAACCATTCATAGGTTTATTTTCATATTAGCCCACTATGTCTTCTTTTCTAGAGAAACACTTGTTTTTCAGTGTTTCTTCTTTATTATTCCAGTGTTTGAGTTAATCCCAGTTGTTTATTATCTAATCATTTTAGCAGAATGTATTATACTTCAGAATTTTAATGCGCTTATTGTTGACTAGAAGTTTTGAATTGGTGATTGCATAATTACTTTATCATGAAGCACACAGAAGAGATGAAATAAAGTATTTCACTTAGTTTTCTTATTCATTTTTATTTAAAGGGATTATCATTGGATTTTTAAAACTATCATTTACATGAATCAATTCTTCAAATAATATAGCTTAGTATAAGTATCTATATAGATACTAACTGAACAATTTTTAAATGGCATGACAAATGGAATATTTATACATTACTCTTGAGACTCAATTAATATATAATAAAACTAGGACTCTCAAACAATTTTAATTAAAAATAAAATTTTATCTTCAAGTTTTATGAGGACTATTTTTTAAATAGGATAAAGATGACTATAAATTTAAAGAACTACACATTACTATGCCATTATGTCTTTCTGAAGAAAACAACTGTTTTCTAAGGTGCTTTATAAAGAATCTTGCCTTTTAGTTGATTTTACATCATCAAATAGAACAAAGGGAAATATATAAAAATTAATTGTTTTCCCTTTTAGAAATTAAGATATTCTTATTGACTAAATATTTATTATATGTAATTAAGGGTGTTAGGAATGAGGCTGCAGAATGTAATTCTACATTTTGAGTTTTATTCATTTTCTGTGACCTAATCTCAGGAGAGTTCTTCAGAGAAAATGTGTGCATACAAATACATATACATTTTAATGTATGTATAATTTTATATACCAGATATGATGAAAAATATATTGACTTCAGTGATGTACAAGGATATTCTGTTTTCTAAAGAAAATAAAGTACTTTTTGCATAGTATAAAATTGTCTTAAGTGTTATTAAAATCAATGCATTCTGGACTTTAGATAATCATGCTATGATGTGGTGTTAGTCACATAATAAATCCTAACTTTAGTGCTCGTTACTACATAACATTTTTAAAATTTAGATGATTTTTCATCTTTTGAAGTTATGAATTCAACTTAATATAAAACAAGATTTTGTTGGTTTTTTTGTTTTATTTTGTTTGGGGTCAACACCAAGCAACGTTTACTCCTGGCTCTATATTTTTCAAAGGGATTACTCTTGGCACTGCTTTAGGGACAACATGAGTGTCAGATAATGAAACATCCAACAAGGATGTGCCATGCAAGACAAGAGCTCTACTGCTGGAATACTTTCAGCTCTACAAAGTCTACTTAATA
Organism: Sorex araneus; assembly: GCF_027595985.1. Taxonomy (NCBI): domain Eukaryota; kingdom Metazoa; phylum Chordata; class Mammalia; order Eulipotyphla; family Soricidae; genus Sorex; species Sorex araneus. The sequence continues at coordinate 302,054,974 of NC_073313.1, read as the reverse complement.
CAAGAATATACACGTGGGGGAAAAGTACTTGATAAATGAGATCTGTTTTAGCAAAGCATATACTTAGAAGTTGTAATTAATATTGAACCTTTCAAATTTTATACCTTAGATGTTCTGCTGAGTCACTAAACTAAGAATGATGTTATATCCATCCAGTAGAATAAACAATGCAAACTATTCCTATTTGATGGTAGTGTAAAACAAAGTGTCTGAAAGAAAAAAAATGATAAAGTGCCCACCATAGACATAGGTGTTAGGTGATGGTTGGGAGAGAAAGAGCAGACATTAGTGGAGGTTAAGCGTTCACTCTTTATGGGGTTCGTGTTATAGTATTTTACACATGAAGCCAATAATGAATAACTTGTTAACTTTGTAATTCACTGTGATTCAATTGAAAAAACTTTAAAAACTCAAAAAACATAAAAAATAGTTTAACAACTGAAAATTTCACAATGTCTGGAACACTCCCCTGTAAAAGACACTTTTGTAAGAAGCTAATGAATTTGGAAATGGTCACAAAAATTAAAAGGATAATAAAGCTTTAATATAAAAATAAATTATTATTAAAAATAAGATAGCCTGATATATCAAGTAGCTTGAAGATTGAAAGCTCAATTAAAATCTTTATATATCATGCCATATTATGATTATATTTCTCAAGATTAATGAATGCATTTTTAATGATTGCATTTCTCAAATGCTGGTAACATAAATTATTAAGAAATTCATAATTATAATTTCAAGAGTTAAAATTAATTTTTCAAGCATTTTAGAATTACTGTTAAAAGCTCTCTTCTCAATTATTTCCCTTCCTATTAAAATATAGACATGTAGATTCTTAATCTTGCATATAAGTTCAATAAATTAAATAATAGCATCACAAAGTGTTTTGCTACTATTAATATTCAATTCCAAAATTGAGCTTCTATCAAGTATGATTCTTAGAAGTACGTTTTTTAAAAACACTTAAGTTTTTTATCTCTTCCTGTAAACACTAGGGACATTAAAAAGAAACCAACAAGAACAGTCTTAGGATTGGGGTTATGGTTCATAAAGCTAGCATGCAGGCATTAAATACAACAGGCCCGAGTTTGAAATCAAGACAGCCTCTAGAGGCTAGTCAGAAGTAACCTCAGCATGGCAGAGTGTGACCCTAAAACCCAAAACAACAGCAATAGCAAAAGCACAATAAACATGCAATATCAAAATACAGATTTGTAATGATTTTTCATATAGCAAGATATTCGTATTAAAATAATGAATTACCAAATAAATAAATAAAATAATGACTTATCAAATATGGTTTAAAATGCATTTCTTTGTTTTTTTAGTTGTTTTGAGGGAGATGCCCCTTTGTTAGTTTTGCTCAGGAATGACTCCTGTGCCTTCTCTATACTCTTTCCAGGGTCTTTTATTGTGCCATTCCGGGAAGCTCAGAGGCCTGGAATCAAACACAGGCTTCCAGCGTTCAAAGCATGTGTTCAGCCTGCAGAGCAATCTCTCCAGTCAGATAACCTTAGCTCATTAGAAACAGAGCTTTTTAAGATTCTTGATGTGCAATGTCATAGTCAAAGCTCAGGATCTATTTTTCAAATAATTCATCCAACAGTCCCATCATTACTAGGCCTAAAATCAAATTTTGGTTTCAGCCTAAAATGTCCATTCCCAAAATTATTTGACCTACCACCTCCTTTTCAGAACAACAAAATTGACTCAGTTCCCACCTTGAGAAGTTGGCTTCTTGAACAAAGAGAAATATCCTTAACTGTATGGAGGCTCTACCATCCTGCCGGATCATTCCAGTACGCACTAAAGGTGAAGGGCTTACGTTTATCTTTATCTCTCAGTTTGATAATTACAGTGAATGGTATGTGATATTGATAAGTAGCTGTAATAATGAAGACTATGTTTATTATATATCCTTTCTAAGAGCAAATCAAAATAAACCTTTCTCTTTTTTTACTCAAGACAGCAAACATTAGAATTTCATTAAAAAAAAAATGTTCAACCCAGCCTTCAGGTGGCCCTGGCCGCCGGAATTCACGCCCTCAACCCACCCTCGGCACCATCTTGCCACATTCAACATAGAAGCAGCCAGGCGTTCTGGTGAGCAACGTGGCAGGAGAATGCTCCAGACCAAAAACCGGGCCAGCAACACCGGGGATCCAGACAGAGGAGGTGCAGCCACCACACCCTCTCCAGATGGAGCCCCGGCGACACTGAGCAGCAACTAACACAGCTCCGGGGTGCGGGACTGGGACAACTCCGAACTGTGTGGCCGCGTTAGCCTTGACCTTTTCTAAAACTGAAAACATACAAACTTTTAATGGAAAACTAATTATCAAATGCTTCCTTAGTAGGGCTGTCTTTCTTGGGGGAAAACTCCAACAACAATAGTGAGTTTTGTGTTGAAATATGGCACGTAATCAAGGTAAAGAGAAAATGAAGTGAAATTCATCAGTTATTCAGTTGGGGGTGGGGAGCGGGGCGGGGGGTATACTGGGGATTTTGGTGGTGGAATATGGTCACTCGTAAAGGGATGGTGTTTGAATATTGTATAACTGAGACATAAACCTGAGAACTTTGTAACTTTCCACATGGTGATAAAATAAATATTAAAAAAAAATGTTGGAGTAAATGCCTTGCATGAAGTGGGCCTGGATTTGATATCTGGTACTTCTTAGTCTCCTGAACACCAGCAGGAGTTATTGCCCTAGGACTCAGCGAAATGTAGCCTCTGATCATTGATGGGCATGATGAGTACAAATATTTTTAAATCAAATTGAATGTAAAAATTAAAAAAGGTATTTTTGATGACAAAGAATAAGTAGGTCTGATAATAAATTATTATTCAGTTTGCCAATGAGATATAAAAATGTTCCAAAATAATAGAACAATTCAATATGCATCTATAGTTGGATAGGTAGAATTGCTAAAGCACTGGGCTGAAAAGGAATCTCAAACAGCTGAGCACGAGCTTTGCATGCAAGAGACCCAAAATCAATCCCCAGTACTAAATGTCACTCCAGCACTGCCTCACGCAACTCTGCACACACATCTGGGATCTTCCCCAAATCAAGATGCCCACTTATGTTAATAAACATTTATTTCTATTCACCAATAATATGGGCTGGAGCAATAGCACATTGGTAGAGCGTTTGCCTTGCATGAGGCTGACCCAGGTTTGATTCCTCCGTCCCTCTCAGAGACCCTGGCAAGCTACCAAGAGTGTCTCACCTGCATGGCAGAACCTGGCAAGCTACCCATGGTGTATTTGATATGCCAAAAATAGTAACAATAAGTCTCGCAATGAGAGAAATTACTGGTGCTCACTCAAGCAAATTGGTGAGCAATGAGATGACAGTGACACCAATAAGATTTTTCTAATGTATATTGCAACAATCTTCTTAGAAAATTAGATAAAAATGAGTTATATGAAGAACTTTCATTAGCTAACCATTGGTTAGACTATTTTTAGGTTTATTATCTTCCGAGTGTGAGGTAAACATCAGAAAACATAACAGCATCAAAAACCTTGCTCATTTTTGATTTGTATTTTTCTGATGATAAGTGGAACCAGGGTACTTAAATAAATTTATTAAAATTGAAAAAATATTTGTCCGTAACTTGTTCTTCAAGCCTGTGCTCTACCTTAAATTAGTTCCTTGCTTGCCTGTCTCTGTTTCTTTATTTGCCTATTATTTCTACTTGGAAGAAATTTTTGTTCTCTTTCGAACACATGCTTTGCTCATTCTCTCCCCTCAAATCTTTCTAACAAAGTTTCAACAAAAATTATTTAGCTTCATCAAAAAAAAAAGTTTTGATGCCCAGTTTCTGAGAGCAAAAAGAAGCTCTGAACAAAGATGCTACATTAGAAGAGATGATGTAGATTAGAAGGCAGAAGGTCAGAGAATAATAATTTTTTTTTTGTCATTTCCTGGAGATGGGATTTGCAAAGCAGGAAATGCAAGTGCAATGTTAGTTACTTTGAGTAATATCAGCATGCACGGTTATTCCTGGTTGTGTGAAAATGACTAGAAATATTGGGACAGAGTAATGGTAGCCATATTAGTTAGATTGAAGAGGTAGTTTGTGTGGTTTCCTGATAGGTTAAACTGCTTATACTTGTAAATGAGTCATTTACTAATTTAGTTTACTGATTTAATTAAATTTACTAATTTAATTTAATTTCAATGAGTAGTTTACTAATTTAAAGAACTGACTTGTCCTGTGATGGGTCATCAAGACCTTATAGCCTACATAAAGAAAGAGAGAAATGGAAAGTAATCATATTTTAATGGAAACTTAGATTAAATACTATAGACCATCACTGGAGAATATATTTTTCACTAGTAAAGCTGATTTTTCTAATATTTACCTTTAAAAAAGTAATTCAATAATACTGGATGATTTTGAATTGATTTTAAAGTAAAGAACACGTGGAATAAGCATCATGTTTTAAATTTTAATGTGCATCTTTTATTTTTTAAATATTAAATTCCATTGTAAATGTACACATGGGTATGTGTATGATATTTAGCATGTAACCACCTTATCATTGACTAAGCATTAAATGAAACACTGCAATTCAGCAGGATAATTTGATATTAAAGCGTACCATGATTTCTCTACCTTTGTATTTCATTATACTATGCTGAAAAAGAAAAGATTTTTATCAACTGTAGTAATCTTATTTTATATTTTAGCTTAGTCTTTTTAATAAATTTATTTTTATTGAGGTAACATTGATTTGTGATAATAAAAATGTATACATGCGTTATCAGTACATGATTGGTTTCTTGAGACAAAGTTGTGTCCAAAATTGTCAGCATTTTGTCAGTACCATTTAGGGAGTTCTAGATATATAATTGTGTGTAAAATTTATACAGCAAATGAGGCTTAGGATTGTTATTACCCCATAAGCAATAAAGCTTTAGTCTTGACTATTAATACAATGGAAGTACCTCAGCCTATTTCTAGAGTTTAGGGTCAAAAGTAAGAAGACACTTAGTCACTGGAGATTTAATTTCCTACGTCGTGCCTGTGTATTCTTAGCAATTCCCAGTACCTACCAACAACATCCAAGTCTACTAGCATTGCATTCACTAATGCATACTTCCATGCTCTCTAATGTTTATGTCTTTTTCTTTGCTTATTTAACCTTACTATTTACAAATGTTATCATGTCCCAGATTCATTTCTTCGTTCTTCATCTCTGCTGCTGCCCACAACTTTCTTCCTATCTGAGTGTAGGGATGAGTAAAGGACATTAGCATTTTTACTAGATCTTTTTTTCAAAAAGAGAAACGACTTTTGGGGGCGGAACGATAGTACAGTGGGTAGGGCTTTTGCCTTGCACGTGGCCGACCTGAGTTCAATCTCCGGTATCCCGTATGGTTCCTCAAGCACCACCAGGAGTAATTCGTGAGTGCAGAGCCAGGAGTAACCCCTGAACATCGCTGGGTGTGACCCCAAAAGACAAAAATAAACCAAAAAACAAAAAAAGAAATAACTTTATTGAAGTATTATTGATAAAGAACTAAACATATTTAATGTTTGCAATTTGATGTTCCCATATATGCAAACATCTGTGATACCATCATCACAAACATACTTTTTCTATTCAAATAACAGCAAATAGGTTAAGTACTTATTGTTCAAAAATGAAATAAGATTTTAGAAAATTTACACAATTTACGCATTCATGGCCACGTGACCTCTGATAGTCTAGCCCACTGATATACCTAAAGCAACACATGTGCTCGGTTTTAACATACTTGCTTGTATTCTCTTATATGCATTATCTGTCTCTCTTGGAGAGACGGGCAAGCTATCAAGAGTATCCCGCCTGCACAGCAGAGCCTGGCAAGCTCCCCATGGCATATTAAATATGCCAAATACAGTAACAATAAAGGGTCTCATTCCCCTTACCCTGAAAGAACCTTCAATATGACACCGTTTGGAAGGACGAGTAAGGAGAGGCTGCTAAAATCTCAGGGCAGGGACGAATGGAATGTTACTGGTCCCTGCTCGAGCAAATCGATGAACAATGGGATGACAGTGATACATCATAGGAAATATCATGATGAAATTCAAAAAGAATATTATTCTGTTAAGGTCAATGCTTAAAAACATAGTATTGATTTAAAAAACAGAGGGAGAACAAAGTTGCAAGGCAGGAGACGCAGTTTAATGTTGGTTAATTTGAGTAATATCAGTATGTTATAGAGCACAATTATCCCTGGTTCTGTAAAGGTGACCCTAGAAATATTAGGGCACACCAATGACCATTATTTTAGAAAATTACTTTATTTTAATTAAAAAAATATTGAACTACTATGAAACAGACACAAAGTTGTTCATGATTAGATTTCAGTCATACACTATAGAAAATTATATTAGTTTATCAAGATCTCTCAGTCTTTTGTGTGACTTTCACTAAGTCTTTTTTTTTTTTTTTTTTTTTTTTTTTGCTTTTTGGGTCACACCCGGCAATGCACAGGGGTCATTCCTGGCTCATGCACTCAGGAATTACCCCTGGCGGTGCTCAGGGGGACCATATGGGATGCTGGGATTCGAACCCGGGTCGGCCGCGTGCAAGGCAAACGCCCTACCCGCTGTGCTATCTCTCCAGCCCCCACACTAAGTCTTTTTAAAGGCAGAGATTTTTAAAGAAGAAGATCCTTTAACCCAATAAATTCCTTTCTGATATATAACCCACATGTATTTCACTGAGATTCACTGAGATTCACTAATGAATATACAAGCTTCCTGAGAAACAGATTTCATTTTGTACTTTATACAAAAGTATACTTGTACTTAATACAAGACAAATAATTATTTCAAATTAGTGAAAATTGAAAAATAAAAGAAGTTCTTCATGGAATACACTGACCATTAGAGAGAGGTAATCAATATTTTACTTAGAAACACAGGTTTAATTATCTTAGATAATTTAGAAGGTAAAATTGAGGAGTAAGATCTTGTGTTGAATTAAAATTGATGGACTCTAGCCATGTTCTTAAATGTATGAGAAGAAATAACTTGACCTTTAAACCCATCAGACTTATAAAGCTTCCTTTAAAAATATAATTTTCTCTTGGGGAAGTTTGATTGCTCATGTTTAAGTAAGCTGTCAGTAAACGTAAAATTTTCCAATGATTTTATTAAACCTCTACTAAAAATGAAGACTGTTGTTTAGACAAAAGTGGAAGAAGGGGCTGGAGCAATAGCACAGCGAGTAGGGTGTTCGCCTTGCACGCGGCCGACCCGGGTTCAATTCCCAGCATCCCATATGGTCCCCTGAGCACCGCCAGGAGTAATTCCTGAGTGAAGAGCCAGGAGTAACCCCTGTGCATTGCGAGGTGTGACCCAAAAAAGAAAAAAAAAAGTGGAAGAAACTACTTGAAACCTCGGGGGGGGGGAGATAATTTTGAATTTATGTGCAAAAAAATGTATAATTTATTCCTTATGGCTCAGTTAATTTTTTTTGTTTGTTTGAAGACAGTGAGTGAGACTGAGTTAGCAGCACTGTAATCTAAGCAAATATTGAGTATTAAAGGAAGCCAACTAATTGGCTACAACAGTAAGTTTTCCACCTAGTCTGAATGGTGCCATGACCCTGACATTTGTATACCAAAGCTCAGTGAGGATAATCACAGCAGAACACTGAAACACAGTCCTTAAAATCTTCTCAAAGATTTACCAGCATGTGGGTAAGTCAGATATTGGGTTGATAATAAAAAATGATGCTAATTTCTAGTTGCATTTTTATATTTATAAGAAAAGAGTAACATAATTTTCTTGATTTTAGTTAAATTGTTAACATATATTTATCAGTCCTAGTCCTTCTTCCATGCATCAATTTATCCTCTTCCTTTCTCTTCCTCTCTTTTCTCTACTGTCTGTCTCTGTCTCTTTCTGACTTTTTCCCACACATATACCGATGAGTACACTTAATAAAAGATAATGGAAGGACTCTGTTTTAAAACATTAGGACAATATCAATTCATTTTGTCTTATGCTAAAATCCTTAAGCTAAAATTATTGAATAAAGGGGACATCTTTAATTTTAATACAAAACCAAGATAAGCACATAAGTATATGTGATCAACCAGAAAAAAGGAAGTATGGTTCAATGGGAAAATGAATTATCTTGGAGACCACTTTTTGTGCTTGCTCTATGTGTATAATTAACTTGAAATTTCTAGTTAAGCATGAATATATTTTGTTTCTTGAATCAAAAAATGTATTACTGTGTGCTTAATCTGTCTATTCTCCAGTACCATTTGATGATTTTGCCTCCCATTTCACAAGGAAATATAAAACATCAGCAATTTTCCCTCCATCCCGCCTAGAACCATGACTATATTAGTCATACCCACACTGCCCTGCACTTAGCACTGTTTGCTTACCTTGCTTCAAGGATTCTGTTTTTCATTTTATTGTTTTATCTTCTCTTCTTCTTACTCGGCAACATTCAGACATCTTTTCCTGCAAGTCTGAGGCACATAACTACCAAACTAATATTTTCAATTTTCCCATTAAAAAACCACATTATTTTTGGAAAAATACTCATGTGCCAAAAGAATGGTATTGTGGTGGATTCAATAAAGAATATATGCTAAACAGGGAGAGTGTACAAGGGCTAGGCAGTTGGCCTCAGTATAGCCAAGTCCGTCTAGTTTCATTCACAGATGACCCCTGGTTTAATCTCTGGCACAATTAATAGTTCCCCTTGCAAGAACAATAGCAATTCTTGAAAACAAAATTAGAATAACCTCACACTATCCCCTTAGTCAAAAGAGGAATAATTAGTCTGCAAACAGATCTTATGTAGATAAAACAAAGGCAAATATTTACAATTATGTAGAAGTGTTAAAAAGGAGAACTCATTAATTCTATGTGATATACTATAAATCTTGATCTATCAATGTCAACTTTTACTTCCTCCCAACAAGTTTGCTTTCAACCTACTAACTCCAGACTACGTATCTGAGTCCACTCATTCTCTACTTGCCACAACTATCTATAATCTCATCCACATGAACGCGATGAGTTTTTCACCTGCTCATCATACTTCATGAATTTTCCATTTACTGACTTCCATTGCATCACTGTCACCAGCTTCTCCAGTATGAGACTGCTGTGACTATTGCATGTGACAGAAAAAAAAGTTATTTTGACAGAACCAGATAATTACATTGGGAAACCCTGACTCTCACCAGTTTCCATTGAAACCTTGTAAAGTTGTCATTCTTCAGACATCTCTCAAAGTTAAATCATCTATCCTGCTTGTTCCTGAAGAATATCTACCTCCTTACCTTGCCAATTTTGCATTGCGATCATAGCTTTCTTAAGCTCTTCTAGTTCTTGCGGGACTTTTAATATGTGATCCCATAACATCTCTATTTCTTACAGTATCATAACTTTGCATACTATCTTCCCAGATGTATTTGTATCTTTATTCTATTCACACCAAAACTTTTGTGAGGATAAGCAATCAATATACATATACATTTGCTTCTTTGCATACAATGATGATAATAAATATAGTATTTGTCTCATAACCTAACACAGAAGAATAAAGATGTATATTGTGTTAGAAGTGATGAAAATGAGTATGCTGATATGTATGATGATGCTGATGATGTCTTATTATAAATTATTTTGTACTTTGTCTAAGAACTAAGAATTCAATATTTCAATAAGATGGAAGTAATTATCTTTGACAAAACAACTGTACTTGATTTATTAATATTTTAACATATTTAATCTTTTTATATATTTCCCACTCCCAGTCTCTGACTATGAGAGTATTCCTTCCCAAAATATTTATTTTCCTCTAATATTGTTTAGTTTCTATCATTGTACTAACTTACATGAGGATACACTCTTTAAATATTCCACACTTTTATGATTTCAATATTATTATATAAAAATCTTTGTCCTCACATATCATCTTTTTATTTTATTTTACATATCATCTTTTAATGTCAAAGACTAGCACATTGCTTACTGTACATCTCTACATACAATGTCCACTTTTATTCTCAATATATTCAATGTAGAGTATGTTAAGAAAAACAACTCTCCATTCACAATTAATCTCCTGTATTCTTATTTTTGTGCAGATAATTAACATTATGTTTCTAGCTATGTAAAACTTTTGAATTCTTCTGAATATCTCTTTATTAAAATAAATAATCTTTAAAACTACTTATATAATAAAGTGTGTGTGTCAATAACATTTCTTAAATATAAAGTTAGTATTTTGGCATATCCAATACCTGGCAAGGTAGCTTGCCAGGTTCTGCTGTGCGGGCTCCATACTCTCAGTAGCTTGCCGGGCTCTCAGAGAGGGGCGGAGGAATCGAACACGGGTTGGCGTCGTGAAAGGCGAAAGCCCAACCGCTGTGCTATCGCTCCAAAAACAGTAACAATAAGTCTCTCAATAGGAGACGTTACTGCTGCCCGCTCGAACAAATCAATGAGCAACGGGATGACAGTGAACCATGACAGTGAAGTTAGTGTTTTAAAGATGCTAAAGAAATTTTTGGTAGATATAAAAATAAGAGAATATAAATGCATACAAGAATTAATTATATAAAATATTAAAGTATAAATATAAAAACTGTAAATGCTTACTTACTAGAAATATAAATTTCTGTGAGTTAAACTAAGTTAGTCAATGGAACATAGACATTCATAGCAAATAATTTCTAAAAAAATATTTTTCCTTAGCAAAATAATAAAAAAGATTCAATTCACTTGACTTGCGAATGTAAAAGCCTTACATAATTTGTATTAATTAGTAATAACAATTTTACATAATGAATAGAATGTTTCAGTTTTAGAAGAAATTTGTTCCCAGAGGTGGATGACGGTGGTTGCACAATAGAGCAAATATACTTACTGCCACTCATATACGCATAAAATGGTAATTTATGGTATACCTAACTGAAAAAAATAGTTGGGGAGGCTGAGTGAGAGCAGATGGAATTGTCTGTATCACTACTATTGTTTTATAAATCTAACAACATATGAAAATGAAAGTAAAGAAAAATTGTGCATACTCCTTTTACCTGTCACAGCAATTCTCAGAGTGAACTCCCTGAGATGCTTTCAGTCATCTGTAATATCAAATCTACTTTATGAATAACATTCAGATGGAGTTTGCCTTTCACTCACTCATCAATGTGAAAAGCAAGAAAATGTATCAAGAAAATAAGTTTTGGATTCTGCAAAGTCACTAATCTTTTGCTGGTTGGCTTTAGTATCAAAGAACAAGGTCCACAATCATCCAATCGATTACTAACCACCTTCAGTTTCCAGCTACACACCCACATGGGGCCAGACTGTCTTCATCGACTTCAGTCCAAACTGTATGTGTCAATAAAATAAACTCAGAAGGAGATATGAAAACCTGGCATCTTCTATTAAGCTAGGCATGAATATACATTTATAAAATTGTGAAACAATGCCACTTTTCTCAAAAATACCTTGGACCACAGTAAATTTTCAGAAAAAAAGTTTTAAATTTAATAAACAATTTTTCATATTCTACTTTAAATTTTGAAAATTGTAGACATCAATAAATGCAATTTATGTAAAGGAAAATAAAAGATTCAATTCAGGCACAGCTTGCTCCCCCAGGCACTGGTTGGAATGACACCTGAAAACTGAGCTGAGCATAGATTCTGAGCCAACCTAGATGTGACCCCAAACAAGCAAAGAATAGAAAAATAAAATAAAATGGAAAATCACCTTAGACAACAACTTAATTTTATTTTAACATAGCAATTTGGGAATGGGCATATTTTAAAATATTGGTGTTTTTTACTTCGTTATATAGTGAGCATTGCCTTTGTCTCTCTAAGTCTGATTGGCAACTTCCCTCTCATTTTTACTACAGAATTCAACACCATGCATTACACTGAATTTGGTTCTTGTTATTATTTTTGTATATTTTGTGCCAGGAGAAAAAATGTTCTACACTCTCTACATTTTAATGTTTGTTCATGTTTATCTCTACTATTACATAAATTAGATTCTTAAATATAAACCTAATATATCCTTCCAATTTGATAAAAAACACCATTTATGAACTATTTATGATGTGTAAGGCATGTATAATTTTATTCTATTTACACATACTCAGACTGGAGTGATTGCACAGTGGATAGGGCATTTGCCTTGCACGCTGCCGACCCAGGTTCAATTCCTCCATCCCTCTCGGAGAGCCCTGTAAGCTACCAAGAGTATCCTGCCCGCATGGCAGAATCTGACAAGCTACCCATGGCATATCCGATATGCCAAAAACAGTAACAACAAGTCTCACAATGGAGACTTTACTGGTGCCTGCTCGAGCAAATCGATGAACAATGGGACAACAGTGCGACAGTGCTACAGTGCTACACATACTTACTTTAGTGACATTATTTGTATTTCAAATATAAGTATTTCAAGTATTAACACATATTTTAAACTTAGCGTAGACTCATATTATGAGGAAATGCCTACTCAAACACATATATGCCCAGTTTGAATTTTTATGTTTTCTTCACTAAATTATTATAGTTTCTAAAGCAGCATCAAATAGTATTTGTGTCCTCTTCAGGACTGCATATATCATTAAATCTATGGATGCAATTTTATGCTCAGAGGATTTACTTAAAAGAACCCTTCAATGTGAAAATTCTTAAATTTAAAAAAAGAGGTAAACAGTAAAGGATAGGTATAATTTAAAATAATTCATTTGTCACAACGTATGAATAATTGTAGTTGCAATGTAAGTTAGAAGTTGATTGTCTTGAATCTAGATAACTTTAATCAAAGTACATTTAATTATTTCTTTGTCTATAGCTTTTAAATTAAATATGTAACTTCACAAGAATTAAATAAATTAAATTAAATTAAATAAATAACTTCACAAGAATTAAATAAATATTTATAATTATATATTCATTTTGATAGCTTTCTGTTCTTCATAATTTCAGCTTCATCTTTAATGGCATCATCATGCCATTAAACTTATGTCTTCTTATAGTTAAGTTTATTTGCTTTCTTTTATGTCATCAAAAAGTTACCATTCATTTTAGCCTAAAAAATCCAGCAATGAACAACAAGAAAAATATTCCCTATGATAGATATATTTTAATTACTTTTTAATTCCAAATTTTTTGGTAAAACTGACTGGCAGGATTCTGACATATTTCTACTCATGTTTTCTTCTCTTTTGATAACAACTCTAAGAACTTATTCATAATTTCAAACTTAATAGAATCAGGGTTCAACCAAAGTACAACAGTCATGCAGGATTCTCTTTCTTACCCACTATATATTTGTAAACTCACAAACTGTAATGGGATTCTTTATATTTTCACTCTATGAATTTTCCGCACCGGTGATTTATGTTCTTTAATTAATGGTGCTTGTTTTATTCAGACTCTCTTAAATGTAACATTTAGTTTTCTATTTTTGAGGAAGCTGAATACAGTAATCAAAATTATACACCTAATTAAAGTTTTACCCAAAACAAGAAAAATACAATTACAAAAATACTGTAAAGCATCCATATCACTTTTAAAGTTTAAAATTAGCTGTATTATTAACTGCTATGCTTTTTAGAAATATTTCTCAGAAACTTAACTATACCTTAGAATCACTTAAATATCAAATCTTACTACAATCCCTTTTTGTTTGTTTTTTGGGGGGGACAACATCCTGCAGTGGCAGGGCTTATTCCTAAATCTGCACTCAGGAGTTACTCCTGGTGAACTTCAGGGGTCATGTGAGGTGTTGAATATGGAATGTGGGTCAGCTTACCCATTATAGTATGGCTCTAGCCCCTTAATTCTAATTTTTTTTATGATTTAGAACCATGGGGATTTGTTATTGGTATCTATAGAAAGCAAAAGCATTAAATACAATGATTTGTCATTTTGAATAATATTAAATTTATTTTACCTGAAGTGTTAAAGTAATACATTAGCTCTGTGATATTAGTAAGTGAATTGAATCGTGGTAGTAAAATGTTTTAGTCAATAATAAAATGATAGCCTTTGGTCCGTGCTGTGGATCGAGCAGGATGGAAGAACCCAAAAGCGCGCCCTTGGACTCCAAGCAGCCCAACTGAACTAATTCCGGCACAGGATCGGAGACCCCACGGTGGGCTGCGAGAGTGGAAACCGGGGATTCCCCAATTCTTTTAACCTCTCTCTCTCAATCCCTTCCTCCCGAGCACAGCGCAGGGTCCACGGCTTTCTGACTGCAAAATGGAGACGCCGAACCTCTCTCTAGGTTTCTCCATCTTATGAGCACCATAAAAGGGTAAAAGTTTGTAGTGATGTTATTTCTGGTTGTACTTTCCCTGGACTTTATACAGAAACCCAAAACCTAATGTCATCTTAGTATCAGCAATATGTAATGGTTCCTTCTTAATGGGTCGGACTTTTGTGGGAGATCCTAACAAGAATAGTAAGTCTTTTGCTGAAATATTGAAGGCAATCAAAGTGGTAGCCATCTCTCTAGACTGAACTAAGCTATATCCCCACGTGGGCTGAGAAGAAATATCCTTCTTTCTCGGGAAGAAACGCGGCGTGGTGTCAAACATAGTGTGATGTCCATTAAGCAAACAGACCTGGGAGATAAGGGGAAAAATTATGTACATGGAACAGCGGGACGCTGGTGGAATCTCGAGCCGGAGCCGATACCAGCGCAAGACCTTTGGTTCCAGAAACTGCTTGCAGACACTCTACTAGACTATCAACTAAGCCAGAGCCCCACGCCGGCTGATGACGGGAAATAACCATCCTCTTTGGTTTTTTTCCTTTTGTCAGACAGCGTGGCGATTACTAAACAGGCGTGAACTCGGTGGCGCGGGGCAAGGGGGAAAAAGAAAAGTTATGTAACAAACAGCGGGACTTAATATCTCTATATTCTTAGCAATGGAGAACTATCAAATGCTTCCTTGGCAATAGGACTGTCTTTTTCTTTTTGGGGGGAAACCCCAGCAACGGTAGTGAGTTGTGTGTTGAAACATGGAATGTAATTGAGATAAAGCGTAAACGAAGTGAAACTTATCACGTACAAGGGTGGGGACTGGGGAGGTGGGAGGGGGCGGCAGATATACTGGGGGGGTTGGTGATGGAAGATGGGCACTGGTGAAGGGAAGGGTGTCTGAGTATTGTATAACTGACATAATCCTGAGAACTATGTAACCCTCCACTTGGTGATTCAATAAAAAATAATAATAATAATAAAATGATATTGGGCCAGAGCAATAGCACAGTAGGTAAAGCATTTGCTTCATATGCAGCTGACTCAGGTTCGATTCCCAGCATTCTATAATGTCCCTCGAGCGCCATCAGTAGCAATTCTTATGTGCAGAGCCAGGAGTAAGCCATGAGCATCGCCAGGTGTGACCCAAAATGAAAAACAATTTAAAAAAAAGACTTTTAACAGTAAAATGATGTTGTACAAAATATAATTTTATTGAGATTTCAGTTTAAGTCCCAAATTATCCTGGTTATGTAAGTCTCTTTAAATAATAAGGGCATTTTAATAAGATGAATTATTTTATATTTTTATTATAAAAGGCAAAATTTATTTTAGACTGAGAAATTATGTTGTTGTCTTTCCTGAAATTCTTTGTGATGTGGTTAGGTGAAAAGAAATTTTTCCCATAAAGTTTTCAAGTATATCTAAACTGAGAAGTTAAGTCAGTTAATATAGCCGTATAATGCAGCTCTACTATGATATTTACTCTGGCCATTTGGTATAAAGTTTCACCTGCCCAGCTTCAGATAAGTACACATCTTTACTATTTTTCTTACAAAGAATAAAATTTTGGCTTACAGTGAAAAATTTCTAATTCTAGCCGAATTTTAGGGATAGTACTGGTATATGAGGTAATCTATGAAGTAGAAATGATAAATGACTGTTATATATTGCATGCTAGTATAATTTGAAGATTTTACCATGAAGTAATAATTATCATGACCAGAGAACATTTTGTTAAACCATGGTATCAATGGTGATCTATTTTATCTATCAATGACTTGATCAACCTGATTTATGTGTTCAGCTTTTTTGTTTTTATATACTGGTACATCTAGTCTCATTAGCAACTGTAAACTAACACAGGAACTAATTTGAGCAGAGCATTGGATAAGGAGCTAAGATGTGCTAAGACGTGTGTGGTGACTGGAAAATACTCTTATGGGTGAATATAATGATATCTTGGCAGGATGTTGGTTGTAAACTGAAAATGAACCTGTCAGAACACATAGCATCTAGATTTCAGAGAACCTTGAGTAATTGCAGTGATTTATTAGCTATGTATTATTGTTTATCTATGGAATACTGAATAGTGAGAAAGATTTAGGAACTGAAGGTAGTAGACTGAGTCTGAGTCAAGTATGGAAGATTCTATTCTCTAGATTTTTATTGAGCATATTAGTTATAATTCTATTAATTAGATTGGCTATTATTGATCAGAGGGACTCAAAGAAGTCAACGAGTGCTTTCAAGACTATCCATGAAAAAGGCAGATGTTAATTTAGAAAACTTATCAAGGATAATTAAGTCTCACTTATTCATTTATTTATTCAACAAGTACATCTGATGTCAATTTTCAAGTTCTGTGGTAGATATAGGGAAAATATCCACCTTTAGTTATATCCTCAGAGAAGTAAGAATGTGATTTTTTCATGTCAATTGTCTTCAATATTTCCTGATCTTTCAAGGTTCAAGATCTTGTTGTTCTTTTTAAATAGCTCTACAATGGAGATGCAGAAATTAATAATTTTCAAATGTGGATAGAGAGGAACAATAGTTTAATCCATAGAGCCACACAACCCTATGAAATATAATAGGTCACTCTATGTCTGCTTCACACTTTATATAATAAATTCATATGTGCACTCTTATTTTGGGATAAACATAGGTAATAGTGGGTAATTTTCTTCCTTATGTTGCATTGGAGAGGGACAGAGAGGGATACCAGGTAATCTAACACAGAGTTGGTCATTTTAAATCTTGCCAACTTGAGGTTAGCCAGTTAGAGAGATAATGGAAATGGCAAAGAGCCAGGGATAAAAACACTTAGAAGTTAACACAGGGCAGGCTACTACTTTGACAGCTCACCATTGACTGGGCAACTGGCAGAAAAGCAGTGGTTCTCAACCATGTGGCCTGAGACCAGAGAAAAAGGAAGGGACAAAGAGCTGTGGGTAACAGACCTGGAAGGGTCAGATCACAGAGCTGATGTTCACTGGAAAGGTAAGCTTGGGGACAGGACAAGTGACAATGACCACAGTACAGGAAATGCCAGTAAAGGGACTAAATGGGTGACATTGTTCATTAGAACAGTCAATAAGGAAACAGGATAGAGATGTCATACATAGATTAAAAAAGATAGGCCCGGCAGACTCCTGGGAGTAAAAGGTGGTTCACAGTGGAAGAATCAAATGTGATTTTAACTTGAGCATCTGACATCATGCCATCATCTATAGTTAGGGTCTCAAAAACACCTCATTTCTATTTTAAAATCAACTGAAGAGATGAATATAGATAATATAGAGGTTCTGAGAAAAAAACAGTGTCCCTTTCATCAGGGATAATTTAAGTACATTGGCCTGTAGACCTCTTGTAAAGGGAGCCACAGGAAGCACTGAACCAAGTTCCCAAATGGAAATGGTTCACAGTGATTACTGTTGGAATCCTGAGCTTTACTTCACTGAATGGTCTCATCATTGTAGACTTCAAAGCACTGGTGAAGACCTATTTAAATGAAGGACATCCTAGTTTGTTTATAAAATAAAATGAAATGTAATATCTTCATGAAACCTTGATTTATTAGGAGCACATATCTAATATTATTGGGCATTCCTTTATATTAAGTTTGAGTCTGTGCTAAGTAAAATCAAATGACCTGAGGAGAGGAAACATGACATATACAACTGCACAATAATTATGTTTAGTACAATCAAAAATAATCTATCTAAGGTGGGGGTGCTTTAAGGCGAGGATAACTGAACTACTTTCATAATCTTATGAATATTTTCATAGAATAATTGACATTTATTTATGACAGGAAGTTATTTTTATTACCACTTGCTGAGATAATACCAGGCATAGTTAGCTTAAAATAAGACACCGACATGATTTTCCCAATTAATATTATGCCCACAGTATTAGTGGTGATAATAAATAATGTGAACATGAAGAAGACGCTCAACAGAATCTCCAGATGTTTGTTTGATTATCTCTTAATCCTCAAATAAGAAATTGATACCCACAATGATGTACATGTGTTTTCCTCTCCCTAATTTATTCAATTAATTGAATCCATTTGCATGTAGATTTCCTATAACCATCATTCACACATTTTTAATATTCCCTTGATACCTTTAATATTTTAAGCATATCATTTAAAAAATTAATCTTGGATAGGGCATATCTCAGAGAGCCTGGTAAACTACCGAGAGTATCTCGCCTGCACAGCATAGCCTGGCAAGCTACCTATGGCATATTTGATATGCCAAAATCAGTAACAAGTTTCACAATGGAGACGTTACTGGTGCCCGCTCGATCAAATTGATGAGCGATGGGATGACAGTGACAGTGACAGGGACTGGGTATATTTGGCGCTTAAGGGATTACTCCTGGCTCTGTGTTTAGGGATCCACTTGGGGAGTGATACATTGTATCAGAGATTGAACCAGGGTTGGATTCATGCAAGGCAAGTAAAGCCTTACTTTCTTACTTGTTTGCTAAGCTTTTTTCCCTTATTTTCCACTGAACAATATGGCTTCTTTTACCTTAAAGGGAAATCATGCTACAAAGATGACAGAATTTAGCTATTTATTCTAATGATCAAAAAATATAACTATACCACAGCATCAGTTTTACAATTCTCATATGTATGCCCAAATAGATTCAGAATTGTCAAATAGGTAAAAATGCAAATTTTTATTATTTGTTTTGAATTATCTATCTTGTAACTTTTGGGTTGAATCAAAATAATATATGTTCCACTTACCATTTATTTACACCAAGTACAACATTATACTAATCCAGGAGAATATGAAGATTATATATATATATGTATATGTATATACACATATATACCAAAGGCCAATCAGGGAAGAGAACTGAGGAGATTCTGTCAATGGTTTGAAAGATGTAGCACATGTATTACAAAGAACAAAGTCATAGAGATGCTGAAAGACAAAGTCATAGAGATGCACAAAACTCTCTGAGGAGTTTGGAAACATGGAAACAGGACTAGAGTTAATAATAATAGGGAAAGAAGAGTTAGAACCGCAAGAGTGGTAACTAAACCGCAAGTTTCCCTCCTAGGTCAGGAAACATTTTTACTGTATTCAAATATTTCAAAGTCACAGACAAATTTTGTAGTTGCAAAGTTAGCGATACATTTGTTTGTTTGTTTGTTTGTTTGGCTTTTTGGATCACACCCAGCAATGCTCAGGGTTTACTCCTGCTTCTACACTCAGGAATCACTCCTGGCGATGCTCAGGGGACCATACGGGATGCTGGGGATCGAACCCAGGTTGGTAGTGTGCAGGACAAAAGCCCTCCCCTTTGTACTATCACTCCAGCCCCTACATTCTTTAACAGATATCTTGAATTGGAAATATATCTTGAAAATTCTGGTAATTATTGCATTTAATACAATGGCAACTGCAAATAATTTTAGGTAGGAAAAATCACTGTATATTTTAAGGTACAGTTCTGTTGTATGTATGTCATTTTATTTTACTATTTAAAAATATACGAGATCAGAGACCTTATTCTCAGTTTAGGAAATCTAAGCGCATAAAAGAATTTTACTATTCTGACTGAAAAATTTAATATCTATTATAGGTATCTCACAATGATCTCCATTTCTGTGGAAAACTAGTAACAAATATTGTGAAGGAATGAACATTTTAGTTTAATTGGTCACCAGTAATGTAAATTTGATTATTAAACAAACTATGAACTTTTCAAAAACTATTTATGTTTAGAAAATTATTAAAACATTTTTCCAGTACCTTTTGTCAATTTAAGTAATTGACTGCCACTGTTCTATCTTTGGGGGAAATTATCAACAAAGCCAGTTAATGACTGTCTGCTTTCCAGACCATGAGTAATTCCATAGCAATTGTCTGAATGTTTGGAATAGTGGAGGACAGACAGCAAATCTATTGCAGGGAAATATAATCTCTGTAATGGCCTTTGTCACATTTTGCAGCATATAAAACATTCCTGGGAGACAAATATGACTCACTTAGTTTGCAGCGAGCTCTTTAGGGTCTATCTGTCTTCGCAGATGTGTCAGTGAAGACACTAAAGGCATGGTGGAGTGTGTTCTTCAAGGAAATTTCATTTACACTTTAATGCAAGGACCATTTATAAAATACTACCAGAGAAAACAGTCATTTAAAAGAAACTCATCAGTGGCAATATTATATCGGAAAGCCAGTACAGATGAACCAAACCAAGTAGATTTAACTTCAAGTGAGATGTCCTTTCCTGATTACCCCTTTCCAAAACAGAACAACTGCAAAGCTAAGGAGGGAGGCTACATTATGCTTGGTACTCCTGATGCATTTATGAGTCTTCACCAGAGGTCTTCCCTTCAGCACAGGGCCATTGCTTTGACCTTCAGTGAGTTAAGTAAACAATGCAGTTCCTGACACCTAATTTTTTTTGTTTCTCACCACAATGATAATGGAAAGTAGCCACAATGAGAGGTGTGTGTGTGTGTGTGTGTGTGTGTGTGTGTGTGTGTCTGAGAGAGGGGAGGGACTGGGGGTTAAAGGGCAAACCTATTGTCCAGAGATAGGAATGTTATATTTTAAAAAACTAATAACTTATACTCTGGTACATCTACACAATGGAATACTATATGGCCGTCAGAAAACATGAAGTCATGAAATTTGCATATAAATGGATCAACATGGAAAGTATCATGTTGAGTGAAATGAGTCAGAAAGAAAGAGACAGACATAGAAATATTGCACTCATATGTGGAATATAATGTAACTGAGAAGTACAAGTTGCCAATGATGCAACTTCTGGCAGATATCTCTCTGGACTTAGTTACTAAAATACTAAACTACAGAAACCCAAAACCGAGAGGCTGCTAAGTGTGGTCACTCGACCTCATACCTCTTCATCCTCAGCAATGGAAAACAAATTATCTAATGCTTCCTTTTCAGCAGGTCTGACTTTAGGGGAGAGACTCTCCCAACAATAATAGTGAGTTTTGTTGAAATATTGAATGCAATCAAAGTGAAAGTAAAGTGAAATTTATTAGTTACACAGGCCGGGGGGCTAAGGGTGAGGGGCTAGGGGCGTGGGGGGGTTAGGGGTATGGGGGTATGGGGTGGAGCTATACTGGGATTCTTGGTGGTGGAATATGTGCACTGATGAAGGGATGGGTATTCGAGCATTGTATAACTGAGATTTAAACCTGAAAACTTTGTAACTTTCCACATGGTGACTCAATAAAAAAATTAAAATTAAAAAAAACTAATAACTTAGGATAGATAAGGGACCAGTATGACAATAATAGTTGAAAATGATCAATAATGATTACTCTGGACAAAAATTGAGTGTTGAAAGTAGGTAAAGGGATATGCGTGATAACCTTTCAGCATCTGTATTGCAAACCATAATGCCTCCAATGGGGAAGAGAGAGAGAGAGAAAGAGAGAGAGAGAGAAAGAGAGAAAGAGAAGTGACTCCCATAGATTCAGGTGGTATGGGGGGGATGTTGGAAAGGAAACTGGTGACATTGATGGTGGGAAATGTACACTGGTGAAGGGACAGGTTTTGAAACACTATATAACTGAAACCCAGTCACAAACAATTTTATAATTATATATCTGACGCAAATTAAATAAGAGTACTAATAACAATATGACAAATCCCTGTTTCTAGGTGACCAAAAATCAAACAAACACACACACACACATTTTCTCCATATATTCTAATTCACGTAAAGACCTAAATAAGTGAAATCACAAAAATGAGTGTCCTAGAAAAATGCATTATATCAATATTATTTTAGCTTTTACAATATTTACCTTGCATACTATGATCTTCATTTCAATTATCTCTAATTCTCTTTTTCATGATTATATTTTTGCTTTTCTAAATTTGTTGCCACAAATCTTTTTTACATAATGTCAGTCTCTAATGTTGTAATAATTGAAGTGATCAAAACCAATTATAGACTGAAGATCATTACCTAGTAGTGATTTAGAATACTTTCGATTAATTTCTGGAATTTCTATAGAACCATCAAAACTTGAAACTATCACCCAAAGAAATAACTTAAGTAGAATATCTTACAAATATGGCATATATTTAATAACCAGGGACTTGTTTACATTTTATCTAGTTCAAAAGTGTATTGTTCAAAAATGTTTTCTAAAAACCAACAAATGACAAAGGAGTTTCAAAAATGTGGGTATCACATAAACTCAATGAGGATAAATATATGAAAACAGTGGGATTCTAAAGAATATGGTAACATAAATAACTGCCATATATATGTACGTATTCTGTTTTATTCTATTTAACTGAAAGTCAACAAGAGAAAAACAACTTATGTTATTAAAATTATAAAGAATAGTTCATTTTGATGAGGGTTATTGAATGGAAAGTAAACAATAAAACTTTCTGGGGAACTGAAATTTTTCTTCAAGTGAAGTTAAGTAGTTACTATGCAGGCATCATACATCTATAAACTTTCATACAAACATTTTATTTGTATACTTTAAGAATAAAAAGGTACGGGCTGGGCTGGAGCACAGCGGGTAGGGCATTTGCCTTGCATGCGGCCGATCCGGGTTCGATTCGCAGCATCCCATATGGTCCCCTGAGTACCGCCAGGGGTAATTCCTGAGTGCAGAGCCAGGAGTAACCCCTGTGTATCGCCGGGTGTGATCCAAAAAGCAAAAAAAAAAAAAAAAAAAAAAAAAAGTATAAAAAGGTAAAAGAAACAAAGACTATAAAACAGACTCATTGTCCTTATTTCTTGGAAGAGAGTATTAAATGACTCACCATAGCCATGCAGGTGGACCTGTGTCACGCTGTTTTCTTTGGGGCATCCCAGAGAGGGTGAAGCCCCTCTCTATCCAAAGAGACACAGCCCCAGCAGCCGATTAAGGTCCATGCCTGGTATACAGCTGTCCCTGGTTTAACCCAAGCACTATGTGTTCTCCTGTATTATGGAGTGCAACCAGGATGGCCTTAAGCTCTGCCTGGTTTACTCAAGTAATGTAGCACCATATCACTGAGCCCACACATTGAACCCCCTAGTCTGGTTGACCAGTAGTTTCTGGGAGAGGTCTCTGGGCCATTCTAAGCACCTCTTTTGGTAAACCCCCACAAACAAAAGTCAATAAAATTCATGCAATGACCAGTATTCAGACAATGGACTAGTTGCTTGCCAATTATGCAGAGGAATATTTTTTATGCAACAACAGTGTGCATAAGAACTTTTGTTTATTTTTAAAGTATATTTCTATCCGGGATCTATCCTAATTTAATTTCTCTTGGGGAGTTATCAGGTATATCCAGTGGTGTTCAGTACTTACTCCAACCTCTGTGCTAAGGTTTCATTTTGGTGCTCAGGAAATCATAATGTATGCTAGGTATTGAACATGGGTCAGATGTCAAGAAAATTGTGGTACTCACTGTATACTATCTCTCTGGGACATCATTTATTTTTTAATTTTTTAAATTTTATTGAATCACCGTGAGATAGTTACAAGCTTGCATGTTTGGGTTACCGTCTCACAATGATGAAACACCCATCCCTGCACCAGTGCACATTCCCCACCACTAATATCCCAGGTATACTCCCCCCTCTTTCCCACCCTCCCCCTGCCTCTAAGGCAGACAGTATTCCCCATACTCTCTCTCTACTTTTGGACATTATAGCTTGCAACACAGACACTGAGAGATCATCATGTTCGGTCCATGAGGACATCATTTCTTAAACTATATTATCCTGAATATACACAAACCCACATAAACACCGAACACAAATGCATTACTTTCTTTACTTCCAGGAGGATGACACACAAATTTCAATAAAATTTGTATTGAGAATAAGTCATAAAAGTATATTCAAATCAAAGTTCCACTTTAGAAAATGATCAAACTTTATTCTGCAAATGTAATGACGGCTACCAGAAAATGCTTTATTATAAACCTGAGTCTATTGCTTAGATTTCTGTAGTCTACTTAATTAAAAGGAGAAATTGCAAACAGGTTCTGAAACGGGAGGCAATGAAAAAGATAAAGAAGCTGTAGCATGTGCATATATAATAATCTAGAAATGTAATTAAATGTACAGCATTTTCAGTTCATTAATGAGTTGATACTCATTAATTGTTTTATTCCATTGTGAAAGTCCCTGTAGTTCTCTCTGTGGTTCTCTATGTATTTTTCTTAGATAGCACTTAGCATATTCTTAAGGATAAAAAGGTACAGGAGTCTTAAAAATAAGACAGGACTCAATTGAACCTGGCTTGCTATTTCACACAGGAATGTTTTCTTATATTGTGGCAAATTGGAGAGTAGAAAGGATCACAGGGACTTACTTTCAATTTAGGTGACTAAAAGAAATTGGGCATTCACAGATAAAATATGTATAAATAATATTCCTTATATAAGGTACATTTCCCTGTATCCTACAAATTTTAGGAGTCTAGTCTAGGATACAAATAACAATTAAAAAATTGAAAAGCACAAAGTATACTTACCCTCGAGAAATAGTTTGAAATTTTGAATGAAAAAGTCACTTAAAATGGATTTGAGGGAAAAATCTGGAACTAAGAAGGTGATGAAGGAGGTCCTTACTTCACATAGAAGAGAAGGAGCATTTAGCCAAAAACATAAATGAAAATGTCAAATTTGGTTTATTGAAGCAATTCCTGACACTCAAAGACCAGCTCAGACTGCAGTGAAGCAGGCATGGAAATTTGTGTTTACTGGACAGAGTGTGGGAGAAGAAAGGTATGTGGAAGTAATTGCTGCCTCCAGGGACACATGTGAGAGAGCAACTAACCCAGTCAGAGATCTTGGGTTGGAGCGAGCAGAAATGAAGCCCATGAGTTTGTGTAGATATGCCATAGTTTCTTTAGCAAGTGGTCTGTTCTGGGCATTCAGATTGCTTTCATGTTCTGGCCATCATGAATAGTGCTGCGATAAACATAGAAGTGCAGATGGCATTTCTGCTGTGTTTTTGGCCCCTAGTGTATATTACCAGAAGTGGTATTGCTAGGTCATATGGAAAACGAATTTTTAGCTTTTTGAGGAATTCCATATTGCTTTCCATTTCCAGTCAGCATTTCCACCAACAATGAAGGAAAGTCCCATTCTCCCCAAAGCCACGCTAATACTGGTTGCTCTTGTTGTTTTAGATGTGTGTCCAGTCTCTGTGGTATGAGATGATGTCTCATTATTATTTTGACTTGGATCTATCTCCCTCATTATTAGTGATATAGTGCATTTTTTCATGTCTTTTGACCATTTATATTTCTTCTTTGAGGAAATTTGTTTATTTGTTCTCCCCATTTTTGATATGTTTAGATTTTTTTTGTAAAATTCAACTAGTGTCTTATATATCATGAATATTAACCCCTGATATCATGGTATTGGGTAAATATTTTTTCCAGTCTGTGGTCAGACCTTATATTTGGGTCATTGTTTCTTTGGAGGTGCTAAACTACTTATTTTGATGGAGTTCTATCTGTTTATCTTCGATTCCACTTTCTTGGTCAGTAGGGTTTCATCTTTGATGATGCCTTTAGCTTCAATTTCATGGAATTCTTAGCACATTTTCCTCCTTATGTACCTTAAGGATTCAGATATGATACTAAGGTCTTTAATCTATTTGATCTGACATTTGTGCCTGACATTAGACAGAGGTCTAAGTTTGTTTGTATATTCTTTTTTGATAAAGTTTTCCAGTTTTCCCAGTATCACTTTTAGAAGAGGCTTTCCTTGTTTCATTGATTCATTTCATATTCTGGCTCCCTTATCAAAGATTAGGTGATCACATATTTGAGGGTCTGTGTCAGGATATTCAACTCTGTTCCAGTTATTTAGAGGGGAGTCTGTCTGTATTCCAATACCATGCTGTATCAATTACTGTTCTTTAGTGCAATTTGAGGTTGGGGAGTGTGATACTTCCCATCTTCTTTTTCCCAATGATTACTTTAGCTATTCATGTGGTTTATTGATCTCTCTAAGTTTTAGGATTTTTTTTTATCTATTTCTTTGAAAAGTGTCATGGGCATACTTATAGGGATTTCACTGAATCTGTTTAATGCTATCAGAAATATTGCCATTTTGACAATGGTGATCCTTCCAATGTATGAGAAGGAGATATATTTCCATTTTCTCATGTCCTCTTTCATGTCTTGAAGTACCGTTTTGAAGGTTTTTGTTGCTGTTGTTTAGTTCCTTCACCTCTACTTAAACTGTTTCTGAGGTACTTGATTTTCTGTGCATAATTGTGAATGGGATTTTTTATAGTATCTCTCTTATTTTTCATTATTGTATACAGGAAAGCCATAGATTTTTGGGTATGGATTTATAACTGGTCACTTTATTATAGAAATCTATTGTTCTAGGAGATTTTTTTTTAGATTTTTAGGAATTTTATAAGTATAATATCATTTCATCTGCAATTAGTGAAAGCTTCACTTCTTTCTCTCCTATCTGAATGCCCTTGATATATTTTTCTTGCCTAACTGCTATGTCAAATATTTCCATTAATTTGGTGAATAGGAGTGGCCAGAGGGGAAAAAAACTTATATTGTGCCTAATCTTAGGGGGAAAACCTTTTGTTTTTCTCCACTGAGAATAACGCTTACTGTGGGTTTGTGGTAGAAAACTTTTATTATATTGAGGAAAGTTCCTTCAATTCCCATTTTGTTGAGAGTTTTTATTATGAATAGGTGCTGGATATTGTCAAATGCTTTATCTGCATCTATTAATATTATCATATGGTTTTTATTTTTTAATGATATGATGTATTATGTTATTTGACTTGTGAATTTTTAAACTAACCTTATACTTGCTGAATGAATCCTACTTGGCCATGATATGATCTTTTTGATGAGTTTTTGGATTCTATTTACCAGTACTTTCATTAGAATCTAGATTCTAATGAACATAGATTCATCTGTGTTCACTGGGGACATTGGTGTGTAATTTTCTTTTTTCATAACTTTATAATACACAACTATTTATTTATTTATGTGAGGTGAAATTATAGAGTTATAAACTTTCGTGCTTGTGTTCCAGTCACACAATGATCGAGTATCCATCCCTCCACCAGTGCCCATTCTCCACCATCAATAATCCCAGTATCTCTCCCACTATCCCGACCCTGCCCCACCTGCTTCTGTGGCAGAGCGTTCGCTTTTTTTCTTTCTCTCCTTTTCTGTGCTGCGGTCTGAAGTACAGGTATTGAGTGTCCATCATGTTTGGTCTATAGTCTACTTTCAGCACATATCTCCCATCCTGAGTGGGTCCTCAGAACACCCCTTACCTGGTGTTCCCATTTCTATCTGATCTGCCTTCTCCCTCAGCATGTGAGGCCAGCTTCCAAACTGTGGAGCTAACCTCCTGGTACTTATCTCTACTATTCTTGGGTGCTAGTCTCCCATTATGTTACTTTATATTTCAAAGATGAGTGCAATCTTTCTATGTCTGTCCCTCTCTTTATGACTTATTTCACTTAACATGATATTTTCCATGTTGATCCACCTATATGCAAATCTCATGACTTCATCTTTTCTAACAGCTGCATAGTATTCCATTGTGTAGATGTACCAACGTTTCTTTAACCAGTCATCTGTTCTTGGGCACTCCGGTCTTCTCCAGATTTTGGCTATTGTAAACAGTGCTGCAATGAATATATGATTGCAGATGTCATTTCTACTATGTCATTTCTACTAAACTTTTTTGCCTCTCGGGGATATATTCCCAGAAGTGTTATTGCTGGGTCAAATGGGAGCTCAATTTCTAATATTTTGAGAAGCATCCATACCGTTTTCCAAAAGGGCTGAACCAGTTGGTATTCCCACCAGCAGTGAAGGAGAGTCCCTTTCTCCCCATATCCACACCAATATGGTTGCTTTTGTTCTCTGTAATTTTTTTTTTTTTTGCTTTTTTTGGGTCACACCCAGCGATGCTCAGGGGTTACTCCTGGCTTTGCACTCAGGAATTACTCCTGGCGGTGCTTGGGGGACCATATGGGATGCCGGGGATTGAACCCGGGTCAGCCGCGTGCAAGGCAAACGCCCTGCCCGCTGTGCTATCGCTCCGGCCCCATGTTCTCTGTAATTTTTTTATGTCGCATGTGCATTGGGTATCAGGGTGGCATTTGCCTCATAGGGACTGGGGCTGTTTTTCTCAATTTCCTGTAAAAACTTTAAAAGGATTGGCAGTAGGTCCTCTTTAAAGGTTTGACATAATTTAATAGGGAATGCATATGTGCCTGGTCTTTTGTTCTGGAGACTTTTGATTACCATTTCAATGTCCTCAACAGTGATAATTCTGTTCAGATATTCCAAATCTTATTGGTTCAGCCTTGAGAGATTTTAGGAATTGAAGAATTTAACCATTTATATAAGGTTCTGTAGTTTCATGGCATAAAGATTTTCAAAGTACACTCTGATGATCCTATGCATTTCTGTAGTTTCTTTTCTGATATTCTCCTTTACATTTCTGACTCTGTTTGTTAGAGTTTTCTCTCCCTGTTTCTCTGTGAGTCTTGCTAGTGGTTTATTGATCTTGTTCATTTTTTTTCCAAATAACTAGCTCTTGGTTTTGTGCAACTGTTAGGAAATTTGAAGCCATGTGATTCACTTATAAATGGAACAATATAGAGAGTATCATGCTGAGTGAAATGAGTCAGAAGGAGAGGAACAGACAGAATTATTGCATTTATTTGTGGGATGTAAAAAAAAAAACATGAGACTAATATCCAAGTACAGGAGAAACAAGAACCAGTAGGATTAGTCCATGGTTAAAAGCCTGCCTTATAAGCAGGAGGAGAAGGCATCTGGGATAGAGAAGGGATCACTAAATCAATGATGATTGGAAGTACCGCTCAGGGTGGGACATGTGTGCTAAAAGTAGACAAAAGAACAAGCATGATAACCTTTCAGTATCTGTATTGGAAACCATAATGTCCAAAGTAACTGAAAGAGAGAGAAAGGATAGTGCCTCACATAGAGGCAGGCTGGGTAGGGGTGGTGTGGTGGGAAGAAAACTGAGGATATTGGTGTTAGAAAATGTGTACTGGTGGAGAGATGGGTGTTGGAACATGAATGGCTGAAACCTAAGCCTTTTGTAACAATGCTTCATAGTGATTTAATTAAAATAGAAAAAGGAAAAGGAAAGAGAAAAAATATGCGTGACTTTGATCTAGATGTAGCCCTGTGAGAGAATTCGAAGTATGTCCCAAAGGCTGGCACTCATCAAGGAAAAGAGAGAAACAGTTTCAGAAAATACTCACCTTCCAAGATCTCCCCAGATGAGTACCCATTCATTGAATGGCATTGACTACACATATGCTTCAGAGTTGTGGGCTGGGTCCATAGGGACTGAGGAATTTTGATGGAGGCACAAACACAATCTAAACTCCTACTGCTCCAGCACTATTTCTAGAGTAGCTGGGTACCTCCACACCATTTTGAATCCTGTCTGAGAGCAACTGTGAATACCAAGCTTCAGACTTTATAGAAGCTAGTATAAGCCAAACACATAAAAATAAAGACCAATATAGTAAAATAAAATTAAATACAGTACGACCTACTTGGGAAATAAAAAAGAAAAAAAAATTGGATCCCAAAACCATTGATTGTAGTAGATCAAACAATACATAAATGGAAAAAATGGATATTTAAAATAGTAAAATGGGCATAACAAACAATTTAACACTTAGAACAGAAAATCTAAAGAAAATATTACATCACATGATGAGAACAAATTTCCAGGATTCCACTTCAGATATAAATAGTTATATTTCCCTACTAGCTTATGACTTCAAAATTTCTATAATAGAGGGCAGAGTGATAGTACAGTTGTTAGGACATTACATGAGGCTTACCCTGGTATAATGTTCAGCATCCCATACTGTCTCCTGAGCACTTCGAGGAGTAATTCCTGAATGCAGAGCCAGTATTACCTCCTGAATAATGCCAGATATGTTCCAAAATCAAACAAACATAGGTTTACATAAGTTTACTATAGTAAGGATAATAAAGATATAAAAGAAACTCAAAAAATGTAAAATTACACATGAAAATCAAAGAAGTTAATAAAGACAGAAAGCACAGCTCAGAAAAATATTATGAACTCAGGAATAAAACCAACATATAGAAAGTAAAAATTCAAGCTTTAACTAAGAAATACCATTCAAACTATGAAAGGCCTAATAAAAAAAGTGAAAGTGCTAGAATAATCTATATAAAAACATGGTAGACAAAACAAGTGATTTTGTCTATAATATAAAAATGACAGAAGAAGACAGGAGTGTGGGACCCGGGGCTGAGATCTCCAAGCCTGCTAAGATCGGGACTGGGTCTCTCCCGCCCAAATTCCCCATTTTCCAGTGGCGCCGTGAAATCCCACCAACGGCCAACATCCAGAGACTATAAAACCAAGGTCCCGGAAGCGACATCTTATAGCCTAGTTCTCCATTTCAGAGAACCTGGCAAGCTAATGAGAGTTTCCTGCCCACATGGTAGAGCCTGGCAAACTCCCTATAGTGTATTCATGTGCCAAAACAAGTATCAATGATGAATCTCATTCCCCTGACCCCAAAAGAGCCTCCAATGCGGCACCATTGGTAAAGATGAGTAAAGAGAGGCTTCTAAAATCTCAGCGCTAGGAGGAATGGAGACGATACTGAGAATGCTCGAGAAATTCAAAGATCAACAGGATGATGATGATAAAAATGATTCAGGTGGGGCAGAAACTAACTATAAGAAAAAATAACATTTTTAAGAAACTCTAAGAGAATTAGTCAGATGCAGAAGGAAAAGCATTATAAGGTTACCGATATACCTGAAGGGGAAGAAAATGTATATGCAAAATTTAAGTTTTTTTAAAGAAGTAATCACAGAAAACTTCCCAGCCTTAGAAAAGAAACTGTATGTTTAAATCCATAATGTTAAAAAAATACACAGGTTTTTCAATGCAGTCATATGCCAAGGCACAAAGTAGGGAAACTACAAAAAGTTTAAGACAAAGAAGATATTGAAGATAGCTCAGAAAATATAATTGTTACCACTTCAATTTCAGGCAACATATATGACTTTCTAAGCAAAACAAGTTATCCCTGAGCACAGAGACAGGAGTAAGCTCTGAGCACAACTGGGTGCAACCATAAACAAATAGGCATTATTATAACAGTTATAAAATAATGAAATTATTTTATATTTTAAAATATTAGTATGTTAATATGTTAATATTCATTCATTAGAATGAATATTAGTATGTTCATAATGACAATTTATTGCCTGTTGTTTGGAGGATGGTGACAAGTTTTTGTCTGGGATAGTCCACCTTATTACATTCTTTGGGCTTTGAGCCAAGAAAAAACCCTTAAGATGCTTATGTATAATGGAGTGAAAATAAAAATAAACTAAAAGTATATCATAATAAATTTGTCAAAAATTAAGAATATACTACTGAATAACTGTTAGGTGAATTATGAAATAAAAGTTAATAATCAAAGAAAAACCTAGAAACAAATGAAAATCAAAATAAAACTGATAAGAACCTATAGGATATGATAAAAAGCACACAATTTTTGCTTACAGAAATTTTTAGCAATATACCTCACTTCATAAAAGCAGAACTTCGTGACCTTGGACTCCAGGCTCAATGGGACCTGAAAACAGAGATCATCTGCCTGCTTACCCCAATCTCTGACATTCCAAGTATCACACCCAGATGACCCACCCTACAAGTGCCAGATAAATATCTCATAAGCTGACCTCCATTACCTCCACTACCGAGGCACCACCATGCTCCAGGCCACTTTCCATACCACCACATGCTTTGTGGCCGCACAACATATCATAAGACACTTAATACCCATTTTCCATAATTACCGTACTATATTTGATGGGGTTAAAGTATGGTGTGAACCATGGGGATACCTGTAAGGGCGATTAGAGGCCACCCTAAAAGCCTCCATCCCTCTCAGAGAGCCTGGAAAACTACCAAGAGTATCCTACCCACATGGTAGAGCCTGGCAAACTACCTTTGGCATATTTGATATGCCAAAAACAGTGACAACAATGGCACTCATTCCCCTGACACTGAAAGAGCTCCCAATATGGCAATGTTAAGAAAGATGAGTAAGTAGAGGCTGATAAAATCCCCGGGATGAACTAGACTTCCAAAATGAATGACTAAAATGACTATCTGTACTTTCAAAGAACATATGCTGGCATTGGATACATCCACTAAGGACCTGATGGTGCAAGCACAGACAATCATGTATGACACCATTGATCTGACTGAGACAAGAAGACATCAATCACATCATACCATTTTCAATACTGGAGAAGAACTGTTACTCAGAACATGTGACAATAGATGTGTAGGTGGTGTCGGTGTCCTTATCAACATGAATCTGGCCATGAGCATTGATTCACTTGAATGCCTAACAACCTGAATGGGATGATTACTCTTAAATAGGTGTGGTTTACTGATGGCAATTTCTAAGTTCATCGTCTACACCAACATCCAACTACGATTAAGAAGAAATTGAGAAGATATACAAGGAGCTGGACAAGTTCTATAAAGAAGACCAAACGTTCTATAAGATCATTGTCAGTGATTTTAATTCCAAGATAGGACCAAGAAGGTTGCCCGAAGAACTCCACATGGGGACCCATGGCCTAGAATGGAACGAACGGGGTGAGAGACTGTCTGAGTTCATCAGGTCAACCAAGACCATCCATTGTAACCCACAGCTTCAGAAGGCCAAATCGAAACGTTGGACATGGGAGTCTCTGGTGGACAGTTCCACAACAAAATTGAACACATCATATTCAAGTGAAGGTTTTGCCTGACCGATGTTGTGGTTGTCCAAAAATTCCAAATGGGTTTGGAGTACCATCTCCTTCCTTCAAAATTCTACTTCACAGAGAAGGGATAAAGGTCTGCAAAATTTAAGTTTAAGAAGAGAACTCCCAGAATGACCACCAACTGGGAGCTCTTTGGCACTATTGTGACAACGCGGGAAGATGCCGTCCTTGACAACATCGACAAGGAATATGATCGACTGGTTCAGCAACTCCATGACTACGTGAGGAATGCTGAGAGTGGGAAAACCACAGACACCTGTCTTCTGAAACTCTCGAGCTCATTTGCCAACGTGGTTTGGCACAAGACTCAGTCAATCACAAGCTAATGTCCAAGCTTGCAAAGCTGTGCAGAGAAGCGATAAAGGAAGACCTCAAAGAGAAGAACAGCAGTGTTGGCCGATGCAGTCGAAGCTGGGAAAAGTATTTGCAATTGTTACCTGTCCTTCACCAACTACAAGACCAAGATCACTGTTCTCCGATGTCCTGATGGATCTATCACATCTTCCATTGAAGGGCAATGGAGAGGATTATTCATGACTTCTACTAGGATCTCTTTGATAGCCACATCTACTTGCCCACATACCAA
The DNA here is from genome assembly GCF_027595985.1 of Sorex araneus. Taxonomy (NCBI): domain Eukaryota; kingdom Metazoa; phylum Chordata; class Mammalia; order Eulipotyphla; family Soricidae; genus Sorex; species Sorex araneus. The sequence goes on along the minus strand of NC_073313.1, from coordinate 302,021,237 downwards.
ATTCCGCACGGTGGAAATGCCATTTCAGAAGTTCTCCCATCCAAAATCTGGCACGCCATATTGTTGGTAAAGATGCCTACAGAACCTGTTCCAGACAAGGTCAGATCCAAACACCTGGAGAATCTGCCACCAGTAATACACTGGCAAGGTTCTTCAGATGCTAACTTTCTGAATGCAAGTTTCTTTCCCAGTGGAAAACCTGCAGGACTGTTCTGTTGTACAAGAAGGGAGACATCCACAGCATTGGCAGCTATCACCCAACCTGCCTGTTGTCCATTGTCGACAAGTTGTTCACTCGAGTCATCCTGAATAGAATAGGCAGAACACTAGATGAAGGACAACCATGTGAGCAAGCCAGGTTCTGAAGAGGTTTTAGCACACTCCCCCATCTCCACACAGACACCAAGCTCATTGAAGTTTCGGAGAATTCAAGATGCCTCTCTGTCTAATGTTCATTGATTTAAAGAAGGCCTTTGATTCTGTTGAGACTGAAGCAGTCATCGAAGCCTAGCCAAATTGGGCATTCAGACTCAATACATCAGGATCCACTGTGAGCTGTATTATGGAATAATCATCAGGATCTCACCATTCTACAAGGAAGTGATCATCAATGTGAAGAGAGGGGTTCAGCAGGGTGATACAATTTCACCGAAACTCCTCAGTGTCACCCTAGAGAACATCATGCAAAGACTGGAATGGAAGGAATGGGAGTGAAGATAGACAGTCAGCAACTACACCACCTCTGCTTCTCTGATGACATCTTTCTCATAACACCAAACATTCGCTAAGCAGCACAAATGCTGGCCAACTTTGACGGCGAGTGTGGAAATGTCAGACTGCAGCTGAATCTCACCAAGACAATGTTCATGAAAAATAAACTAGTCCCTGACTTTCCATTTGTTCTCAATGGAACGAACATCTCTGAATGCAGCATCTATGTGTTCCTGGGTTGAGAACTGAACATGAAGAATAACTTGGCACCAACAATGTGTAGGAAGAAGAAAACAGCGTGGAACACCCTCAAGTGTGCGGAAAAAGTTGTTAAGACAAAGAAACTCTGGCTCTGGGCACATCTTTTTGACTCCACCATTCTTCCTGCACTTACATATGCCTCAGACACCTGGGCCCTATGAAAACAGGATGAGAACTCTATTCGGCAATCCCAAAGAGGAATCGAAAGAGCTATGCTTGGAATCATACCACATTTTACTCAAGTGAGAGAAGGAATCCAGAGTTCCGACCTCCATCAACGACCAAGAATCAGGGAAGCCTTCTTGATTGCAAAAGAATCGAAAATCAGATAGGGCAGACATGTAAAGCAATTTAGAGAGGATAGCTGGACTAGAGCTGTTACTGACTGGATTCCACAGGACGTCAAAAAACCACGTGGCTGCCCATCTATGAGATGGTCAGACTTCATCGTCAAAACCCTGAATTTATATTTTGAGGCTCTTGTGTTCCTGGAGCGAACAGATACCATTGGGCTATACAACATGTAAAAGGGACTAATGGAGACTTAACTGGCACCCACTCGAGCAAATAGATCAATGGGATGATAAGTGACAAGTGACAAGTGGTACATAAAGGAGTACCATAAAAATGAATAAGCTTATGCATACATGCACTAGAGAAGGAAGACAGGATAAAACCAAAAGTAAACTGAATGAAGGAATTAATAGAAAATCGAGAACAAATAGGTAAAATGCAATTTATGGGTAAATTAAATGTAAAGTTGAATCTATGAAAATATGAGCAAAACAGACAATACTTATGATAGACTCTATTAAAAAACAGAAATGTAAATAACACTATAAATGAAATTGAAGTTAAATCAACACAATGAACATTATACTGGATATAATATGCCAAAAGTTTTTTTTCTCTAAAATCAGAAAGAAATCAATGTCTTTCCTTTTATCACTGCCATTTAATTTAGTATTGGAAGTTATTTAAAGAACAATTGATGAAGAAAACTTTATTAAAGGAATTTTAAAGAAACATATTAAAAAGGGATAAATAAGTTAAGTATTAGCTGTTTATAGTATACATAAAAATCCCAAAGACTTAGTATAAGTTTTTTATAAAATAAAATTTAGAATGATAACCTCTGAGTTAATATGCAATATTGATATGGAAATGGAAATTACAGAAGCAATAAAATTTATAAATTTTGTAAAATTATTAAATGCTTTGAAGTAAACGGATACACTATAAACTATAAGATATTGTAGAAAGAAGTAGATAGAAATAGAGATAGAGAAAGATATACTGTATTCATAATTTGGAAGAGTTAAAAAAATTCAATGGCCTTATAACCCAAAACAATGTGATTCCTATTAAAAATTCCAAATGCATTATTCACAGAAACAGAACAAAGAGATCTTTAAATTTAGTTTGAAACATAGTGTAGCTCTATAGTAAAGCATTCATCAAAATAAGGCATATAAAGAAAGGTATCACATTTCTGAATTTATACTATACTTTAAAGCTATTCTAACACCTCATATTTGAATAAAAGTCAGGGTATATATCATTGGACCAAAATGAAAACCCCTAAAATAAGGTCACACACATATGAATAACTAATGTGACTAAGTAACAAAATGCCTGCAATGACGCTAGAAATTTCTCAACAGTCAACAGTAGAAATACTAGTCACTTGCAAAAACCCCATAATTTTTAAATGTATTAAAGATTTAATATAAAACCTGAAACTGTAAGATACACAGATGAAATATACATAAAATCACCTTGAATTTAGCTACAAAAATATTTTTGGAAATTTACTCCAATCGCAAGGGAAACAAATTTCCCAAAGCTAGAAAGAAGTGGCTACTTGAATTAATACTGTTTTTTTTTAATTTTTAAAATTTTATTGAATCACTGTGAGATAGTTACAAGCTTTCATGTTTGGGTTACAATCTCACAATGATCAAACAACCATCCCTGCACCAGTGCACATTCCCCACCACCAATATCCCAGATATACGCCCCCCTTTCTAACCCTCCCCTTGCCTCTATGGCAGACAATATTCCCCATACTCTCTACTTTTGGGCATTATAGCTTGCAACACAGACACAGAGAGGTCATCTTGTTTGGTCTATTATCTACTTTCGGCATCATCTCCCATCCCAACTGGTTCCTCCAGCCATCATTTTCTTAGTGATCTCTTCTCTATTCCATTGGCCTTCTCCCCTCGGCCCAAGAAGCAGTCTTCCAGTTATGGGGCAATACTCCTGGCCCTTGTGTCTACTGTGTTTGGTGTGAGCCTCATGTGATGTTATTCTATACTCCACAAATGAGTGGAGTCTGTCCCTCTTTGTCTGTCCCTCTCATTCTGACACATTTCACTTAGCATGATACTCTCCATGGTTATCCATTTATAAGCAAATTTCATGACTTCATCTCTCCTGACAACTGCATAATATTCCATTGTGTAGATGTACCAAAGTTTCTTTAACCAGTCATCTGTTTTAAGGCACTCGGGTTGTTTCATATTTTGGCTATTGTGAACAGTGCTGAAATGAATACATAGATACAGATGGCATTTCTACTGTGCTTTTTTGCATCCTCGGGATATATTCCCAGAAGTGGTATTGAAGGGTCATATGGAAGTTCAATTTCTAGTTTTTGAAGGACTGTCCATATTGTTTTCCGAAAAGGCTGGACCAGTCGGCATTCCCATCAACAGTGAAGGAGCATCCCTTTTTCTCCACATCCAAAACCAGCACTAGTTGCTTTTGTTCTTTTGAATGTGTGCCAGTCTCTGTGGTGTGTAATGATATCTTGTTGTTTTGATTTGCATTTCCCTGATGACTAGTGATGAGGAGCATTTTTTTCATGTGCCCTTTGGCCATTTGTATTTCTTTTTTGAGGAAACTTCTGTTCATTTCTTCTCCCCATTTTTTGATGGGGTTGGAGGTTTTTTTCTTATACAATTCTACAAGTGTCTTGCATATCCTTGATATTAATACCTTATCAGATGGGTATTGGGTAAATATTCTTTCCCATTCTTTGGGCTCTTTCTGTATTTTGGTCACTGTTTCTTTTGAAGTGCAGAAGCTTCTTAGTTTGATGTAGTCCCATTTGTTTATGTTTGCTTCCACTTGCATTGTCTGTGCTGTTTCGTCCTTAAAGATGCTTTTAGTTTCAATGTCATGGAGATTTCTGCTTACATTGTCTTCTATGAACCTTGTAGATTAATGTCTGGTATTGAGGTCTTTAATCCACTTTGATCTGTCTTTTGTGCCTGGCATTAGACAGGTCAGGGTTCATTTTTTTTTTTTTTTGCAGGTAGCTATCCAATTTTCCCAGCACCACTTGTTGAAGAAGATTTCCTTGTTCCACTTTGCATTTCTTGCTTCTTTGTCAAAGATTAAGTGGCCATATATTTGGGGGTCTGTGACAGGATATTGAACTCTGTTCCATTGGTCTGCAGGTCTGCAAATAGGATCCAACAACTCATCAAAAAGATCATACACCATTACCAAGTAGGATTCATCCCATGGATGCAAGGATGGTTTAATATTCACAAATCAATCAACATAATTCATCATATCAATAAAATAAATAATAAAAACCATATGATCATATCAATAGATGCAGAGAAAGCATTTGACAAGACTCAGCACCCGTTTATGATGAAAACTCTCAGCAGAATGGGCATTGAAGGAACTTCCCTCAATATAGTCAAAGGCTACCAGAAGCTCACAGCAAGTATCATTCTCAATGGGGAAAAACTGAAAGTCTTCCCTCTAAGATTGGGCACAAGTCAAGGTTGCCCACTTTTGCCACTCCTATTCGATATAGTACAGAAAGTCCTGGCCATACCACTTAGACAAGAAAAAGATATTAAGGGCATACAGATAGGAAAGGAAGAAATCAAGTTATCAATATTTGCAGATGATATGATACTATACTTGGAAAACCCTAAAGCCTACAGAAAATCTCCTAGAAACAATAAGTTGATATATTAAAGTGGCAGGCTACGAAATCAATGTTCAAAAGTCCTTTGCTTTCTTATATACAAATAATGAAAGAGAAGAAATAAACAATAAAAAAAATCCTTGGAATTTCAAGTACCTTGGAATCAGCTTAACCAAAGAGGTGAAGGACCTATACAAGTAAAATTACAAAACACTACTTCAAGAAATAAAGGAGGACACTAGGAAATGGAGACACATCCCCTGCTCCTGTATAGAAAAAATTAACATTATCAAAATGGCAATACTGCCCAAAGCACTATACAAATTTAATACCGTTCCTATCAGGATACCCATGACATTTTTTTAAAGAAAGAGACAAAACATGGAACTATAAACCCCCACGAATAGCTAAAGCAATCCTTGGAAAAAGGAAGATGGGTGGCGTTACCTTCCCCAACTTCAAACTCTAATAAAAAGCAGTAGTAATTAAAAAAGCATGGTATTGGAATTAATACTGTTCTGTAACACAAATGCTCAGTCACCTACCTAAACCAATGCTACTCACTAAGAACAATTTGGGTATATATTATAGATGCGCACATGTGCGCGCACACACACACAAATGCACACATATAACACAGACATGCGTGCGCACGCACCAGAATATATGGTCTCACACTACATATATATGTGTATATACATATGAAATAATATATTTATACATAAGTATATTTATATTTTCTAGTTTTGATAAAGAGAAGGCAAGATGGGAAAAATACATTTCACAAATAAGTGGTAGTAATGACTGCTTCTTAAAAGGTTAACTAGTTAATGATGTGAATTTGACACAGAGGAAAAGAAAAACACTAACATGTATTATACATCTGCATCATTACATCTTGGAACTTTTTGGTGGGGTGCATGGGAGAAGTACATGGGTGAAGAGTTGAAGTGGCTACAAGTTTCTCCCAGTGCATGGTTCGGCGGTTGCTCCCCACGGAGCTCCAGGCCTGTCTAATGGAAAGCATGGACTCTAGCTATTGGACTATTCCCATGAGACTTGGCAATTTCTTTGCTTCAACTCCCTGCAGACACCAACCCTTTTTTTCCATGTTGGGGCTACTCCAGGAAATGTGCAGGATTTCCTCCTAACTCTGTACTCAGGAATTGTTCCTGGGGGTACTTGGGGGCGGGGGGTGCATATGGATACCAGGTATGGAACCTAGCTCAGCTACATGCAAGGCAAGCTCCTTAATCCCTAGACTATCTCTCCAGCTCAACCATGGCAATATCTTTAAATAAGGGTAACTCTTTTTTAAAAAATATGCAGAAAAAATACACAAAAAAATATTACAATTACACTGAGATAGTGTATTGATTCTCAAATAGATATTTGCTCTTATTTATAATTGAAATGTATGACAAGCTGTGGTAAGTAATAGTATGTCTACTAAGAATATTTCCAAATATATGGTAAAACGTTATTCCACGTATTTCTCTGATGATGTTATTGGATTAAATTAATATTTTAGCTCATAGACTTGGTAAACATATTGTGCCCTGGGATGTGGGTATCTTATCCAAACTTAAAGGTTTAATTAGAACAGAAGACTGACCCTACCCAAACAACAAAATGTTCCAGACCAACAGTCACCAACAGAAAACTGTTCTTACTTATTCTACAAAAGTTTCTGACCTTGGGGCTGGAGTGATAACACAGCGGGTAGGGTATTTGCCTTGCACGAGGCTGACCCGGGTTCGATTCCCAGCATCCCATATGGTCCCCTGAGCACCGCCAGGGGGAGTTCCTGAGTGCATGAGCCAGGAGTTACCCCTGTGCATTACCGGGTGTGACCCAAAAAGAAAAAAAAAAGTTTCTGACCTTTTGACTCTAACTTGGACTTTAAATAGCATATAAATGTGTGAATATATATGGAATTTTGTTCTCCTTCTGTAGAATACTGACAAAAACATTTTAATTCAGTAATAAAGTTTTATTTTTAATGAAATAAACCTTTTGCTTAAGGTCTCTCCTCTCCTTTGGTTTGCACTTGTCTTGACATGAGTACTTATTTCAATACTTTGACTTCATGTGTATAAAAGATAAAATAAAACTACTATTAAACAGATCTCTCCAAGCCTATTGATGATTAGTAAACATATGCATTAATGGTGTTTGAGTTATGCCTGCTTGACTGATTGTATAATTAATGGAAACAAATTAATTCCTGGATTATAATTCTTAGTTTACTTTTTAAAATGTTTACAAAATGCCTATGGCAACAATAGTTAGCATCATTGGGTAAAGAAACAATTCCAATTAATTGTAAAAGGATTAACTGAACCATACTGCCAGCCAACATATTAAAAAACATATTTTTGCTTTCTATTTCCAAATAGCCTAAAAGTCCAGGGTGCAATCAGTTTCCTTGTTTACTTCATTCTCTGAACAGGTTTATTGTGAAAAATTGAACAGTAAATTTAACTCATTTCCAGGTTTACTATAATTATTTATAAAAATTCTTTTTAATGCTTACACTTTTGCCAATCCCTTCAAAATTTCAGGAACAACATACAAATTTGATCATTTTACACTCTAATTACAAACCCCTAAACAAACTATCATAATATTTAGGGGAAGAAAATTACCTCAATCTACTCCTTTAATTTTTTACAAAATTATATTGAGATTATCTGGACTTATTTATAATGCATCTCTACCTGGGCTCTATTCAATACCAAATAAATTAGATTCTCTCAGAAACTATTCTGAATATTCATTTTCACCATAGGGTTCCAAAGTTGAAAACAACTAGCCTAGATGACCTGGCTTTGCCATGACTTCCTAAATTACTCCTTTAATATTGCCTTCCATTTTTATGTAATTACAGTTACATTAGCTTTTTGTAAACCTTTAACTAATCAAATTTACTTCCAAGTTAGAAACCTTTGTGTATCCATTTTTTATTTTTTACATTTTCCATTTTTTCCCACTATCCTCAGGTTTGTGTTCAAAGAAAAATACTATATAGCGTAAAACTTTCATTATACCTATTGATCAATTTCATTTTCCACATGACACTATCACATGTTAAAGCACATGTATTCATTCTCACTCAAAAATCTAAGGTTTTCATTTTTTCTCTTTATTTATCAGTCAGTTGGGAAAGGGTCTCCCCAGTGGTGCTCAAATTCCCAGGTGCCAAGCCAAGCAGTTCTGGGCCTTCAGTATTGCCTTGATGATTGGGTGTTTGTTCCATATTGCAGTGTTGCTTGGTCCTGCAGTGCTTGGTAACACACTCAGTAGCACTTAGGGTCCAGGCCCTTCTGGGGACAGAAATCAGGGCCTCCTACATGCAAAGCATAAGATCATTTTGAATAATTTTTCATCCCCTCTACCTGCATACAGTGTTTGCAATGGTATTGAAATGCAATCACTTCATAAATAATGACAATCAAAAATGCACATTGAGCAGAAGACCAAATCCAAAGATGAAATATGTGTCAGGAAATCTCTGATCACCGGACTTGTGCTCCTTATTCAGATAACAATATACCTAGAGGCAAATACAATTGCATCTGGAATTCAGAACATTTGAAACAAGGGTGCTTGTGGCAACATAAATAAATTTTGTATTGATTTATAACACTTGATGGGACAATTTGTTAGCCATACCCGTTTCTGAAAAAGATGACTTTGGAGGAATCAGGATGATCTTATTTCACTTGTATCACTTGTATCATGACTTCCCGTTGATCTTTGATTTGCTCAAGTGGGCGCCAGTAATGTCTCCATTTGTCCCTGTCGTGTGCTAGTGTAGCCCAATGATATTTGCTCGCTCCAGGAACAGGAAGAGCCTCAAACCATTCATTCAGGGTTTTGACGAAGTCTGGCCATCTCATTGATGGGTGGCCACTCGGTCTTTTGATGTTCCGTGGAATGCAGTCGGTAACAATTCTAGTCCAGCACTCGTTTCTGAATCACATTACATGTCCGGCCCATCTGATTTTTGATGTCTTGGCAAACGAGACAGCATCCCTGATTCTTATTTAACTTATTTATCTGTACTATAATGAATAACTGGATTAAGGAATGTAATATAAAAGGGCAGGAGGTGGATGCCTAGATCACAGTTGACCCTCAGTGTAAGAAGAAGAAGAACAGAGAAAGAAAAGTAATTGGGTGGGAAAGGAAGATGAGAAGGAAGTCTCAAGGCACGAGGCAGCAGGATTCAGAGGCACTGGTACATTACAATGTGAGAAAGAGGCATAGAGACATGTATAATGACACTGAAAACCTGAGATCCAAACTACAACCTCAAGACTTTAAAATGTGTGTGTCAGGGTAGCAGACTCTGGTAGCAGGAGGAAAACTGGAACAGTGTTTGAGGGATGTTGACATGGTGATGGGATTCCTGCTAGAGCATTTTATTAAAATGTCCTGAAACTCAAACTATCTATCAATAACTTTGTAAATCGTGGTTCTTGTAAAAATGAAATAAAGAGATAAACTATGGGAAATATTTGTGATAAACATGCCAATAATTTAGTATTCCATTTCTTCCTCCATCAAGCTGAAAATATTTTTTTTATCTTGATGCTTATGCTTTTTTATCTTATGAAAGCTAGAATGTGTGGACATTTCAGGAAAATTTTTTTCTCTGAGCATGCAGATTAAAAATAATGTAGTAGGCCATATAAGAATTTTTAGTATAAAATGAATTTAAGAATGAGTTTGGCTTCACATTTGTGAGTATGATCATTTTCTTAAAATTGCATGTAAAATTGCTATTGCCATAGAGTTGGGTTGATTTGTTGGTATAATCAGATTCTATTCCAGACATATTTCCCTTTAAGAATTTTCCCAAAACTTTTTTGCAAAATGTTTTCATTTCTTTTTATTTCTTGTTGCATATTTTCTGTGGCAGATGACCTCTGCATACTTGCATACAGATTTACATTTCCACGTCAATCTTCTTTAGATAATAGTGATTTGAAAGCTACTAGACTGTCTGTTCAGTTATAAATTTTATGATACCATTAACTTTTTTTTTCAATTTTTATATGAAGAAAAGTACACATTTTCTTGCATTCAGTTTTTTTCAACTGAATCACAAGAATTTCAAGTTACACTAATGTATCTAGAATTAGCATCATATTCATAAAGGATAAATGTGTTCATCATCTTCTATTTCTATGCTTTAAGGGTTTCTGCTCCATATCCTTAGCCATGCGACAGCAATGTAATGCTACTTACAGTGCTTGGAAAGACAATCTCTTCAAAAATTAAAATCCTAAACTTGGTCATTGTTTTAGTACTAGTTTCAAAAGTAACTACAGAAATAAGTTTTCTAATTAATGTGAGATAAATAATAACTATATATGTCAGGGAATGAGTGATAGTTCAGGAAAGTAGCATTTGCCCTACCCTTGGCAGTCAGCCCAGATTTGATCCCCAGTACCTCATATGGTTCCCTGAACCCAATAGGAGTGATCCCGAATGCAGAGCCAGGGTAAGCCCTGAGCACTGCTCAGGGTTACTCCAAAAGAAATGAAAAAGCCCTCAGCATGTCTTGTATATGAACTTTCGTCAAATTACATGAACCTCAGCTCCCCCTCCACTATGATGAAGATGCACTCCCTTTTTTTTATTTCTTTGTTTTGGGGTCACACTCATTGTGTTTGGTGAATATTCAGTTCCACGTATGGAACTGGGGTCAATAATCAGCAAAACAAGCACTTTATGACTATACTCTCTCTGACCCAGGAACTGAACCTTCTATCAAATAAATTTTCTATTTATTACCTACAGCCCTTGGACTACTATGTTAAATAATAGTTTTGTCCTGTCAAAATGAAAGATTTTGAAATGAAAGAAGAAATATATTTGACACAACCTTTGAGCTAGTGGTAAAACAGAGCACTGATCTCCAAAATTTTATCCTAACATTTCCTTTCTAAAAACATGCTTTAATGAAAATTATCCCTATTTAAATATCCATGTTTTTTGAATACCCATGGGTAAAACTTAGACTATAATTATGTCTTGCAAACTATACTATGTGTTGTCCATTTCTTTATCTCTGAGATAAAATATGTCCTCATATTCTTCGCACATTATATATGTATATAATATATAGTCGTCAGAAGAGGAATATTAGCGTGATTAAGCCCTAAGAGATTACCTAAGACATTTTAATGCCACCAGATATTATCTTTATGCATTAACTTTTTACTTTTAATGATATCAATAAGTTCAATTTTACATTGGAATGTTTTATATAACACTAGAAACTTACCATAATTATAATGGATATTAATATAATTTATATATATAAATTCACAATTATGACTTCAAAGTCATTGTTGAAAATGTACAAGGTTTTAGTTGCACTGTTTACACTATATTTTGAGCCTTACATTACTTTTTATGATCCCCAGCTCCTAGATCCGGTTAAGGCTTTCTATTCATGTCAAAAAGATAATATAACTCCCATGAAAATTAGACTTCTTATGGATTGGAGAAGTGCCTAGCATTGTTCTAAAGATAAAGCCAGTGACCAGACACAGTCATATATTTTCACTTATGGAATAAAATATTCTGCTTTTCAGTACACTATAAGCTTCAGACTGACAACTCTGAAGCCAAATATATCATTGCCTGGGCCCCATTAAAACTCAGGAAGCATGTATTTTCATCCCTTACAGAGGCAGGATCTACATCCTCTTGTTAGCATGAAGAAGTTCAGGAAGAGAGACCTTCACTTATTTCCCCCTTAAACATTCAAGGTGGTGAAATTTCTAGATGAGTAGATGAAGCATGCAGACCGATAGGGAAGGCCATGCAGGGCAATGAATTCTGGGGATGTAATAAAACCAATAGCCCTGAGGCTGCAAAAACCCACCTCTTGGACACAGGAAGTAAGGCCAGATAAACTTTTACCTGGTGCCAGCACAGACCCAGAGAAACCTGGACTCCACTGAGAGAAGCTCTAGTAGGAATAAAGGCCAGGAAAGGAATATCAGGAAAACCATCAACTATCCACAACAATAACCCTTGGCAGCCACCTTAGCAAAAGACTCTTATCTAGGTAGGCAATCCCACATGTAGCAGCTTGGGAAAGACTCTATAAAAGTCAACATGAACATAGGAAGGGCGCATATATGCTACCTGAGCCCATGTGCTGCCAGTGCCCATATGGTGCTGCCAAGCACATGTGGTGACCAAGAATGTGATTTGCCCACATATCCTCTCTTAAGATGTGTAATTTTTCTTACCTTCATATTTACATATCTAATGCTGAGATGTATACTGGGGCTCCTTTTCCACTCTGGGAAGCTCCCGTTCTCCCTTAAGCATATTATTTTCTTTCTTTGTCTCTGACTCTCTGTCTTCTCTCTCTCTCTCTCTCTCTCTCTCTCTCTCTCTCTCTCTCTCTCATACAGTCATTGACAAAACTTCCAAATAAAATTGATCATACTTCAAAAAATTATTAAGTTTCCATATTTCAGCTTACAATTGAGAGACATTATGATTGTCAGATCCAGGATTTAGCAAGCAAGTATATATTCAGTAAAATAAACATGAAGATGTTGTAGTTTTATGGAATCTATATCACCAGAGATAACAACTCTGAAGTCCACTTTAGTTTCAGATACATTCAATAGTGATTTTGAAAATGGGTGATGTGCTTGAACAGGTTTGGAAGAAACCAGCATTCTTGGTTAGATTTGAGCTGTAAACTTTTTACTTATAATTAACTAAATTAATCTCCTCCATGTACTTCTATGTTACCTTTGTTCTATCACCCATTATCAAAAGATTCATTATGCATAAGAACCACTCAAAAGTGTGTCTTTTATCATTGCCTAATGTAAAATAGTATCACAAGATACTATTGTGATGAAACCAGACTATATGGTTTTAAGAGGATAAACGTGAAATGTGAGAGGACTAGTGGTCTTAGAGAACAGTGTTCAGATGCCAGGAAAACATAATGGATCCTGATCACTTATTACACCATGAAAAAGATACAAGCTCATCTATACATACACACACACACACATGCACACACACAAACACACTCACACATTACAAACTACCAGCTTATGCCATACAAATGTGCACATTCAGTGATTAAGTGAGCAAGCAAGAGAGTTGGATTGAGAGAGAAATAATAATGACACAAGTTAGTCTTAAAATAGGGGGCTGAGCAATATTGCAACAGGTAGGGTGTTTGTTTTGTATGCAGCAGGCCCGAGTTCAATCCCTGGCATCCCATATGGTTCCCCCAGTACCGCCAGGAGTAATTCCTGAGTGCAGAACCAGTAGTAACCCCTGAGCATCGCTGGGTGTGACCAAAAAGCAAAAATAAATAAATAAATAAATAAATAAATAAATAAATAAATAAATAAATAAATAGACAAAATAACCTGACGAACTCAAAGATACTTTATTATATTAAACCTTTTAGGAAAAAGTAAATAAATCCAGCATGTTTTTAGAGTTTATTCAGGTTAACACGCTATATAATTTCAAATAATGTGATATGTTTGGAAATATTAACTAGCTCTCGGTAAATTGGGAGAGAATCTGGCAGTTTAATTTTGACTGAAGGAGACATACCTGAGTTCTTCGATTAATAATCAATAGGTGGGGGTATTCTTTGTTACCTAGATAAGCAGTGAGACATTTACCTTTGTAAGTTTTCAGTATGCAATGCTAGCTATGTAGTAGCATAAACAAAGAAAGCATAGGCTAGTCAAAAATGTGAGTCATATAAAAAACACATTTTTAGTAGTCTCATTTTAAAAAATGATTAAAATAAAGAAATTAACCAAAGAAGTTATTTGTTTTAACCCAATATCTACAAAACAGCATTTAAAATATAATCAAATTATATTATTTCTATGATATAATATATTATATAATATATTATATATAATTAGATATGTATAATATATTCAAAATTGCACATTAATTTACTTACCCTGAAAATATTACCAAGTCATTTTTTGACTGATTGAAATATATTTAAAAGTTCGTAAGCCTTAAAGACTCCATCTTGTTTTTCATATATGTGCTTCCTATAACTTCTCATTTTCTCTTGATTATTGAGTGTTTCTGAATCCTAAAAAAGGTTTTCATTTATTTTATGTGCAATGGTAAATAGCACAGCGGTTAGGGTGTTTGCCTTGCATGGGGTCAACCTAGGTTTGATTCCTCCTTCCCTCTCAGAGATCCCAGCAAGCTACTGAGAGTATCCTGCCTACATGGCAGAGCCTGGCAAGCTCCCCGTGGTATATTCAATATGCCAAAAACAGTAACAAGAAGTCTCACAATGGAAACATTACTGGTGCCCGCTGGAGCAAACTATGAACAATGGAACAACAGTGCTACAGTGCTACAGTTAAACGAGGCTCAGTGTAAAACTGCAACTGAATAGAACTATTTTCATATAAACTATCATTTTGAGTAATTGGCCTTCAGATGGCAAGCCCTACAAATTGGGTTCAATTAAAGGAATTCTCTAGATGAGTTATTAAGTGCAGCATCTCAGGTTACTTCTTACAATATTTATTCATTCAACTGCTCAAGAATAAAATCATATTCGGCAGACTTCAATTTGGGTGGAACAATATAAATGATGGATTATTTAGTAGGGTACAATGAGAAGTTGCAGGGAATATTTATTTTCCATTTTTAGAATGGAAGGTTAAAAACTAGATTTCTTCTTTATATCCTTGAGTTATATAAAAATGCTAAACTAAAGGAAATTGGTGAGACAAAATATTTTGACCTTCATCTTCTTACCATTGGTTTTGTGTGCAGTATCATAGAGGTATTGGCACAATTGCCTCCACAGCCCAAGTTATGGGAGATGGAGAAGCTAAGCACATACTTTTGAAGAAAATGAATATTAATCAATGTGAGTTCTCTAAATGAAGACTTTTATAAAACTTTTAGGAAGAAAAATCCTTCATATAGAGAGAGCAGAGCCTGTCTGCTAAGAGCAGCCACTCTAATATTTTCCATAATTAAGGTAAAAATCTACAACCAAATTGAGTTAGAGTCCAGCTTTAGATCCAAAATTAAGATTCCCTGACCTAAGCTAATATCTCAAGAGAGAAGCCCCACTGTGGAATTAAAAGTTGCAGAAACAACATGAAGAAAACATGGAATTTAGAGAATGTTCAGAACAGTGACCCATGAACAGAACCCTTCTCTGATTTCTAAGTTACTAGCAAACATATAGAGAGTAAGGGTTATCCCAGCACATATTTATATACTTCCTCAGATGCCAACTTTTCTTTTCACAGGTATTGAACCCGTAAATGAATGAGAACTGGAAGCCTGGATCAGAGTCAGGCATGTCATTGTCTCTTTACTGCTGGCTATTGACAACCAATGAGGAGAGTCTGACTCATTCCATGCCAATAGCAGAATAAGATCACCCTTGAGTAACACTATCTTAGCCAAGCTAACAGACTCAACTGCAGTCAACCCTCTGTGAGTTCATAGGAAGGAGGTCATGCCTTTCAAAGCTTTTCTAACTAGCATGAATCCCAAGCTGCCTGCAAGAGACATTCGAATCCAGAAGCCATTTGTGTTAACACTGGTCCAGCTGTCTATTAAATCCAGATTATCATACTATTTAGTATCCACACAAATCTGTATGAACATAATAAAGATGGGGTATGGCCAGATTCTAAGGATATACAGTCCTCCATGCCATCCAATTTGTCCAAACTTAAATGCCTAGGTGCTGTGGGGCAACTGTGATCTCTAATCTAGCAACCTAAGTTTCAAAAAGTCTGGCTTACTGCTACCATTAAATATGAACAAGCCCATATTTCCTGTTCAAACTGTCTCAGTTCCTTTAAAACTGTGAAAAAAGTTACGTTAAGCTGCCCAAATTCTAGTACAGGAGACATACCTGTTTAAACTTGACACAGGGTAACTGCCTCCAGTCATCTTTTATACTCCCTTCAATGGAGCATTCAGGAATATCGGAGCCCACATGAATTAATTCATTTGGCAATGACAAAGGACCACTCAAAATCAGTGATACAAACCTTTCCAAGTAATTGCAACACCATGAGATAGATGCTGCCAAAGACTGTTGAACTTTGAGTCCATAGGTGCAATCAGCTACTGGTAAACACAACACCACCCCCAGCAGTTTTGCACATCATCTATCTGAAGAGCTGTTATTTGGCACACGTTATTATGATACTTCGTCACAGTTCAGATCAACCACACTTTGACTTCATTTCTATACCCTGTACCTGCATCATAATCTACTCTTCCTAAACCTCACAACTCTAGCTTTCTCAATACAACTTCTGGCTACAAATCCAGTGTAAAAACATGCCATCACATGCTCAGAATCACAGGTATCAACTCAGTTTTGTTATTTGAACACTCACGGAAGTCATATACAGTTCTTTATACCTACTTATGAGGTAGTACCAAGAATAATAAACAAAAGAAGAAATTTATCCATGGATAGGTGGAAGTCCTGGACATAAATGAACTTTATAACCTCTCTGAAGGAGACTTTCCATCAACAATCATAATAATGTTGAATGAAGAAATTCAAGGAATAAGCAATCAATAAACTGTGGGCCATTACGAAAGGAACTATGAAAATCTATGAAAAAACAACCAAAAAGAAATAAATAAGGAGTCAGAACAATAGTGCAATAGTGTTCCAGGGATCCAATCCAGGTTGGCCATAAGCAAGGCAAGTGCTCTGCTGCAATGCTATCACTCCAGCTCCAAAGGCAAAAATATTTATAAAACTCTAAAGAAGAACTGGCAAATACAAGTTGATCACTGCACAAAAATTCCAGCATTAAAGTATAAAATGATAAAATATGGGACAGGGACTGAGGGGAGAAGACTAATTTCAAATGGCAGGAACACCTAAATTCCTCATAAAATGCAATAAGTTTCTTTGCATTTGATAATTTATTAATTATAACTTATTAAATAATAAATAATTCGTCCAAATGCTCACAGATCTATTACTTTCACCAAAAGTCAAGGAGCATAAGGACCTGTGAGAAACCAAATTTCAACATCATGCTTTTTACAAGAGACACACTTGAACTTGCTCATCAAAATATATACTGAGACCGAGAATGGGGGAAAAAAATCATATTGGAAAATAATAGCATAGAAATATTAAGGACAGCCAGGTATGTATCATACAGAATTAAATGTAAATAAGCCGATAAATGATAGGGGTGCATATCAATGCATTGAAGGTACTTAGCTTTTGCATATAAATATGCAGCAAATTAAGAGGCAGTTATATTCTTGAAGTATGTACTAGTAGGCAAAAGAGAAATAGATGTCCAACAGCAATCTAACAGTAGTGAGAAACTTTCATACCCTACTCCCATCATTGAACAGATCAACCAAGAAGAAAGTCAATCAAATAAATCAATTTTTGATAAGGAGTTAGTAAAACTATGTTTTCCACTTGCCTAAAAGTCAACTTCACTTTTTTTCAATGTAGATGGAACATTAATCAGAATAGACTATATACATGCATATAAATCCATGTATCCAATAAATATCCATACAATTATGAAATTGAAAATTGTATCTTATTTTGAACAATAATATTGCTAATATAGAAATTAACAAAAATATAAAAGAATTCATGAAAATTTCAAATGTTTGGAGAGAAAACAATATATTGAACAACCATTGGATAAAAGTTGACATCGAAGTAAAAAGGATTCCTGCAAATGGGTCATAAGAAATTCGTAAATAACCAGAAAGTACAGTAAGCAAAAATTAATCCAAAATGAAAAGCTTATACTACATAGTTTCATATCATGAAATAAGAAAATATTTAAACAAATAACCAATATCACATTTTAAGAAATTGTTAAAAACATAAAAGAGCAACAAAATGAAACTTGACATAAGTAGGAATGAGGAACAATAAAAATTTAAATTGAAAGGACATAGAAATAAAGAAAACAATGCAACAAAGCTGAGTTAAATGAACAGTTGTGTTTTAATAGATAAGATTGAAAAAAACCCTAGCAAGTTTTATAAAGAAAAAATTAAATAATTAATTTCTTTAAGAATTTTAATAATTTTAAGAATTCTAAAAGAATTAAGAATTAAAGAAAGAAAGAAATAACATTAGAAATATAAGGGGAGAAATCACAACAGACTAGAAATTTAAAATAAAGAGATAATTTATTACTAATTAACAACTTTATGCAACTTAATTGGAGGACCTGAAAGAAGCAGTTTAGAATGATATAATTACCCAAGAATGAATCAAGAGAAATTAGAAAACTTGAACATATGTTACTATTAATAATATTGGAAGGTTATAAAAAACCTACCGTAAATAAAATCACAGATGGTTTTACTCCATTTAATGGAAAGAATGAATATTTCCTTTCCATTGGGGAAATGAATATTATTTAATAATAAAACAGGAATATGGGGGAGGGGTGCTGGTATGTGGAAAACTGTCTGAAAACTAAACCAGCATAAAGGTATGGAGGCCTTGACCACAAGAGACCCATTTCAGGAGCCTGAACAGTCACTGAAATGTATAATTCTGGTCTCATGGCTAGTCTAATGACTGAGAAAAAAAGTATGGGAATGCATGAGGAAGCACTTCGATATGAACTCAAGAATGGACCATCATAAACTAGAATGTTTTCTCTTGAGGGTGTATCTAAACTACCTCTTTCTTTCCTTCCCCACCAATGCATGATGGAATGTTGAGGTAGGGGATTTAGAATGTATAGAATTTGGGATACTAATGACAAATTATTCTGCAAGTCACATTATTAAAAATAAAATCAAGTAATTTTAACAAAAAAGAAAATGTCCAGTTTGATGTGCTCAAGAGACTGGGGAATGTTTCCAATATCAATATGTTCAAAGACTAACAAGCATTATTTGTTTGTTTATTGCTAATGAAATTGTAGCAATTCAAAACTGAGTATTATTATAAATGACCTAGCACACTAATACACATCAGATAGTGTTTATGTATGCTAAAATAGGTTCATATGCAAATAGTTTTCCTTACATGACAGTATGAATCCTACAAGATTCTTTTGACATAATAAATCAAATAATAAATTATAAGAAAGTACTAGCATAACAATGGATTGTTGATTTTCCTTTAAACCCTTCAAGGGAGAATTGTTAAATTAAGGAAAGGAATTTTACCACTTCCAAGAACAGATAGTATTCCACCTGGCTAATAGCAGTGCAGGTTGATGTTGGCAGATTAAGATAAACATTCCCTTCATAAAATATTAAGGTCAGATTATTAAACCCTCACATGTGACTTTGGTACATGAGTCTGCATGAAGCTTAAAAGTGCCTACAAGTGACCACTTTAAAGATAATATATATATACATATATATATACACATACATACATATATATGTCACTGTCGCTGTCATCTCATTGCTCATCAATTTGTTCGAGCGGGCACCTGTAATGTCTCTCATTGTGAGACTTATTTGTTACTGTTTTTGTCATATCCAATCCACCACGGATAGCTTGCCAGGCTCTGCCGTGCAGGCGAGATACTCTCGGTAACTTGCCGGGCTCTCTGAAAGGGGCAGAGGAATCGAACACAGGTCAGCCGCATGAAAGGCAAACGCCCTACCGCTGTGCTGTCACTCCAGCCCATAACGTATGTATTCTTTTAAGAGAGAGCCTCAGTTTATCCTTGTCCACTGTTAGTGTGGCCCCATTTTAGCTGACTTAATTCCACACTTTAGATAATCCAACAAAGTCCTGAACTTTCAGTGATACTGAGGCCACCAGGCTGGTTGTTCATCAATGGCCATTTACTCAAGTCTCACAGCATGAGTTGTAGAGAAATCATGAAGGGTTGGGGAGTAGCAACAAGCTGTAAAGCCCTTCATTCAGGGGAAGCTCTTCTAGGAAATGTACTCAGAACACATCTCATATAAGTGCTCAGCATTCTAGATACCTGCTAGGAAATCCACCCAAGGGCAGAATTCCATCCAAGGATGTATTGCTTTCTCATTTCCTTGTTCAGTCTTCATTTAAACAGACATCTTAAATTTACTTCTTAATAATATTTATAGTCATTTTGTATGGACAAGGTAAGCAATATAGTAAACTTAAAGGGTGCCTCTTTCTGGGGTCATCTCATTATAGACCCCAGACTACAGTCTTCAGTCCAGAGGCACCCTTTACTCACCCCAGAAGGATCCTTATTCAGTTACTTCTTTTAGTGTCAGAACAAAGTTTGTTCCATGACCATGCTCTTAACTTAATATACTTCTTATGGCTCTTAGCCTATAGTTTTAATCATGCCAGTGTAGCTTAGGACTTGCCCTGTGTCTATCCTTGTCCCTTGCAGGGACTGCCCTTTTGGGGTGTTAGGAACCAAGGGACACTGAGGCTTAAGTCAAGTAAATATGATGGGTGCCCAGGAGTAAATATAATTTGAAGTCAATTAATTCTCAAATTACAAAAGAGTACCATTAACTGTCTTTCTGTATCTATACAAAGAGGGAAACACAAAAGGAAATCACACTAAAATAAACTATGCAAAGGAAATAAAAAAGAGAAAAACAATATTTCACTTACGTACACAAAATCCAGAACCCAGAATAATCTGACTTTACAAGATAGAGGATCTGATTGGGGGATATAAGTGATTAACAGATGGGAAGAAGAGCACAAAGTAGAGGTTAATTATAAACACAGAGGATTGGGAGTGCCTGATGGAATTGCGTGTGCCTTGGGATTTTTGTCTCAGGAGTAACTCAATAAACCTAAGCTCCCCACAGAGGGAGAAAGAACCAACCAATGTAATTCAACAACTAGGTAGTTAAGTCTTTCTAAGACCATATATTTTGCCCCAGACCTTGGGCTCACAGGAGACTAAGATAATGTGGGTACTAGCTGGCATATGGTGAAATATATAACTTAAACGGTCTTAAATAAACAGTCTTACCAGCCTACTTGGGAATGTGAGATGTTAACCTTATCTCAGTAACACACAAATGGACCCTAAATCGACAAGACATCTCTGGGAAACAAATTAGAATCCTCCCATATTTTGTTTCATAAGTAAACAAACACACAGTTCTCCTTTAAAAACCCACAAAATGAGCCATACTTAATTTAGTGCTACACTAACATCCTTCCCTGCTTGGAAGTTTTTTTCTCTTCTACTTACTTTCCAATAAACTTTTATATTTCTTAGCTCAGTCTGAGCATCATGTTATTCAATATTTTCACTCTTGAAAATATTGAAGAACCTGGGAACCGTGGAGACCTGCCGTCATGCCTTCTGCATCATTATCACCAGCTTACTTTTCCTCTGGATTGGAGCGATAGCACAGCGGGTAGCGTGTTTGCCTTGCATGGGGCCAACCCAGGTTCAATTCCTTTGTTCCTCTTGAAGAGCCATGAGTATCCTGCCTGCATGACAGAGCCTGGCAAGCTACCTGTGGTGTATTCGATATGCCAAAACAGAAACAAATCTCACAATGAAAACATTACTGATGCCTGCTCAAGCAAATCAATGAACAAAGGGACTACGGTGCTACAGTGATATTTTTCCTCTACCAACCCCTGATCTCATTCAGCTAAATTAGTTTTTTTTTTAAATCACTTTCACTCAATAAGCAATTACCAAAAAAATAAGCAACTAACAAACAAACGTACACACCCAGATTTTTTTTTAATTTATTTTTTGATTTGTTTGTTTGTTAATGTATTTTCTATATAAACTTATTTACACCCCTATTTATACCTATTGAATGTTTATTCTTGTTTATAAAAATAAGTTTTAAGGGTTGGAGAGAGTCCAAATAGATTATGTGAATTTTTAGGCATCAGCCTTGTTTATATTGTTAATTAGAATACCAGTGATGTTATATCATGAACACTGATTTTGATCCGTGGCTGAATATTCACTGAACATTTCAAATTTATTAAGCAATACACTTCACGTAGGCAAAGATATTAACAATTTTTCCAAAACATAGAATACATTAATGAATTTAGCAGCTAACTTATAACCAATACAGAACTCACAAGCTATTCATGACGGGAGGTTATTCAGAAAAAATGTAATTTAACTCTCAATGTCATTACTTACCTTTACAAGTTCTTAAACCAACCTTGGGGGCTTATATTAGAATAAAACTATAGAACCTAAGTATAGACAATTTAATTGTTTTATCACTATCCTTATCTTTATCCTTTTCATTAAAATGAAAAAGTAGTTTCTGTATCCAGATATAAAAAAAAATTGTAAAACTATTACACTTTTCAAACCACACACCCTTCTACTAACTTTCAAGTTTATGATGAAAATTTACAAAGACTGTATAATGGCCTATAAGAATTTGAGTATAGTAGTATAAAGTATGAAACCTCATTATTAACAATACTCTAAATCACTGTGTTTAACATTAAATAAACATAAAAATTTAAAAAAAATTAAATAACTGAGGAAAATATGTATTATATTTTATTTGCCTGAACTATCATCAGGCCTAATGTAAAGTAACTCACAGTAAAATATACTTTGGTTTGTAAAAATATTTTAATTATGTTTAAATATAATTGACCTTATTACAAATTCATATTACTATTATTAACTTTCAAATAGACTTTGGAAATTTGCTTACTTGTCAATATAAGACTCTTCCTCCCCTGTGAATTACCAAACTGCTATGGGTGCCTGGGTTGGTAATGGTGGTTGATTTGGCTTAGGTAAAAGTACAGAAGGAAATCTTGTAAACATGAAAAAAAGTGGCATGACACCTTAACACATTTGCAAAGTTATTAAAATGCATCATGTAGACACAAACATAATACAACTTACATTTCTTGTTTTATTTTGGGGACACATGAGACAGTGTTCAGGGCTTAGTCCTGGTTCTGCACTCAGGGATCGCTCTGGGCAGGGCTAAAGTGATTATTAGGGATCGTGGGATACCAGGGTTGACTGTCTGTAAGGCAAAAATTCCACCCACTGTACTATCTCTCCAGTCCCTGCAACTTATTGTCTTTTCTTTTCTTCCTTTCTTTTTTTGTTTATTGAATCACCCTGAGAACAGTGACTAAAGCTTTCAAGTTTAAGTCTTGGTCATA
The DNA here is from genome assembly GCF_027595985.1 of Sorex araneus. NCBI lineage: Eukaryota > Metazoa > Chordata > Mammalia > Eulipotyphla > Soricidae > Sorex > Sorex araneus. Next base: position 301,998,162 of record NC_073313.1, on the reverse strand, counting down.
CAATGATCAAATACACATCCTTTCACCAGTGCACGTTTTCCACCACCAAGACCCCCAGTATAACCCTCCAACCCACCCTTCTCCCTGCCTGTGTGGCAGATGATTTCCACTTTTCTCTCTCTACTTTGACTATATTCAATATTTCGACAAAAGACCCACCATTATTATTTAGAATTTTTCCCAATAATCAGACCTGCCTAAAAGGCATCATTAGATAATTTTTCTATTGCTGATTATGAAGAGCTATCGTGGACACACAATTTTGGATTTCTGATATTTTAGTAGTAAGTCTGGAGTAGTAAGTCATAGTAATCCAGACACTGTGATGTTGTAATACACACAGACTAAGATGAGTGAAATGGAACTAAGATTACAGAAACAGATTCTCAGATGAATAGACAGCTAATCTTCAATAAAGGAGCAAAGAGAATAAAGTGGAACAAAGAAATCTTCTACAACAAATTGTGTTTGTTAAACTGGTCAGTCACGTGGAAAAAAAATGAACTTAGACCCCTATTGCATACCATGCAAAAGGACTATTCAAAATGGATTAAAAACCTTAATATTAGACTTGAATCCATAAATTATATTAAGGAAAAGATAAGCAAAACTTTATGGCATTTTGGACATTTTTTAAATAATAAATTACATTATTTTATGAATGAGAAAATTCTGTTCTAGTGCATTTTTGATATTCTACTACTACATTCAATATTAATAGTGTGTATTGAGAAAAATATTGTAAGTCAATAAATAAATATCTTTAGTTTTTAAACATTTTACATTTGATTAACTAAAAAGATATTTAGGTAGATTTTATGACAATAAATGTCATGAATTTCTTGAAGAAACTTTGTAATTCCAAATTATTTGTCTGTCTGTTAAACTGTATTTTTTTTTGGTTTCTTATTTTAAGACTGAGACCATGTTTTTCTCAATCATCCTGTTTCTATGGAAAAGTGGAAACCAATTTTAATTAGCTGAAATCAGCACATTATAAGACACTTCCTACCCATTTTCCATAATTACACACCATATTTGTTGGAGTTCAGACAGTAGGCAAAAAATCATAGAGAGTAATACACACACACACACACACACACACACACACACACACACACACACACACATACACTTCTCGGAGAGCCCGGCAAGCTACAGAGAGTATCCTGCCCGCATGGTAAGAGCCTGGCAAGCTACCCAATTTGCCAAAAACACTAACAATAGGTCTCATTCCCCTGACCGTCATAGAGCCTCTAATTATTGGAAAAGATGAATAAAGAGAGGCTGCTAAAATCTCAGGGTTGGGAGAAATAGAGATGTTACTGGTGCTCGCTCGAGTAAATCAACAAACAACAGGATGACAGTGATACAGTGAAAGCAAATATGAAGGATATAGTCACATTGACCTTTGCTTCTGCTAACAGCTGTTTTCTGCTAGTGTAATGATTTGTTTTTAACCTCTTCAGTCTTCAATTTCAGAAGACTTGAATTAATTTCTCTCCCTTATAGCAATCTTTTTGAATACTGTTTTCTTTACTATATAACTTAACCAGTGTTACATTTGGTTCACAGTTATCTTTGACTTGCCATTATATTATCGTTATTAATTAAATCATTTCACATTCCTGGGGCCCCTCGGCGGGGATGGGCTCCAGCTTTCCTCCCCACCCCGAGCAGAGCTCCTGGCGCTCGAAGATCACTGGAACCTAGCTACAGCCATGCTGGAGGCCCCTCTCCACAGGCCTCATGCATGAAGGTACCGGCAGAGGAATGCAGGTGTGTGTAATCCCATCAACAGCCAACATCCAGAGAGAGACTTAAAAGCAAGCTCTCAGAAGAGACTGATGATGCAGAGTCTCTTGCCCGCATGCCTGGCTGTCTTCCCCGGGGCCCCTCAGAGAGGATGGGCTCCAGCTTCCCTCCCCACCCCAAGCAGAGCTCCCGGCAGCCGAAGACAACTAGAACCTAACTGCAGCCATGCTTGAGGCCCCTCTCCACACATTCGGACAGGCCTCATGCTTGAAGGTACTGGCAGAGGAACGCAGGTGTGTGTAATCCCATCAATGGCCAACATCCAGAGAGAGACTTAAAAGCAAGCTCTCAGAAGCGCGTGATATCTTTAGCCTACTTCTCCCTCTGGGAGAAACTGGCAGTCTTCTGAGAGTTTCCTGCCCACATGGGAGAGTCTTGCAAGCTTCCCATGGTGTATTCATATGCAAAATCTAGTAACAAGTGGATCTCATTCCCCTGACCCTGAAGAGCTCCCAGTGCAACATCGTTAGAAGGGCTGAGTTGAGATGGACTTCTAAGATCTTGGGGAAAGGACGAAATGAGATGTTACTGAGCCCGCCCAAGAAATCGGTGATTAACGGGATTAACGGATTAATGGATTCACATTCTCGGGTATACAGTTCTCATTACAAATTCATATATAGTTCTGCCCCATTTTTATAATGCACAGTTAAATGACATAATATTGCATAATGATAGAAAGTGAAAGTTTGAGTGCCTACTTTAAATCAACGTTGTCAAATGTATCTGAAGATAGAACAAAAGAAAAAACAACAAGATGGATTATGACATTCACATTTTGCAGGAGACTGAAAACATAAGTAACAATGCAAGTAACAATGTGGGAATATGTTGAAAAAACCTTACATCAGCATATCAACCAGTAGGGTATTGTCATGATGAGAAGACTTTGATGAAGACTTCGAAGACATAACAAGGAATTTTAACTTAGACATTCATATTTTGGGCAGCACTGTAGCGCTGTAGCACTGTCATCCCGTTGTTTAATGATTTGCTTGAGCGAGCACCAGTAACGTCTCCATTGTGAGAATTGTTGTTACTGTTTTTGGCATATTGAATCTACCATGGGTAACTTGTCAGGCTCTGCTGTGAGGGCAGGATACTCTCGGTAAATTGACGGGCTCTCTGAGAGAGATGGAGGAATCGAACGTGGGTCGGACGCATGCAAGGCAAACACCCTACCCACTGCGTTCATGCTCCAGTCCATAAATTAGAAGAAAGTAATTGGTCAATTGGTCAATATCAAAAGTTATACAAAGAATCAGAAATACAAAGACCCACATAGAAGATTAACAACACAGGGGTCTGAGAAATAGTATAGAAGGGAGGATACTTTCCTTTCTGGCACTCAACCCAGGTTCAATCTCAGTACCCTGTCAGGAGTGATCCCTGAGCACATAGCCAGGATTAAGTACCTTGTGCTATGACCATCACCAGAACACACACACACACACACATACTACACAAACACACACACCAAAAAACAGATAACAAAAGGGAAAAATAATAGAAAACTAAAGATAACACAAATCTAACTATATGTTCTTTGAGAAACAGGGACATTTCTTGTATACTTGAAGTGAACAGGATTCAGTGACTATTTTATTTAATAACATCAGGTAAAGTAATTTTGGACAGTGTCTGAGTCAGGTCTAAAGAACATACAAATAAATTCCATTTCCTTCTTCATGAAGGAAATAGAATTTTCAAAACATCTTTTGGAGTCCTAAACTATCGACTGAAAAATCAGGTATACCAGGCAGAAGAGACTGAGAGGAGAGTAACTAGGAATGCATGAAGATAAAGATAATCGAGCCAAATCAACCCTTTTAGCCATACATGTTGAGGTACCTCAACATGCATGTGAGTAAAGCTAAGTTTGATCTTCCATACTGAACCACCACCTGAAAACTTCCAAACACTCTGAGTTTATTCCATGTAGAGGGATAAACTGCTCTGTTGAGTTCTGCAAGAAATTATTCCAGAATAGCTCTTTAAATATAATGTTTGTAACTTGTTATATGGTATTTAAATTGAAAAATCCCCTATAACAGAAAGTAATGATAGTTTATCTGCAAATGTGTTCAAAAGGAGAGCTTGAGGGAAAATCCCCCACCCCGCCTCTGTGGCAGGGCACTACCTTTTACTCTCTCTCTCTCCTCTGAAGTGTTGTGGTTTGCAATAGAAGTATTGAGTGGTCATCATGTTTGGACTATAGTCTACTTTCACTCCACATCTCCCATCCTGAGCAGATCCTCCAGACCCCCTTTACTTGGTGTTCCCTTCTCTATTTGGGACTGCACTTTCCCCCAGCATGTGCGGCCAGCTTCCTAGCCATGGAACAAACCTGGTACTTATCTCGACTAATCTTGGGTATTAGTCTCCCATTCTGTTTTTTTCTATTCCACAGATGAATGCAATCTTTCTATGTGTGTCCCTCTCTTTCTGACTCATTTCACTTAGTATACTTTCCATATTGATCTACTTATATGCAATTTCATAACTTCATCTTTTCTAACCACTGCATAGTATTCCACTGTGTAGATGTACCTTCTTTTTTTTTAACCAGTCATCTCTTCTCAGGCACTCGGGTTTTTTCCAGATTCTGGCTATTGTAAATAGTGCTGCAATGAACATATAAGTGCGGATATCATTTGGACTATACTTTTTTTTTGCCTCTCTGGGATATATTCCCAGAAGTGGTGTTGCTGGGTCAAATGGGAGCTCAATTTCTAATATTTTAAGAAGTGTCCATACTGTTTTCCACCAACCATAAAGGAGAGTCTCTTTCTCCCCATATCCATGCCAACACCTGTTGCTTTTGTTTTTTTGTATGTGTGCTAGTCTCTGTGGTGTGAAGTGATATCTTATAGTTGTTTTGATCTACATCTCTCTGATGATTAGTGATGAAGAGCATTTTTTCATGTGCCTTTTGGCCATTCATATTTTTTCCTTGAGAAAATTTCTGTTCATTTCATAGTCCCATTTGCTTATGGGATTGGATGCTTTCTTCTTGTAGAGTTCAACCATTGCCTTATATATCGTAGATATCAAGACCTTATCAGATGGGTATTGGGTGAATATCCTTTCCTATTCTGTAGATTATCTTTGTATTTTGGTCACTGTATCTTTTGTGGTGCAGAAGCTTCTTAGTTTAATATAGTCCCATTTATTTATCTCTGTTTCCACTTGGTTTGTCAGTGGTGTGTCATCTTTGAAGATACATTTAGCTTCAATATCATGGAGAGTTTTGCTGACCATGTCTTCAATGTACCTAATGGATTCTGGTCTGATATTGAGGTCTTTAATTCATTTTGATCTAACTTTTGTGAATGGTGTTAGGTCGAGGTCTAAGCCCAATTTTTTGCATGTGGTTGTCCAGTTATGCCAGCACCATTTGTTAAAGAGGCTTTCCTTGCCCCACTTCACATTTCTTGCTCCCTTATCAAAGATTAGATGTTCATACATTTGGTGTTGTATGTAAGGATATTCCATCCTGTTCCATTGGTCTGCAGCTCTGCCTTTGTTCCAGTACCATGCTGTTTTAACTGTTACTGCTTTGTAATAGAGTTTGAAGTTGGAGAAGGATGATATGAAACTCTATCAAGAGAACCCTAAATCCTCTACCAAGAAACTCCTAGAAACAATATATTTGTACAGTAAAGTTGCAGGCTCTAATATCAATACCCAAAAGTCCATGGCTTTCCTGTACGCAAATAATGAGACAGAGGAAAGTGACATGATAAAAGCAATCCCTTTCACAATCATGCCACAGAAAATCAAGTACCTCAGAATCAGTTTAACTAAGGAGATAAAATAAGTATGCAAAGAAAACTACAAAACATTCCTCCTAGAAATAAAAGAGGAAATGGAAACATATCCCCTGCTCGTGGATTGGGAGAATTAACATTGTCAAAATGGCAATACTTCCCAAAGTATTATACAGATTCAATGCAATCCCTCTAAGGATACCCATGATATTCTTCAAAGAAATAGATCAAACACTCCTGAAATTCACATGTTCCCCTACTTCTAACTGTACTACAAATCAGTAGTAATTAAAAGAGAATGGTACTAGAAGTAAAGAAAAGAACAGAAAAGCAATGCATCAAAAGTCAAATAAATAAAAGAGCATGGTTTTGGAAGAAAAACAGACTTTCAGATCAGTGGAATAGACTTGAATACTCTGAGAAAGAACCTCAGGTGTATGATCAGTTAATATTTTATAAAGGAGAAAAGCCTCTTCAACAAGTGGTTATGTGAAAACTGGTCAGTTACATGAAAAATAAATGAACTCAGACATTTTTCTAATACCACACACAAAGCCAAATAAAAATAAATCAACGGCCTTGATATCAGAACTAAGTTCATAAACTACACAGAGGGAAATGCAGGCAAAACTTTCTATAATGGTGATACTGACCAAGCAGGTGGATGTAAACATCAATGGGATGACATTAAACTAAGAAGCTTCTGCACCTATAGAAAATGATGACCAGGATACAAAGTCAGTGCAAGGAATGGGGGAAATTATTTTTCCAACATCCATAATGTAAGGGATTCATATTCAAGACATATAAGCCACTGATAGAATTTTACAAAAGAAATATCATCGATCCCTATTAAAAATTGGAGAGGAGAGAAGAACAGAAACTTTCTTGAAGAAATAAAAGTGACCAAAAGATTCATGAAAAATATCAAAACAACAATGAGGTATAATCTCACACTACAAAGAATGGCACACATTGCAAAGAATAATCAGTGCTGGTATGGATGCAAAAAGAAAGCAGTTCTCATTCACTGCTTGTGGAAAGTTCAACTGGTTCAGCCTCTCTGGAAAAATATAGGGACATTGCAAAAAATATAAAAATTGAACTTCCATTTCCCCCAACAACTCAATTTGTTGTAATATACCCCAAACCCTAAGACAAAATGAAGAAAAGGCATTTGCATTCCTATGTTCCTTGCAGCACTATCTATCCTAGTCAAGATCTGGAAAAAAAATCCCAAGTGTCTGGGAACAACTCACTGGATATGGAAACTATGGCATGTACACACAATGAAGTATTATTCAGCTACAAGAGAAGACAAAGTGATAAAATTTGCTGCTACATAGATGGATCTGGGGTAACAAACTGGAGAGTATCATGCTGGGTGAATTTAGTCTGAGAGAAAGAGAATAATGCAGATTGTTCTATCTCAAGTGTGGGATATAAAAAACCATAATGGTGGAATAACAAATACCCAAAGACAATGGAACAGGGGCTGGAGTGATAGCACAGTGGGTAAGGCGTTTGCCTTGCATGTGGCCAACCTGGGTTAGATTCCCAGCATCACATATGGTCCCCTGAGAACCGCCAGGAGTAATTCCTGAGTGTATGAGCCAGGAGTAACCCCTGTGCATTGCTGGGTGTGACCAAAAAAAAATCCAAAGATAATGTTTATCAGCAGTGGTTCTGTAAACTGCAGTGCAAAACCATATACCCACCAGTCTGCCTCTTGTAGAAGGCAAATGGGGTTGGAGGCAAATAAGGTTTTTGGGGGCCATTTGTGGAGAGAGAAGGGGACACTCCTGATGAAATCAGTGTTGACATATTGAATGCCTGAAACCCAATCATGAATGATTTTGTAATTTCATGGTGACTAAATAAAAAATAAATTAAAAATCATCGATCAAGAATAATAAAGATGTCCCTTCTTTGATAAATTAGTTTGATGAACATCCTATACATCTTTTGATTTGTGACATGCTTTCTTAACATGACCCTAAATACAAATACAGAGCATTCATAATATTATGAATATATACTCAGGGTACTACAATTGATATATATGTTTACAATTGTCTTGATTCCTCCCTTTCACTTTTATCATTCTCCTTTCTCTTTCATTTTTCTCATGCAATGTAATGCAATACAATGCAAAGAAAATGCTTGGTACAGAATTATTTGTCTATATAGCATGTGCATATATTCTCTGTCTTCCTGAAATTAGTAATCAAACCTAATAAGTTATTCATTATTGGATTAAACATTCTCAGAACTTGGAGAATTTAAAAAATAGTCTTATTAATTAGTAGTTTTACAGGAAGGATTTTTTAAATTTAAAGGCATTTAAAAGACTAAGATAGTAAGATTATGGTCTATACATTGGTAGTTCCAAGGTAATACTCCAGCTGCTAAATTATGAAGATAACAAGACAACAACTATTAGCCCACGTTTTAAGCTGACAGAGAATAAAAAGAAACTCATATTGTATCATAAAAATAGGTTGGTGGCTGGAGTTAAAAGTTAAATCCAGATTTTAATCTGGTTGCTGGAATTTTGGCATCATTCACAAAATGTTATTTAGACTGTTAGAAGGAGATTATATCTCTGAAGTGGTGCATTTAATGCATGGAAAATACATTTAAGATGGTTGTTAAATGATCCATATAATGCTGAAATACTTATAGCAATGCTTAATACACCTAGATGTGCTTTCCTTCTTCCTTTATGTTTCTATAAAGAAAAAGAAATCCTGCATCTGCAATATTGTTTCACTTTTGAAACCTGTTTAAACACAAAAATTAAAACGTATGTGTGTTTGCGATTAGTCTAGAGAGAACAGCTATTGCTTCCTCTCTGTTATCTTTAATTCACTGATTATTGCTTGTTTAATTATTATAATTGTTGTTGTTTTGTTGTCCACTCTGGTGATGCTCAGGGATTACTCTTCATTCTGCACTCATAACCACTCTTGGTGTAGCTTTGGTGACCGTATGGGATGTCGAGGATAGTTCCTTGGTTGTCTCATGCAAAGCAAGCTTCTCACCTGCTGTACTTCACTCAGACCCCTAATTCATTGTTTTAATCATAAAACTTCTTACTGCACATTCTTTGACTTTTCAATTTTGCACATAAGTATGGATGCCTGTCATATTTTTTTCTGATTCAATAGGTCATTATTGTATCATATATTTTTTCAGAACCTTGTTTAGGGATAAAATATCCTATTTTGTTAATAAGTGTCTGTTCCTGCTTTACTACTCACATATCAGAGGAAATATGTGCATAGTTACATTGGTATTCTTCAAAAAATAAAAAGGATAATAAGCGATCTTTGGCATAGCAGTGCTCTATTCTTTGACATGAATATAAATAATTACAGAAGTAATTTGTGGAATTAGTGATATAGCACATGTTTAAAATCTAACATATGTTTGGCACAAAATAGATAAAAATGGGATAATATATTGTTAGTGATCTATCTCTAGATGAACTAATGAACTTCTTTTGGCATTATTAAGAGTTCAGAGAGAACATCACTTCCCTCCCGGAAGTGCCATCACCGTGAAATGCAGTTACAAAACTTTTATGTTTGAGTTTCAGTAATACAAAAATTAAATATCCATCCCTCCACCAGTGTACCCTTTCCCCACAATGTTCCCAGTATCCTCCTTCCCCCATTCAATACCTCCCCCTGCCTCTGTGGCAGACAAATTTCCTCTTACTTCATTTGAGTTCCTGAAAATCTTAATCTACTTATTCAAAAGTTGTGCTGTATAGGAGGCAGTGACTCTTGCTGAAAAACTGATTCCTTCTTTTGACAACAACATATATATTTTAGTCGAATTCTCAGAGAACAATATACTAGTGAAAAATAAATTAAGGATAAAGAACAAAGGTATATATCTCAGTATGTCACTCAACTGAGATATATCACTGTATCACTGTCATTCCATTGTTCATCAGTTTACCCGTGTGGGCACCAGTAACATCTCTATTCCTCTCAGCCCTGAGATTTTAGCAACCTCTCCTTACTCATCTTTCCCAATGATTGGAGGCTCTTTCAGGGTCAGGGGAATGAGACCTATCATTACTGTTTTTGGCATATTGAATACTCCACAGGTAGCTTGCCAGGCTCTGCCCGTGACAAGATACTCTCCATAGCTTGCCGGGTTCTCTGAGAGGAATCTATATATCTGTTACTGTATTTGGGATATGTATATGCCATGGGGAGCTGTCTAGGCTCTTCCGTGTGGGCAGTAAACACTCAGTAGCTTGCCAGGTTCTCCAAGACAGAGAACTAGGATATCAGATGTCAGGATAGCTTCTGGGAGATTGATTTGATAGTCTCTGGATGTTGGCCATTGATGAGATTACACGGTACTGGGAGAAGTTTCTGGCTGTGACTGCATAGTTATTGGAAAATGGGGGATCTGGGTGAAAAGGGCCCAGTCCCGATCCGAGCAGGCTTGGAGATCTCAGCTCGGGTCCTGCATACCTGGGTTCCTTCTGCTGGTTCCTTCATGCATGAAGCTCGTCCAAGCATGTGGAGAGAGGCCTTGAGCATGGCTGTAGCTGGGTTCCCGGAGTCTTCAACTGCTGAGGCTCTGCTTGGGGCAGGGAGGGGAACTCAACTCGTATATCTTATTTTTTAAATAATTTATATATTTTATATAAAGTATAGAATGATTACTAAAATGATTTAAAATAATTATCTAATGATTATAATTATTAAAAATAATATATCAGAGGTGTATCTCAGTATGTCACTCATTGGAGATGTAGCTAATTAAAACTGAATTTCTAAACACCTTTAAATATGTCTTTCAAAGTTAGTATTATGAATTCTTAATTTATATCATTGGATATTTAATACTTTAGTAGTCTTTTTTTAGATTTCAGAGGTAAGCAGGTAAAAATGACAACCCAAATGAATTTTCCAGCATATATCTGAAATTCTCATTCTCTGGAAATATTATATGAATTTTCAGTCTATTTTAAAAATAAAGCCTGGCGTTTTTCTCCTTCATATTTAGCTACTTAGAGAAATAAAAAATAAAACTTCTTCTTTAGATGCCTCCTTCGCTCCATTTTGTTTGCAGTGATGCTTTCTTGGTGACCGTGTTTAGGCAGTTGTGTAAAAAAGGGTAAAAACTGTTCATTCAAAAATCTCCTTGTTATAAAACTATTACTTGTGGGGCTGGAGCAATAGTGCAGTGGGCAGGGTGTTTGCCTTGCCCACGGTGAGCTAAATTCAATCTCTGCCATCCCATATGGACCCTCAAGCACCGACAGGAGTAACTCCTGAGAGCAGAGCCCGTAGTAACCACTGAGCATGGCTAAATGTGACCCAAAAAGCAATAAATAAATAAATAAATAAAACTACTATTTGCAACAGTATGTAGAAATTTACAAATACTTTATTAAAAATAAAACATTGCCTATTGATTAAAATCTTTTTATTGCAGAACTGTAAACCAGGGCTGGCAGGCAGCAGAGCCACCGGGCTCAAGCAGCTGGATTACTGGACTGTCACTTTGTGCATGTGGTGTTAGCTGGGATTGAACCCTTGACCTGATACTTGCAGGTACTCTAGGCAGTAGGCAGAAGGTGGTTAGCTTCCCTTCCTAAAACAACTATTTCCTTTGTCAGTTCTTATACATTCCTCTCTTGGTAGTTTTCTCCTAGCAACTCACCCACCCGGGTAAGAGGCATCTCCAGCAGTGCTGGCGACCACTAAGGCTTCACCTTGTGATGCTCAGGAGGGCATGTAGTATGTGGTGCTGAGGATTGACCCAGGGCCCTGTGCATGCCAGGGACGTGTTCTAGCCCATTGAACTCTCTTCCCAACCCAACTTTCTTTTGTGTGTGTGTGTGGGGGGGGCACCCATCAATGCTCAGGGCTTACTCCTGCTCTGCACTGAGAGATCAATTTTGGCAGGCTTGGGGGGCCATATGGGATGCCGAGGATCAAACCTGGGTCGGTCATATGTAAGTGAAATAGTGAAATGCCCTAGTCACTGTACTGTCACACTGGCCCCGCATAGTCCTGCATTTTTGCCCCTCTTTCTCATGACATTAGACTCAGGTATTCTTGGAGGGTGGTGCAGCTAGAGGATAGGAGTTGGGCCACACCCGGCTCTGTGTTCAGGAACTGCCCCCTCCTCTGTGCTTGGGGATCACTCCTGAGGTGCTTGGGATCAAATTACTTCAACTGCATACAAAGCAAGAGTCTTAGTGTCTGCACTAGCATGGCCCTAGACTTAGGGATTCTTCCTTGCATATCACTGAAAATGGCAAAATAGTAGATTCTTGACTGGCTATCACAATTTAGTGCATACTTACTGGGGGGGTATACATATCTATATATACATATATATGCATGTATATACATATATATATATATATATGTACACACACTATAGCAGAATAGCAGAGCAGGTAGGCATTTGCCTTGCACACAGCTCTCCCCCTCTCGGAGAGCCCTGCAAGCTACCGAGAGTATCCCGTCTGCATGGCAAAGCCTGTCAAGCTACCGGTGGTGTATCCAACATGCCAAAACCAGTAATAACAAGTCTCACAATGGAGTTGTTACTGGTGCCCGCTCAAACAAATTGATGAGCAACAAGATGACAGTGATACAGTGATTACAGAACTAGTTATAATTGACTTAACCTGGGCCGAGAGAGTTAGTACAGCAGGTAGAGCATTGCTTTGTATATGGTAAACTGGGTTTAAGACTGGGCACCTCTATGGTCATCCACAAATCACGAGAAATTATTTCTGACAAAAGAGCCAGTACTAAGCCTTCAGTGCCATCAGATATGCACTCCTTATTCCCCAATAAATTGACTTAAACTCAAAGTCTGATAAAGCCCATTATTCGACCTATGTACAGTTGTCTTACACAAGAAGAGAAGAAGAAGAAGAAGAAGAAGAAGAAGAAGAAGAAGAAGAAGAAGAAGAAGAAGAAGAAGAAGAAGAAGAAGAAGAAGAAGAAGAAGAAGAAGAAGAAGAAGAAGAAGGAGGAGGAGGAGGAGGAGGAGGAGGAGGAGGAGGAGGAGGAGGAGGAGGAGGAGAAGGAGAAGGAGAAGAAGGAGGAGAAGGAGAAGGAGAAGGAGAAGGAGAAGGAAGATGAAGAAAAGGAGAAGGTGAAGGAGAAGGAAAAGGAGGAGGAGGAGGAGGAAGAGGAAGAGAAGGAGATGGAAGAGGAAAAGAAAGAGAAGGAGAAGGAAAAGGAGGAGGAGGAGGAGGAGGAGGAGAAGGAGAAAGAAAGTGTTTTTTTTTTTGGGTCACACCCGGCGATGCACAGGGGTTGCTCCTGGCTCTGCACTCAGGAATTACCCCTGGCAGTGCTCAGGGGACCATATGGGATGCTGGGAATCAAACCCGGGTCGGCCGCGTGCAAGGCAAACGCCCTACCCGCTGTGCTATTGCTCCAGCCCCAAGAGAAAGAAAGTTTTAAAGATTTAAAAAGAATTTTCCACCCTTATCGAAGCAGCATTAAGAAATGGAATTCTTTATGAGGCCAACAAGCTCTCTACTGGAATAAATATACTTATTAATAAAGATAAATTATTTTTCTTGTTTTGAAAATAACAGTCCACATAAATATATCAAATTATAAGTTTAAAGAGATGGGAATTCTCTGGTTATGAGGTAGTTAAATATAAAATGTTCATTTCAATATAGACAATATCAATTACTTTTCCAGTTATTAGGACTGTAGAGAGTAGAGTGGGATAAACTTGGCAGTTTGATCCCAAGCACTTTTGGTCCTTGAGTCCCACAGAAGTGCCACTTTATCTCAAACCCAGAACACAGGGTAGGTGTGGTCCAAAAACAAACAAAAGAGGAGAGAACTGATAAGACAAATTAATCAACCTGTTATTTTATATTTAGAAATTTGAGGAAGGCTACCATGATATAGAAGTTTGCCTAAGAATGAAAATAAAAATACATGAAAGCCACCCTGAACTAACATAATCATATTACAAGGAGGTCATAGTAAAGGATATTACACCTCTCTACTTTGCGGGAGAATCTTAAACTGTCCACAAAGTTGTAGGGAGCCATTTTACAAGCCTGGCTCTTACCCTCTAGTCAAGCGGAGGCTTACCTGGGATTCCTATAACAAGGTCACCACTGCTGACCTTACTGATCTTATCAGTTCACCATTCATCTCTCACTAGCCAACGCCCATGCCTCATCTGCATTTTATTATTGTTCCTATGGGGGTCCAAGCATGCATACCACCCCCTCCCAGCAAGAGGTATAAGTATTGTAACTGCAGTAGAATAAACTCTCTCTTTTTCTCTCCTCCTCCTTCTGGCTCTGTGTCTGTTCATTCCGTTGCGTCCCGTCCTTAGCCCCACGAAGGGTCCTCCCTGCGGGACAGGACGGGACCCCACACAAAGTGACTAAACCAAGGTGTAGAAATGGGAACTACACTTTCATTCTTTGATTTTTATAATTGCTAAAATAATACAGAGATAAGTAAAATTAATAGCTTTAAGAATAAGGAGTAGGATAAAGTGAAACTATAAATGGAAGAGGCAAAGAAGAAAAATTTATCTTTTCTTTCTCAATTCTTAAGATTCTTTTCTTTTTTTAATCTGTGGAGATTTTATTTCTGGTTGTACGTAGCCAGATAAGATAAATTTTAAGCCTTGAAAATTTGTCTCATGCCTTTGCTGTCTAGAATTCAATCTGCCCTTCGGGGAAATCACTGACTGAGTCCTTATAAAATAATTAAGGGTAGGCTTATGTACCCTCATGTACTATAATCCCCAAAATGGAATTCAACTTTCTACCTTTCTGATTACTTCTGTTTCTGTGACAAATTAACCAGTGACAGTCAGTCTTGGAATCAGCAGATGATAACTGCTTCCTTCCTGTTCACTTTAGGCCCCAGAAAGTCTTTGGCCAGAAATAGTCTTTTAGAAGAAATGTCAAAAACAGTCAGATATGATTCTCAACAAAAATGATTGTACTAGATATTGTTCTTGGGAAATGATGCTTCAAAAAACACTCTTAAGAGCATGCTTCCAGATGACATTGCCAGCACACACAATTGCCTGATAAATTGTTAAGAATCCTCAGACTCAGGATTTTTGGAAAGGAGATGATGAGAATCATTCCCTCTAAAATAAACTATATTTATAAACATCACAACAGTAAATGAGAAATAGGATTAAGGAATATCTTCAATTTTTGAGAATATTGGCTTTGAAATGAAAATTAACTTTTAAAAATAGGCTTAGATAATACAGGAAACATAAAGACATTAGAAGGATTTTAGTATACATCACATTTATTTGGCATATTACTAACATTATGTTGATAGAATAAAATGTTATGATTAATTGCCAGTATTGATATATTCTTATTATATAGACATCATACTAACTGAAAGTTTATCAGTTATTTTGCAATTTCCTTTTGCTCTGTTTTGGGATCCCACCCATAATATACTCTATTTAATTCTTATACTTTTAGGCTCCTCTATACCAAAATGGTTTCTTATACTTCTACTGATGGTCTTAAAAATTATTTTTCCAGCCATGAGTTTATTAAAAGCATAAAGTAAAAGTAAAAACTCAGAGAAAAATTCCCTAACTATGAAACATCCAGGGAAAGCTTTGAAAAAAAAGTTATGTTTAGACACAAACAATTTTGAATGTAAGCTATTAAAATATAATATTTGAAGAAACATTTAGCATAATGTAGATATATGTGTACATATATACATTCATAGTCCTGAATATGCTGATATATGGCAACATTATAACCTTTACCCCTCATGTATTATATCTGATGAGAGTTAATACCAAATGAAATTTATTACTGTATCACTGTATCACTGTCATCCCGTTGCTCATGATTTGCTCGAGAGGGCACCAGTAACGTCTGCATTATGAGATTTGTTATTGTTTTTGGCATATCAAATATGCCACGGGTAGCTTGCCAGGCTCTCCGAAAGAGGAAGAGGAATTGAACCTCGGTCACCTGCATGCAAGGCAAACGTCCTACCTGCTGTCCTATCGCTCCAGCCCAACGACATTTATACCAAATTTTTTTCCAGAGAACGAATATTATGAAAGCATTGGCATCATATATTTGTTGAGTCTAAATATGCTAGTATATTTTGTATATCTTTCAAAATGTATTTTTTAATTTAGTCACCATTAAATTACAGTCGTTCATGATTGTGTTTCAGGCATACAGTGTTCCAACAATTGAGCCCTTTGCCAGGGTCTACTTCTGTCCACAAAACCCCACAATTTCCCATTTACCTCTCACCCACCAGTCTGCTTCTCTGAGAGGTACCTTACACACACATACACACACACAAACACACACATATAATAAATTGCATTATAGAAAACAATTTAATTTTTTTCCCACAACAAAAAATCACTTTTTCAAAGGGTGGGGTTGGTGGAGGACACTCAGCCGTATTCAGCACTCATGGGCAACTCTGTGCTTAGGGGTTATACCTGGCAGTGCTCAGGAGACCTATGGTAGAGCATGTGGTAGTTAGAACTGAATTAAAGTTAACCTTGTGCAAGGAAAGTACCATACACATTGTAAAATCTTGCTAACCCCCGTGAATTATTAACTTACTCATTTTTTAAAATAATAATGGCTTTATTGAGATACAATTCACATAAAATATAATTCATCCATTTTAAGTTTACAATGTAATTTTTGTTTATTGTTATAAATACAGATAGCATACAACTTCCCATTTTAACTGTTTTAATTATACAATTAAGTGGCGTAGTACATCCACACAGTGATAGAAACTAAAACAACATAATATTAAAGCAGATTCACAGATCAGTGGAATAATTGAGACTCAGAAATAAAATGATATATCTATGGACAACTAACTACTTATGAGCCCACCAAGCCATCAAGGAAACTCGTTTTAATGAGTTGTCTAGAAAACTGGACAGCAAAATCATGAAACTAGATGACAACTTAGGGAACATCAAATAAACTGGTTGGAGGACCACTCGGGAGGGGAGATGCGTGCTGAAAGTAGACTGTAGATTGAACACGATGGCCATTCAATACCTCTATTACAGATCACAACACCCAAAAGGAGAGAGAACAAAAGGGAATGCCCTGCCACAATGTGGGGGGAGGGATGAGATTGGGGGTGAGAGGGATACTGGGTTCACTGGTGTTGGAGAATGGACACTGGTGGAGGGAGGGGTGTTCGAACATTGTATGAAGGAAACACAAGTACAAAAATGTGTAAATCTGTTACTGTACCCTCATGATGATTCACTAATTAAAAAATAAATAAATAAAAAGAAAAGTCAGTATAAAAAAGATTATTGGATAAAAGAATTATGGTATATACAAACAAAATAATAGCATTAGACTATTAAAAGGAGTGCCATTCTGATGCATGCTATAACATAGATGAAAACTGACACTATGCTAAGTGAAAAAGATCAGAAACAAAACAGCAAATGTTGTATGATCCACTCATATAATGTACCTGATAACATGTATGGTGTAGGCTGTTGAACAAAGATTGGCCACATGTAAAGCAAGAGCCTTACCTTCTGTACTATCACTCTTGCTCAAAAGCTTACTTGTCTAATGAGTTCTTTATATATTCTTGATATTAACCCTTTGTCAGAGATGAGGATCAAATAAATTCTCCCATTCTGGGTTACAATTTTTGTTGGATGCAAGTTTCTTTCATTGTGCTTTTTAGTTTGATGTAGTCCTGTTTCTTTACTTCACTCTGTTTCCCTTGCTATTAATCCCCTCAACATCTCTAAAGCAGATAATATGTCACACACGATATATTGATTTCTTTTAAGTATTTTATGGCTTAAAAATATATATACGCATATATAACTTTAATTCATTTTCCATAACTTACTCATTTTTAATATTGCATAAGAATTTCAATCTATGTAGGCATCATACTATGCATATTAACCCATGGAAAGGAATTTTTACTACTTTCTAGTTTGGCTTGATTATTAGTACAGTTGCTAAAAACATTGTTTACATGCCAGGTATAACTACACAGGTTTTTGTGAGTACATATGATTTCCAAATCAATTAAAGAATCCTATATTACATATTAAGACTCTAGTATAGTTTACTTATAATATTAAGACTCTGTTATATACATAGTTTCACAAGCAACCTGCAGACTATTTTCTCTACTGTACAATTTCACTATATAACCAATGAATATAATATCCTGTTGCTTGACATTTTTGAGAGAATTTTATATTGTCAGTTTGACTCAAATTTTAGCCTGAGAATATGATATTTAATTGTAGCTCTTTGTTGTTTCAATTTGCATTCCCTAATGAGGAAATGTGCAATTTACATAAGGCTATTTTTAAATTGTTTGTTTTGCTTGAAGAAGTATTTATCCAATAATCTTGTGCAATTTTAAAATTTTCTTACTATTGTGTTGTATGTGCTATTTCTAGCATTCTTTTCTTCAAAAATTCTGTATCTTTAAAGATAGTGTCAAATAATTTTGCTTTTTGTCTAATATTTCCTAGAGAAACCTAAATTCTTAATCATAGTTATTTTAAACTTTATGTTTTAAATTTTTACTATCTGTATCATATCTGAGTCTAATGTGGTTCATGCTTGATGTCTTCATTTGTCACTAATTTTTCTAGTCTTTTGTGACTTTATTTTGTTGAAATACATACTGTATTAGCAAATGAAGTTTAATAGTCCTATGAGAATTTACATTCATCTTGTTAAGGATTAAGCTATATTTAATGTCTCTTAATAGCTCTAGATACCACCGTTCTACTAGTCTTCAAGTTTGCGTTGTTTTCTTCTCTTTTCTTAAATGAGGGTTTTTCTCAAGCATTCCCTCAGTGCTGTAAGAGTAAGTTTGTTTCTTATGACACTTTCATTCTACTATTGTTATTTTGTATCCCTGTTGCTGCAGTGATAGTGTATAAAGAAAGGGTTTTATATTATTCTCTTCTGACTAAATCTCAGAAATATTTTTTGGCTTTTGTCTCAAGAATTTGTTCTTATCTGGCCCAATACCTATTTGCCAAGAAAACCCCCTTTTACTCGCTTCCTTATCTCCAGAAATTGAAATAAGATCTCCAAACAAGTACGTTTGTTATAGTCCAAACATTTTTTAACTGCCCATCCATTCCTTAGATAAGAAAGAGCTATGTACTTCAAAAGGAACAAACACTATATTGTACCTTTTGATTTGATTTGATTTTAATTTCACGTTGCTTAAATTACCTAGATGTTTGTCTTATTCTTTGTATTTGAAATACAAATGTTGTATTTCTTATATATTGACTCAAATACAGAATCTATTCGAAACCGATAAGAGGGTAATGGTTGCAGGGCACAGGTATGCAGGAAACTGTGGTCAAACACTACAAAACTCCAGTTAAAAGATGTGTAAGCTTTGTGGGCCAATGCACAGAGATGGTGGTTAGCAATGATAGTATCACACAAATGAAAATAGTATTTGAAATGAAGACACTATTGAACAAACGAAAGCTACTTATGATAAATAGTCTCCCTCTCACAACAAAAATATGTAATCTTGAGAGGCAGATTTCATTACCCTATATGGGAAATATTTGGCATTATAGATCTTCCTCACCTTAAAATGGTATTATGTTTGATAAACTACTCACAAGTTGAAAATAAGACATTGAAAATGCATGTTCTACACACAACCAACCAAATATCATAGCTTAGACGAAACTAACATATTAGAACACTTATCGTAGCAACAAGTTATGCAAAACAGTATGATAATACATATTTCATAGTCATTTGTATCACTTGTCATTCCGTTGTTCATTGATTTGCTCGAATAGGCGCCAGGAAAGTCTCCATTGATCCCTGTTGCTTGCTAGTGTAGCCCAGTGGTATCTGCTCACTCCAGGAACACGAAGAGCCTCTAACTGTCCATTCAGGGTTTTGACGAAGAAGTCTGACCATCTTGTAGATGGGCAGCCACACAGTCTTTTGATGTCCCATGAAATCCAGTCAGTAATACCTCTAGTCCAGCAATCATCTCTAAGTCACATTGCATGTCTGGCCCATCTGATTTTTGACGCCTTGGCAAACGAAACAGTGTCCTTGATTCTTGATCGTTAACAGAGGTTGGAACTCTATTTCTTCACTTGAGTGAAAAATGATATTCTAAACATAGTTAGTTTGTCATTTATATTTCATAATAAAGTATTAAAAACTTTATGTACTTTGAAAAATATTAAACTGACAGTTAAAAATAAAAGGGCACTGATCCCGAAGAATATTTTCGATACTATCACTTTCATACCAGCATAAGTAAAAAATATCTTGTACTGAAATATTATAATTTGGAGATCATCTGCATAAACGTGTATCAAACCATCACATTAGACACATTAAATTTACTCATTGTATGTCAGCTCTATCAATCAATAAATAAAATATTTTTTATCATTACTGTAGAGTACAGCCAATTTAATGCATTTCTTCTAGGCTTTATTCTTTAAACATTATTTTGTGTAATTTTGATGATATAATGTATTTTATTGCAATTAAGACAAATGTATAAAACAAATAATTGTTGCATATATGATCTAAAAATTCTGATCAAACATCATGACTTGTTCACACGTATGCCTATATCATAAATTGTTTATGGGCAATGAAATCATTAAACATTGCAATTACATTATAATTACAATTATGCATTGTGCTTTGTGAACTTTTTCCTTCCACCAAAAGTATATGGAAATAACTTTAGTCTATAATTATGTCTCTATACTTGATTTCTTAAGTGAAAAAAACTTTATGCATATGATCATTTATTTAAGAAAACTCCATCTGGGCTAGAGAGATAGAGAGCTAGGGAGATAGTACAATGGGCAAGCCACTGGTCTTGCATGTGGTTGACATAGGTTTGATCTCAGAACCACATATGATCCCTTGAGCCTTTTAAGTAGTAATCTTTTGAGAACTGAGTCATTGGTAATCCCTAATCAAACTAGATATGATGCCCCCTGATCAAACTAGATGTGATGCCCCCAAAATCTAGAAACAAAAACCAGAACAAAAATATACTTATAAATGAAATTTATTATTTTAATTATTATTTTATTATTATGAATATTTAAATTTATGCATCATAGCTGAAATATTTTGAGGTCATTACTAGTTCTTTGTTTCAGGTGTAACCTCTGATGGTGCTCAAAGACTCCAGTGTGATGCAAGGGATTCCAAACTAGGAGAGAGCAGGAATGCTGAGCTAGGCAAGTACCGTAACTTTTGCATAGTACACGTGATTTTATGGTCTATTGGTTATTTCAGATAAACTCATGAAATAAGCATTCTACCTACTAATATAGTTAAAGTGTCTCACACATATTTGTGACTAAAGTTAAGAACATTCTTTTGTGGCTTTGATATAAACTGGAATTGTAATGTCTTCAAAGTTAGCAATTGTTTATTTTTCTCTCAACAATATATGTTAATTTATAGTGACTGCATTTTAAATATTAAATAAAATGTGTCCATTCTGGGATTTCTCTCATGAAATTATTATGGCAGTATAGCTGTTTATATTCAGTCCAATTTATACTTCTGGAGTTCTCATGGGAAAACCATTTATATATGTGTGTGTGTATATATATATATGTATATATATACATATATATATGGAATAACATAGCCTTTTCCTACTCCTGGTTCTCTTAGTTTTTGAGAACGGATAAGTGGGTATAACTGTCACTGTCACCCCATTGCTCATTGATTTGCTTGAGCAAGCACCAGTAACGTTTTCATTGTGAGACTTGTTGTTACTGTTTTTGGTATATCGAATATGTCATGGGTAGTTTGCCAGGCTCTGCCATGCTGTTGGGATACTCTTGGTAGCTTGCTGGGCTCTCTGAGAGGAACGGAGAATTCAAAACTGGGTCAACCACATGGAAAGCAAATGCCCTACCTGCTGTGCTATCGCTTTAGCAAAAGTGGGTACATTTTAAATATTTTATTCTCAAAAGATCAAGGGATACTGGTACCTTAATTGCAGGTCTCAGCATGATACATATACTTTGAAGAGATGTAAAATTATATGCCTAGATATAGACAATCTTGTAAACTGTCACTTTAATAATAAAACTACTTAAGAGATAAGTATGAGCTCTCACAGATAAGACAGATTTTCTTCTTTAGATCAGGGAACCTGAAATTCTTTATACCTATGAAAAAATAACTGATAGGAACTGAATCTAAAAGAGAACAGAAAATAACTGAATGTTTTAACTCAGGCTTACCAGGTATGCATTTTCATTGACATCTCCTTTATTTTTAGCATGAATTTTCTTCTTAGGAAAAAAATGTATCATTTGTTTACAGTTTTTCACCTTTGATAACTGGAAATAATCTCCAAAACCTCTCCCCAGTACTTCTAAAATTCACTGTGAACAGAAAATGATATTTGTTTAGGTGTCAGCTAATTTAATGGCATATTTAATATAGTTAGCAAACAAATGCTTCTTTTTAAATTCACCTAAGAGACAACTGGAGACAAGTTAGGTAATTTGTGCACTTGTAATATATTACTGTTAGCTTTTTCTGTATTTTGGTAAGCAATTTGCTAATTGCTGTTACCTTTTAAATGTGATATTGTTTTGCACACTGCTCATTTAAAGAATTTACCCCTTCTGTATAGATATCATTCAAGCTATTTACATGAAAGATACTAAGATATTAACCTCTTTAAATATATGGCTTAAGGGATAAAGGAATACTTTTCTGTATTCTAAGTATGATATGATCTTTTCATCTTAGGGCATATTTCTAGCTTACTTATCTAGATAATGCTGTATTTGGCTCCAAGAATCTGAGAATAAATAGTTCCCATATTATATATACGGCATCTAAAATCAATCTACAATCAACTGTTAACCTACCTTGCTAATACTTATTAATATAATTATAAACCAAAACTATCAAATGCATTTTTCTGATAAAATATTCATTTTTAAGAGAAGCATTATCAATATAATTATTTGTATTTCTTCTGTATTATTATTTGTAATTCTTCTTTTCCTACCTCAAGGACTCTTCAAAACTTTTCTTTAGGAACTGAAAAAATACTCCCGCCAATAGGGCATTGGCATCCCATATGATCACCTAAGCACTGCTGTGAGTGAACCTTGAGCACAGAACAAAGAGTATGCCCTAGCACAACCAAATGTGGCCCCAACATCGCTGTAGCGATAGCACAGCAGTTGGGCGTTCGCCTTTCACACAGCAGACCCGTGTTCGATTCCTCCGCCCCTCTCGGAGAGACCGGCGAGCTACTGAGAGTATGGAGTCCGCATGGCAGAGCCTGGCAAGCTACTTGTGCGTATTGGTTATGCGAAAGACAGTAGCAATAAGTATCTCAATGAGAGATGTAACTGGTGCTCGCTCGAACAAATCGATGAGCAATGGGGTGACAGTGACAGTCATTATGCTGTTAGTCATTGTTAAATATAAATTTATATGTAGCACTACCTTAATTTTCTCAATATTGATATTCCTTATATTTATCCTGTCAATTGTCTCACTGATTGCACAGAAAATATTCAAAGTATTTGTTATGCTGCCTAAGTAACTATCCAACAACTAAATAACAAAATGTTGCTCAATACCCTAGCATATCAAATATGATGTAAAGTTGAGATTACTAAAAGTAATTTTTTTAATATTTTATGTGAAAAAACAATGAACAATTCTATTTTCTATGCTATCAATTATTCTTGTGGTTAAAATTTTTCTCTAGTCAAATTTTAAAGCAAACTATGTTTTGATATAAGGTGGAAAAGCCAAGAAGTTGACCAACCATCTGAATAATATTCAAATATTAGTTGAGAGTGGGAGAGATGGTATAATGTGTAAGGTGCTTTTCTTGCATGCTCTTAACTCGAGTTTGATCCCTAATACTTCATAAATCCTGTTGAGCACTGCTAGGAGTGATTCCTGAGCACAGATCTGAGTAAGTTCTGACCTAGATGGCTATGGCCCAAAAAATACACCCCAAAATATGAGTCGAACTGATTTCCCCCTTTTTATTGAATCATCCTGAATATAGTTACAAAGATGTTCATGTGTGGCTTTCAGTCACCCATGTCCAAACCTTCACCATTGTACATTTCCCACCATAGATGCCCCTGGATTCTCTCTTCACACTCCTCCCACAAGATTGACTCTATGGTAGGCAGTTTTCTTCATCTATCTCTGTCTCTCTGTTTCTGTCTCTCTATCTCACTGTCTTTCTCTGTCTCTCTGTCTCTGTTTGTCTCTGTCTCTCTGTCTTTGTCTGTCTGACTCTGTCTCTCTGTCTCTGTCTCTCCTGTCTCTGTCTTTGTCTCTGTCTGTCTGTCTGTCTGTCTTTCTCTCACTCTCTCTCTCCCCCCCTTTCAGGCATTGTGGTGTGCAATACAGGTATTGAAAGGTTATCATGTATATCACCATACCTCCTTTTAGCACATATTTTTGTCCATTTTGTCCAGAATGGTCATTTGAATGATCATTGTAATAATGCTCCCTTCCCTGTATTAACTGCATTCCTCCCACCCACTTATGGCAAACGTCCAACCATGGAGCAGACGTACTGGCCCTCGTTTCTACTGTATTTCAGTATTAGTCTCAGACTATTTTTTTAATATCCTGCTAAAGAGTGATACCATTCTATGATTCTATGCCTGTTCCTCTCCCTTAGACTCATTTCACTCAGCATAATACTCTACATGCCCATCCATTTAGAAACAAATTTTACACGAACTCATTTTTCCTGGTGGCTCTGTAGTAGTCCATTGTGTAGATGTACTAAAGTTTCATTATTCACCCACTTGTCCCATGACACTTGGGTTGTTTCTAGATTCTTGTTATTGTTTGAATTGCAGTAATGAACATAGAAGTACAGATTTTTTTTCTGCATTGTGTTTTGGGGCTCCCAGAATACATTCCCAGGGCATATTAATATTGATAAGTCATATGAAAACTCAATATCTAGTTATTCAAGGAATGCACATATTGTTTTCCAAAAAGCCCAGATGACTTGGTATTCCAACCAGCAATGGATATGAGTCCATTTCTCCCCACATCCATGCCAGCACTGGTTATTTTTGATGCATGCTAGTCTTTGTGGTGTGAAATGATATCTCATTGTTATTTTGATTTACATCTCCATGATGATTACTCATGTAGAGAACTTTTTCATATGCCTTTTGGCCATTTGTATTTCTTCTTCGACAAAATTTTTGTTCATTTTTTTCCAACATTTTTTGATTGGGTTAGAAATTTATTTCTTGTTAAGTTCTACTAGTGCATTATATATCATTGTCATCAACCCTTTATCAAACAGGTTTGAGTAAATAATTTTTCCTATTCCATGGGCTGTCTTTGTATATCAAACTGTTTTCTTAAAGTGCACAAACTTCTTAGTCTTATTTATTCCAACTTGTCTTTGTTTCCATTTCCTTGGTCAGTTGTGGTTCATCCTTGAAGATGCCTTTAACTTCAATATCATGGAGAGTTGGGCTTACATTTTTCTCTATGTACATAATAGATTCAAATCTGATATTGACATTTTTAGTTAATTTTTATTTGACTTTTGAGCATGGCATTAGAAAATGCTCTGTGGGTTTTTGTTTGTTTGCATTCACCTTCACAGTTTTTCAGCACCTCTTATTGTTCTACTTCACATTTCTTGCTTCTTTTATTCAATAATTAAATGATAATATATTTGAGGGTCTATGTCAGTATATTCAACTCTATTCTGTTAATCAGTGGGTTTATCTTTATTTATATACCATGCTGTTGTAAATGCTACCAAATTGTAGTAGAGTTTGAAGGTGTGGAAGATGATGCCTTCCTTCTCTCTTCTTTTCCCTAAGGATTGCTCTAGATACTCACGAGGGTTTATTGTTTCATAAGGATTCAAGGAATGTTTTATCATTTTCTTTGAAAAATATGAGTATTCTATTAGGAACTACATTTAATCTGCATAATGTTTTGGAGAGTATTGCCATTTTGATTATGTCAACCCTCCTGATCCATCAGTAAAGAATGTATTTACATTTCCTGATGTCCTGTTTTATTTCTTGAAGTAGTGTTCTGAATTTTTGTTGTTGTATTTTTGCTTTTTGTATAGGTGTTTCACCTCTTAAACTGATTCTGAGGTACTTGATTTTCTGTGCATGATTGTGAATGAGATTCTTTTTCTAGTATCTCTTCTCTTTCAATATTTGCATATAAGAAAGCCATGGTCTTTTATTTATTGATTTTGTTTATTGATTTTGTATCCTGTCATTTTAATACAAAAATATATCATTTCTAGGAGCTTTTTTTCTGGAGTCCTTAGGATTTTATAATATACCATGTCATCTGCAAGTCCTAAGAGCTTGATTTTTCCTTTCCTATCTGGATGTCCTTGATATCACTTTTTTTTTTTTGCCCAGCTGTTATGGCAAGTCCTTCAATATTATCTTGAATAGAAGTTGTGAGAATAGGCAGCCTTGTTTTTGGCCCAATCTTAGAGGGAAGGATTTTAATTTTCATGCATTGAGAATAATGTTGTGGGCTTATAGTAAATGGTTTGAATTCTTCTCATTCTGTTACATTTTAAATCATAAATGAGTGCTGGATTTTGTCAAATGCTTTTTCTGCATCTATTGACATAATCATAAGTTTCTTCTTTTATTTATTTGGTGTATTACTTTTATTAACTTGAATATGTTAAACCATCCTTGCAGTTCCAAAAGTGAGTCCTACTGGTGATGGTGTATGCATTTTTTTAATGTTATTGGATTTTATTTGTGGATATTTTGTTGAGTAGCATGCATAGTTGTTCAGCAGCATATTGGCCAGCATTTATCTCTTTCTCTCTGTTATTTATTTATGTATTAATTAATTAATTAATTAATTTACTTTTTTGTGGTGTCTCTGTCTGCTTTGGGTATCAGGGTAATGTTTGCTTCATAGAAAATGTTTGGAAGTGTTTCTGCTTTTTCAATTTTCTGGATAAAACAAGTTGGAAAGGATTGGCAGATGGTCCTCTTTAAAAGTTTGAAATTCACTAGTGAATCGATATGCACCTGGGCTTTTGTTTGGAAGAATACTTTTGACTATCATCTCATTTTATTCCATGGTAATAAGTCTGTTCAGGTATTCCAAATTTCCTTGGAAGATTTCCTTAAAAGGTTGTAGGATTTCAGATATTCATTCATTTTTTCTATGTTTTCTAGTTTCATGGCTAAAGATTCTCAAAGTAATCTCTGATGATCCTTGGAATTTCTGCAGTTTCTGTTGTGATAACCCCATTTTTTCTGATTCAGTTTTTTTTTTAATGGTTCATTTCTCTTTCTATGTGAGTCTTGTTAGTGGTTCATTGATCTCGCTGATTTTTTCAAAAAAAACAGCACTCAGATTCATTGATGTTTTGGTCTTTTTAAATTTGTTTTTGATTTCAGCTTATTATTTTTGTTCTTAGTTTTATTATTACCTCCCCCTGCCTGGTTTTGTTTCTTTTGTTGATCAGTCTCTAAGACCTTAAGTTGTGAAGTCAAATTATTTATATGGGCCCTATCATCTTTCCTTATGTATGCTTGCAGAGCTATAAACTTCTCTCTTAACACTGCATTAGCATCACCAATTCTGGTAGCTCCTTTATTTCTAGAAATCTTTTTATTTCTCTTTGATCTCTGTGATGACCTGTTGTATTTCCAGGTATTTAATTTAGTTTTCTTTCTCCATTTAATTAACTTCTATTTTCAAAGTATCATGCTCTGAGAATATAGATGTTAAAATGTCTAACTTTTTATTTTATTGAGGTATACTCTGTAGTATGTCTTGAAAACTGTTCCATGTGCATTGGAGAAAAATGCGTATTCAGATTTTTGAGAATCAAAGCCCTGTAAATACCTGTAATGTGTCTTTCTTCAATTTTTCTTTTTCATATTTTATTTTTATTTTTAGGTCTAATTTAAATTTTATTTCAAATTTATAAAATGGATGCAATGTAAAAATGTGGAAATTGAGGTATAAGAGGTTGAGATTACACAGATTCACAAATAAAGTAAGTGGCATAACTAAGATTTGCACACAGCATATACATTTCTCATATCAATATTATTATAGCTAAATAATATTACAATAATTGCCTTGGACAAGACTCCTCTCTCTCTCAATCTCTCTCTGTTCCATTGTCTTTAGAAAATTGGCTTATTCTTTTTTTAACTTTTTATTAATGAATCATTGTGAGGTACAGTTACAAACTTATGAAAGTTCATATTTGCATTTTAGTCATACAGTGATCATTTACATCCCTCCACCAGTGCCTGTTCTCCTTCACCAATGTTCCCAGTATCCATCCCGCACCCACATCCCAATCCCCAACATCCCACCCTGCCTCTGTGGCAGGGCATTCCCTTTTGTTCTCTTTCCTTTTGGGTGTTGTAGTTTGTAGTAGAAGTATTGAGTGGCCTTCCTGTGTGGTCTACTTTCCGAATGTGTCTTTCAACAGGAATGAGCCTCTCAACATCCTTTACTTGGTGTTCCCTTCTCTATATGAGCTGCCTTTCCCGCCAACATGTGAGGCTGGTTTCCAAACCGTGGAGCATGTCTGCTCCTGGTTCTTATCTCTACTACTCTTGGGTGTTAGTTTCCCATTCTGTTACTTTATATTCCACAGATGAGTGTGATCTTTTTATGTCTGTCTCTTTCTTTCTGACTCATTGCACTAAACATGATACTTTCCATGTTGATCCACTTATATGCAAATTTCATGACTTCATCTTTTCTAACAGCTACATAGTATTCCATTGTGTAGATGTACCAAAGTTTCTTTAACCAGTCATCTCTTTTTGGGCACTCCCTTTTTTCCCATAGTTTGGCTATTGTAAACCATGCTGCAATGAATATGCAAATGCAGTTGTCATTTCTACTATACCTTTTTGCCTGTCAGGGATATATTTACAGGAGTGGTATATCTGGCTCAAATGGAAGCTCAATTTCTAAGTTTTTGAGAATCATCCATATTGTTTTTCAAAAGGGCCGAAACATCAGCATCCCCATGAGCAGTGAAGGAAAGTCCCTTTCTCCCCACATCTGCACCAACACCGGTTGCTTTTGTTCTTTTGTATGTGAGCCGGTCTCTGTGGTGTGAGATGCTGTCTCATTTTTGTTTTGATCTGCATCTCCCTGATCATTAGTGATGTAGAGCATTTTCTCATGTGCATCTTAGCCATTCGGAATTTTCTTCTTTGAGAAAGTCTTTGTTCATTTCATCACACCATTTTTTGATGGGGTTGGATGTTTTCTTGTGGAGTTCAACCTTGTCTTGTATATCCTTGATATCAACCCCTTATTGATGGGCATTAGGTGAATATCCTTTCCCATTCTGTAGATTGTCTTTGTATTTTGGTCGCTGTTTCTTTTGAAGTACAGAAGCTTCTTAGTTTAAGATAGAACCATTTGTTTATCTCTGTTTTCCCTTGCTTGGCCAGTGGTGTGTAATCTTTGAAGATACCGTTAGCTTAACGTCGTGGAGGGTTTTAGTGACTTTGTCTTCAATGTACCTTAGGGATTCTGGTCTAATGTTGAGGTTGTTAATCCATTTTCACCTGACTTTTGTACATGATGATAGGTATAGGTCTGAGCCCATTTTTTTTTTTGCATGTAGCTGTCCAGTTTTGCCAGCACAGTTTGTTAAAAAGGCTTTCTTTGCTCCACTTCATATTTCTTGCTTCCTTATTGTAGGTTAACATAGCCTCAGGTAGTTTCGGTTTATTGGGTTGTTCCTGTCACAGTGCTCCCTTTCCTCTGTGTTTATTTGTAACTTCTTTCTTTGTGGTCTGTTGACTTGTAAATATTGTTTTACGCTTCTCCTTCTGTCCTTTGCATAGTTTATTCAGAGCCATGTCATTTTGTATGGACAAAGGAAGACTGCAGCAAATGCTATGTTTTTGTAACCTGGGAGTCATTTGACTCTACGTGATATTTTCCTCCTGGGCATCTGTTCTATAGACCTAAGCCTCAGCTGCCCTTACTTCCCAGCACCCCCAAAGGCAGGGTCCCAACAAAGGACAGGATGGACCCAGGGCAAGCAGTGAGTTATGTGCTGCCCAGGCATTGAGATGGGCCTGGCCAAAATGCCTAATGCTTAAATATAAGTTAAGAGCTTGGTCATGGACAAATGCTGTCATGATCCAAAGAGTAATAACTAAATTCGGACCCTGCAATGGTTAGAAATGATTAATCTGTCCTGAGTGCTGTAGTCTGAGTCTGTGGAAAGACATTCCCTGGAGAACTGCCCTACAAGCCTCAATGTATCTCTTACTGTGTCCATACAAAACTAAGTAATATTGAGATGTTAATTAAGATGCTAGGAGGAGGGGAATGCCTCTAGGTGGTGTTTCCTATGAACCTGGTGGGCCTTCAGGAAGGGCTTTCTTATGTTGATTTTGCTGGGTATGAATAGAGAGACAAGAGAGGGTGGAGAGACTAGTGAAGAAGAGAGCAGAATCCTGAGAGCTGGGGTAGAGGAATGAGAGGCTAGGAGAGTCAGGACGAGACAGAATGAGGACCAGTGTGAGACTAGAATGGGGAGCCTTGGGAGACTGGAACAGGCGCATGAAGAGAATGGAATAAACTTCAACTGATCAATCAACCGGCTTGGCCCTCATTTCCTCTTTTGTCTACCCCATAGCCTCAGCCACCCTGGCTGGCTGGGCAGGCGGCCGGCCGGGAACAGAGCCCTGGAACCTGGGTGTGGCCAACTGGGAGAGCCGCCAGGCCTCTCCCCTGCCCCTCAAACCCCCACAGATGTTTTTTACACCTTATCAAAGATTTGATGATCAAATATTTGGGGGGGTGTCACAATATTCAAACCTGTTCCATTGGTCTGTGGTTCTGCCTTTGTTCCAGTACCATGCTGTTTTGATTATTACCGCTTTATAGTAGAGTTTGAAGTTGGGGAGGTTGATTCCTCCCATTTTCTTTTTCCTAAGAATTGCTTTAGCTATTCATGGGGGGCTTATTGTTCCATATGGATTTCAAGAATGTTTGCTCCATTTAATTGAAGAATGTCATGGGTATCCTTATAAGGATTGCATTGAACTTGTACAATGCTTTGGAATCTATTGCCATTTTGACTGTTAATTCTCCCAATCCATGAGCAGGGGATATCTTTCCATTTTCTTGTGTCCTCTCTTATTTCTTGAAGTAGCATTTTGTAGTTTTCTTTATACAACTTCTTTACCTGCTTAGGTAAGCTGATTCCAAGATAGTTGATATTTTGAGGCACAATTTTGAGTGGGATTGCTTTTTTCATGTTGCTTTCTTCTATCTCATTATTTGTGTATAGGAAAGCCATAGACTGTTGGGTATTGATTTTATAGCCAGCAAGTTTACTATACTAATCTATTGTTTCTAAGAGTTTCTTGGCAAAGGTTTTAAGGTTCTCTAAATATGGTATCATATCATCTGCGAATAGTGAGAGCTTGATTTCTTCCTTTCCTATCTGAATGCCCTTAATATGTTTTTCTTGCCTAAACGCTATTACAAGTACTTCCATTACTATATTGAACAGAAGTGGAGAGAGTGGGCATTCTTGCCTTGTCCCTGATCTTAGAGGGAAGGGTCTTAGTTTTTCCCACTGAGGATGATGCTTGTTAAAGGCTTTGGTAAATGGCTTTTACTATATTGAAGAAAGTCCCTTCTATACCCATTTTGGTGAGAGTTTTCATCATAAATGGGTGCAGAATTTTGCCAAATGCTTTCTCTGCATCTATTGATATGATTATATGATTTTTATCTTTTCTTGATATGCTGAATTACATTGATTGATTACTGGATGTTAAACCATCCTTGCATCCCTGGGATGAATCCCACTTGGTCATGGTGTATGATCTTTTTGATGAGTTGTTTAATTCTATGTGTTAATATTTTGTTGAGAATCTTCACTTTCGTGTTCATCAGGGATATTGGCCTGTATTTTTCTTTTTTTGTGATGTCTTTGTTTGTTTTTATTATTAGGGAGATAGTAACCTCGTATAAACTGGAAGGGTTTCTGTTTCTAAAATTTCCTGGAAAAGCTTGAGAATAACTGGCAATCAGTCCTCTTTAAATGTTTGGAAGAATTCGATAGTGAATCCATCTGCACATGGGTTTTTTTTTTTGGAGGGGGGGAAGAATTTTGATTACAGTTTCAATTTCCTTGTTATTAATAGGACTATTCATGTATTGCAGGTCTTCTTGATTCATCCTTGGGAAAGTATAGGAATCCAGGAATTTATCCATTTTTTCTAGCTTCTCTTGTTTCATGCCATACATATTTTCAAAGTAGTCTCTGATGATCTTTTGAATTTCTTTGGTTTCTGTTGTGATGTCTGCCTTTTCATTTCTGATTCGTTTGTTAGAGTTCTCTCTTTTTCTTTTTGAGTCTTGCTAGTGGTTTATCAATCTTGTTTATTTTCTCTAAGAACCAGCTCTTGGTTTCATTGATCTTTTGGATTGTCTTTTGGGTTTCCATATCATTAATTTCTGCTCTAAGTTTTATTATATCTTTCCTTATGCCTGGTCTGGGCTACTTTTGTTGGTACTTTTCTATAATGTTGAGCTGTTATGTCAAGTTATTTATGTGGGCCCTTTCTTCCTTCCTGAGAAATGCTTGCAGGGCTATAAATTTTCCCCTTAACACGGCTTTATCTTCATCCCACAGAATCTGGTAGCTCATGTCTTCATTCTCACTTTTTTCCAGGTACATTTTGATTTCTTCCTTGATTTCCTTCCTGACTCACTCATTGTTCAACATTGAGTTGTTTAATTTCCAGGTGTTTGATTTGTATTTCTCCTTCTTTACATGATTAACTTCTATCTTCAGTGCATCATGGTCTGAAAAGATAGCTGATACAATGTCTATCTTCCTGATTCTGTTGAGGTATGTTGTGTGGCCCAGCACATGGTCTATTCTGTAAAATGTTCTTTGTGCACTGGAAAATAATGTATTTTCTTGTTTTGGTGGATATAATGTTCTGTATAGATCTATTAGCCCTCTCTCTTCTAGTTCTTCCTTCAAAGCCAGAGTTTTAGTCTTCTTGATCTATCCAGAGGCTATAGAGCAGTGTTGAAGTCTTCAACTTCTATTATGTTGCTTGCAATGTTCGTCTTAAAGTCTGATAGAAGTTGTTGTAGGTATTTAGCTGGTCCCTCATTGGGTGCATACACTTTTAGGAGTGTGATTTCTTTCTGCTGTACACATCTCCTGATTTATAAAAAATGGCCTTCACTGTCTCTTCTAATTTTTTTCAACCTGAAATCTATCTTGTCCGATACTAGTGAAATGATCCCAGCTTTTTTGAGGGTGTTGTATGCTTTCAGGATTTTTTCCCATCCTTTGACTTTGAGTCTGTGTTTGTTCTGGCGGTTCAGATGTGTTTTTTGTAGGCAGCAGAATGTTTGGTTCAATCTCTCAATCCATTTCCCCACTCTGTGTCTCTTAATTGGTGAATTAAGACCATTGACATTGAGAGAGATTATTGTTTTGGGTTCTTTTTGCCATCTTTCTCTGTTTGTTGTGCTTGTAGGTTTTTTTCTCGTCTTACAATAGCCCCTTTAGTCCTTCTTTCAGGTTTGGTTTTGAGTCAATGAAGTTCCTAAGCTTTTGTTTATCCACAAAATAATGTATCCTTCCTTCAAGTTTGAGTGAGAGTTTAGCTGGATAAAGTATTCTTGGTGACACATTCATTTCATTGAGTTTTTTCATTATATCCCACCATTGCCTTCGGGTTTGGAGGGTTTCCTCTGATAAGTCTGCTGTGAATCCAAGGGGTGCTCCTTTGTATGTGATTTCCTTCTTTGACCTTGCTGCTTGCAGTATTATGTCTCTATCCGTGACTTCCATCATTCTAATATGGACGTCTATGTTATGTCTTGAAGTTTTTTTGTTAGGGTGTCTTTTAGCTGGCACCATTTGGGCTCCTTGAATCTGGATATCTTCATTCTTCAACTGTGCCAACTTTTCAGCAATGATTCCTTTGACTGTGGCATTTTCATTGGGGTTGTTTCCCTGTCCTTCTGGTACTCCAATTATTCTAATATTGTTCTTCTTGAAATCATCCCCTAGAACTCTGAGTCGCCCTAGAGCTATTTTGAGGTCTCTTCCCATTGTTTGTTGTTGCCTATAGGCTTCCTGCAGCTCATCTTCAAGTTCACTGATTCTGTCTTCCCTGTAGCCGTTCTATTGTTGAGAGTGCCCACTGAATTTTTTTTATTTCATCTACCGAATCCTTTATTCATAACATTTCTTTTTGTAGCTTTTTAATTTCTGCTCTCATTTCTTCCTGTATTTTCTGGAATGTTGGTTCTATTGTGTCTTTCAGGTCCTCCTTTAATTTAATGGATAAATGTTCCATCCTTACTTTTGAGTTCATTGAACATCTTCAGTATTTATTTCATCTCTGAATTCTTTATTGGAAAGCAGAGGTTTGTAGGAAATTAATATTGAGGATTCTGACTCCATTCTTCATCCTCTCCTTGTGGTGGGGATTTGCGCTGTTTCTCATGTTGGTGTTGTGGTATGGAGGAGTGACCTTCAAGATCACTATCTCTATTACCTCTTGTTGTGAAAAAAGATTCTGGGATTCTGGATGGGCTTTGTCAATAGTGGCCATCTTTTCATTTTCCTCTTCTAGAACATGTCCTTCCTCTCAGATGTTCCTCTATTCTTTATGTGAGGCCTCAAGTGATGCTTTTGGAGAATGTGCTCTTTTACATTGGGCTTGTACAGATGCTTGTATTCATTGGTATTTTGGTGAAATTGGAATAGACTAGCGGCCTATAGGCTACTGGTTTTTGGATAGCTAGGATGCTGCTCATGGACATGGTTGATAAAGACTGAGATTTAGCAACAGATTTCTGGGTTTGAGGAAAATAACTTCGGCTACCAGCTCCAAAATAGACAACACCCTCTTCTGTGGAGGCAACGCCCACTAGCAAAATGTGGGTTGGGTGCCTTGCAGGGAGGGGTAGAAATGGCAGCGTGGGCCCAGTTCACTGACCTGCCAGAGGGAACAAACTGGGTGCAGCGCTGGAGGGTCCCAAAGGGGCCGGGGCCAATGGGATGGCGCTCGGGGAGCGTGGCTGCTCGGGGTCCGAAGGGAAGATAGGGTCGCAGGAGTGGGAGAAATGGTGGCCCGGGTCCAGTTCACTGACCTGCTGGCCATTTCTCATTTAAAAGCCAGTGTTTTCTTGGTGAGTTTTAGTCTCATTGATCTGTCAAAGGTGACAAAGAATTGTTGAATTCTCTAACTACTAATATGTTGTTATCATTGTCCTCCTTGAAGTCTATTAGTAGTTGCTTTAAGTATTTTGCTAGTCTCTTATTGGATAATGTATATATGGTTAAAAGTGTGATTCTTTTTTGTTGTCTATTTTCCTTGATTTATTAAGAAATGACTTTTTCTCATAACATTTTTCTGCTTGAAATCTATGTTGTCAGCTACAACTATGTTCACCTTGGCGAGGGACTTTTTGAGGGACTTGTTTACTTGAAAACTTGTTTTCCAGTCTTTGACTTTGAGTCTATGTTTTTTCTGGCTATTCAAATATGTTTCTTATAGGCAGCAGAATGTTCATTTCAATTTTTTAATCCATTTTATCACTGTGTGTCTCTTAATTGGTGCATTTATACCCTTAGACCATTGACATTGACAGATTATTTTTGTGGTTTCATGCCATCTTTATGTCTTTCTATAGAAGTTTGTTGTGTTTGTGGGGCTGGTCTTTCCTTAAAGTAGCCCCTTTGTTTCTTCTTTTAATACTTATTTTGAAAGAAGTTTAGTTTGAAAGAAATTTATTTTGAAAGAACCTTATCTATGAAGTTTCTGAGCTATTGTTTATCCATGAAGTTGTGAATTGTTCCTTCCAATCTGAATGAGTTGTTTAAAGTATTCTTGGTGAGGTGTTCATCATTTCATTTTTTTAAATTGTATCATATAATTGACCTTGGGTCCAGAGGGTCTTATTCAGTAGGTCTGCTCTAAATCCTAGCAATGCTTCTTTGTATGTATTTTCCTTCTTTGATATTGCTGCATTCAGTATTGTCTCACTATCTATGGCTTTATTCATTCTAATTAGAATAAGTTTAAGAGTTTTTTTTTCAATCTGTGTCCTTTTTTAGCTGGTATCCTTTTGGGTGTTTTGGATCTGTCTGCCTGTATTCTCCAGCTGTGGGAAACTTTCAGCAATGATTCTTTGGCTGTTACTTCCTCAATTGGGGAGCATTTCTGTCCCTCTGGTACTCCATTGATTTTTGTTTCTCTTGAATTTATCCCAAATTTCTTTTTGTCTGCCATTAACACATTTCTTCTGCTATTGCCTGGAGATTTTCTGCAGTTCATCTAAAAGTTCACTGATTCTACAAAGGACTTCCAATGAGTTTTTCATTTCACCTACAGAATTTTTATATAATGAAATTTCTGCTGGTAGTTTTCTTATTTATGCTTTCATATCCTCCTGGCAGACTGGAGTGATAACACAGTGGGTAGGTTGTTTGCCTTGCACATGGCCAACCCAGGTTCGATTCCTCTGTTCCTCTCAGAGAACCTACCAAGCTACCAAGAGTATGCTGCCCGCACAGCAAAGCCTGGCAAGCCATCCGTGACATATTCTATATGCCAAAAACAGCAATAACAAGTCTCACAATGGATACGTTACTGGTGCCTGCTCAAGCAAATTAATGAACAATGGAACAACTGTGCTATCCTCCTGGCAAGCTACCCATGGCATATTCGACATGCCAAAAACAGTAACAAGTCTCACAATGGAGACGTTAAATACCCACTCGAGCAAATCAATGAACAATGGGCCGACAGTGCTACATTACATCCTCCTGTAGCTTATTGGTTATCCACTCTGCTGTTTCTTTGAGCCCATTAAATACCCTTACTGTTTAATCTCTGAATTATTTATCAGAGAAATTATGTAGGATAATATCTCTTATTGAGGCTTCAGGGCTCCTATCTTTGTTTATTTCCCATGTTGGGGATCTGTGCTGTTTCCCCAGGGTGTCTGTGGTAGTCTGGTGATGAGTCTTTCCAATACACTATCCACATGGCACCCCTTCCCCATCCCCACACACACACACACAAACTGCCAGGGAGAAATCTGGGGAACTTTGTGGCAGTAGTCCCTTTTACTCTGTCAACGATATTGCCTTCCAATTCGGTGTAATTGTGTGGAGCCTCTTTGATTAGGGCTCCATCGTTTCTTGTGCTCACTGATACTTTTGTGGGCTTGACTGGGGTGTGGGGGGAGGGATGTTGACTGAAGTAAAGTCTGATAGAATATTGGCCAGATGTAGTTTGGATAGCCAGGTTGCCCT
This sequence comes from Sorex araneus, assembly GCF_027595985.1. Classification (NCBI taxonomy): domain Eukaryota; kingdom Metazoa; phylum Chordata; class Mammalia; order Eulipotyphla; family Soricidae; genus Sorex; species Sorex araneus. The sequence goes on along the minus strand of NC_073313.1, from coordinate 301,961,171 downwards.
GCTGAAAGGTCATTATAAGAAGCCAAGAAATGAATTCTCTGGGATATGGAGGAGAATATTAACTGGTGTCAGTATTAACAGCTGCTTCTCTGAAATCCATTCCCACCTCTAGTCTGACCTGTGGGAGGAGCCAAGCATTAGGGTGTTCAGTGACTGTCACAGAGTGAATGTTCGAATCTCACCACTCGCTTCCTTCTGATTCACAGAAAACTCCTTTCCTGAAGTGTTGCCACATGGGCAGGTCTCCTATTAGGTCCCAGCACTGGGAGAGTTTTTCCCGAGGGTGCAAGCTGAGTTGAATTTTAGCCATGTAACTTATTCCAGAAGTTAGATTTGATGTATTGGAGAGAATATTATAAGGATATTATTAGAAAATTGAAAAATTATAAAATTTAGTTTAAGAAAATATTAAATTCATATGAATTAATATAATGAAATATGATAGAAATACATATCATGTCATTGATAACTGGGTTAGAATTCAAAGTGAAACTTTAATATCAAAAGTCGTTAGATCAGATTGGTCTTTGACTTTTAAGGACAAATATATGGGACTAGAGCTCTGGTTTAGTGATTTCTATCTCTTTATCTGTTGGGGACAGGCTTAGGCATCCTGTAAACAGGGATTGAGTACGAAGGGGGCCTAGGCACTCCCTACCTTAATTTCTGTAAACAGGAATGAGTATGGAGAAATTTGGCATGAGAGCGAGCCATCCCCTGATAGCTGACCTTGACAGGCGGCCTCCGGGCCACCATGCTCTGGCGGCCAGCCTGGAAAGGGGGTCGAAGGGCCACCATGCTCTGGCAACCAGCCTGGAAAGGGGGTCAAAGGGCCACCATGCTCTGGCAGCTGGACTCGAGAGGAGGCTGAAGGGAGGATTGACTCATGTCCGCCTTGGCCATGCTCAAGGCCACATCTGCTTTCCCATGTTTCTCAAGGCTGAGATAAGGAACCAAAATAGTAAGAAGGAACCAAAAAACAAGTAATATTGGCAAAAATAAAGTTGCTTGCACAGCTTGTATAATAATGTTTACGCCACCTATGTAAGCTGCTGATGATTGCTAAAATAAGACTATATAAGCCCTCTTGGATTTCAATAAACTTGCTGTATGCCGTATTTTGCATTCAGTCCTCCCTAGCCCACTCAACTCTCATTCCCTCTCTCGGCCAAGGTTCAAGTTGGCCGCATGGGCCGTGGCATTTATTTTTACCAATATTATGGTTATAATTATCAAATTGGATTGTATTTGTCAGCACTTGATTTTACTAGGGATCACAGCAATATCTATGTATATGTCTAAATTAGTATCACCTACTGTTTCTAAAATGCAACATTTTTTTCTGCTTCCAAATGGAATTTAATTTACCCATACTTTTTTTTCTTTTATTTCTGCATTTATCTCACTTTCATTTATACCTATAATGTATATATGTATATACACATGTATGTATGCATATAATATATATTACTGCTTTTTTACAAGGAATAATCATTATCATTGTCCATATTTCATTCACCATCAACTACAAGACTAGAAATTCCATAGTCTTTCTTGTTCAATTGAGTCATATCACCTAAGGATGTATTTCCGGGGCCAGAGAGATAGTACAGAATGTAAGGTATTTGCCTTGCATATGACTGACACAGATTTCATCCCAGGCACCCCATTTGGTTTCATGAGCACTGTCAGGAGTAAATCTTTTGTGCAGAGCCAGGAGTAAACCCTGAAAATTACAGTATGTGGCCCCCAAAATGAAACAAAATAGAAACTACATCAACAACAAAAATCCTTTTAACAGTACCCTAACTATAAAGACAGTATCAGTGAAAGAGCAAAAATTTTACAGACTAAATTAATTAGCAGTTGCAGAAGATTAGAGGGAAATCTGTCAAGTATGTAGTTGCTAAAGAACTCAAATAAAATATGTACAAGAAATCATTTGACTTTTGAAATAATTGGAGGTGGCAGAGAAATAATACAGGGATTAAGGCACTTACCTGCATGAGATGACCCTGCTTCAATCCCTGGCATGACATATGGTCCCTAGAGTACATTAAGGAGTAAGCCCTGAGCAATACTGGGTGTTGCCCACAAACCCACCCCCAAAATGTAAGCATTTTATCTACTTAAAGACCATACTTTAATTCTGGAGTAATGTTCAGAGATGTCCAGCAATGAATGGAAAAAGTTCTGCCACACCTACAGAGCCCTAGTTAGACTATGTAAAACCACGTTTACACATACAAGTTATATGAGTTATAACTTGGAGCCCACTCACTGAAGACCGACAAGCCCCCAAAATGAAATTTTTTCTCTCACTTTTCTATAACCAGAAGTACTATTCACTTTTTTGTTTCTCTTGCATCTAAATGAGTCTCCTGATTCATCTCCCTTTACGAGTAAATGGGAAAGTGTAGAAAAGAATTTAAATATGTAATTTAAGTCTATGTCCTAATATACAGCAGTGAGAGTCTGGGAAAAAATTGCAACCAGCAAAATTGTCATCAATTTCTACTAGTATTTCAACATATTTGTTAACTCACAGAATACTTTAATGCACAAGATATTATACACAACCAAGTTATAGTATTAGTGCTTAATAGAGGATCCGTTTATATTTTAGAACTTCCAGTTGCACTGCTTTACTTAACTTTTGAAAAATGGAGGTGGGGAAACGCATCTTACTGTGCTCAAAGTTTACTCCTGACTTTATGCTCAGGGATCACCCCTGGCAGTCTCAGGGGTCCATACTTGGTGCTGAAGGTTGAACAAGGATCAGCGTGCAACACAAGTGCCTTACCCGCTGTACTGTCTCTCTGGCTTATCATGCTTAATTTTGATCTCTACGGACAGAACTCTCAACAACTAATGTAAACTGGTCTATTAATGACACCATCCAGGATTTAAGTTCCTCTAAAACAATGAATTTTATTATTTGTCCTTTTGTTGTGGTTACTCTCGGTTTACTGCACTCAGGACTCACTCCTGGCTCTGGATTCAGGTTTGGGTAACCATATGGAGCGCTAAGATGAACCAGGTTTGGCCATGTACCAGAAAAATGCCATAATCATTGTACATTCTTTCTAGCCCAACAACGATTTTTTCCTAAAGCATACATACATTGCTATCACTAGAAATAATGTAGAAATGATGATTATATGCACACTCCCGGGTGAAGTCAGACTGAATCAGAAACTCTGAGAGCTGCAGCATGTTTTCTGCATTTTCACAAACCTCCCCCATTATTTCAATTATAGAGAAATTTGAGAATAGGTGTTTTAGCACATTTATCTTTAATCACCCTTATGCTTTGCTATTAAATAATATTTTGTTCAAATTCAAACTCCTAATCATATAATTAGCTAGGCTGGAAAATCTGAAAATTACATTAATTTTGTGCCAGTGACTTCTAGTTAAGGTTCTCTTTTAAAAGTGGTAGGAAGAGGCAGAAAAGCAACAAGAGGGAGAAGTGATTTGCTCCTTTTTTTCTCCTTCCTATTTGTTTCACACCAACAATGTTTGATATCCTGACAGAGGAAGTTTGTTTCCATGATCTTTTTTTCTCCCTGTAATTTTTTGTCAATCCTTAATTCCCATTGCATTATCTATAAAATTCCTGGCAACAGTCTAATTGGGCTAAATGCTCTGTCCTATCCCTAAGTTTCAGTTAGTCAAATTTTTTGTCCTTGATGCTTAAGCGCCTAGAAAATACTCTGTCAGCATACTTTTTGGCTTTTTGTCAGTTTTTGTAACACCTGACTAGCAATTAATTTCTCTGCTAAAACTTTTTTAAATTTAATTAAGTTTTTGTGTTTTGCAGCCCTACCCCGAAATGCTCAGGCACTATTCCTGGTACTGTGTAAAGACTTATCTTTAGTGGTGCTCAGAGGATCATGTGTGGTGCCCAGGAATTAAAGTAGGTCAGAAGGATGGCAGACAAATTCCTTAACCCTTGTACTAACTCTCTGGGTCCTTAAATTATTTTTGTTATGATGACTGACACTTTTTTTTTCTACTCCTGAATTTAGTCGTGAATTTAATGAAATCAATGCATCACTTTCTTTTACAGAAAATTCAAAATCTTAGTAGGTATCTTTCCTAAGAAACTTTACTTTACAAGGGATTTTCTCTTAATATTCAATATATTCCACGTTTTGATGCACAGAGAATGGTGCCTTCCCGCACACTCGTCAAACACAAATGATATTATTTAACGCTATTGTACTTACCTTGAAAGGTCTCATTTTTCTTTTTAAAGTAAACTCATAGGAGCCAGAGTAATAGGACAGCAAATAGGTGCTTGTCATACACACAGTCAACCTAGATTCGATCTTATATGGACCCTTTATCGCTTTCAGGAGTGATCTCTGTGTACAGAGCAAGGAGTAACTCCTGAGCATAACCAGGAGTGGTCAAAAAAATCAAAATAAAACAAAATCATAAAAAAAGAACAAAGCAAACTCTTAAGTTGTAAATGCTGAATCACAATGGTCTAGTCCTTTAAATTTATCATACTATTGATTCTAAATGCTAACTTTAGGTAAATGAAAAAGGGTATCAGTATTCTCAATATAGATGTGTATCTCAAAGACTGGAAGATAAAGTTTGTAATTTGTTTACTGGGTGCTCAAGTGATTGGCAAATGGTACTTATTTCTGGGATACTTATTTTATACATAATGCTTTGTAGCACATCATATCTTATTGTTTATATTTAATTATCAGAAACATCATGCAATTTTTTGGGGAAAATTCCAAATAATAATAGTGAGTTTTCTGTTGAAATATTGAACGTTATCAAAGAAAAGAGGCAGTAAAGTGAAAAATCATCAGCCACACAGGTGGGGGTGGGAGTGGGATGGGAGGTATACTGGGGTTCTTGGTAGTGGAACATATGCACTGGTGAAGGGATGGGTGTTTGATGATTGTATGACTGAGACTTAAACCTGAACACTTTTTAATTTTTCTCATGGTGATTCACTGTCACTGTCATCTCATTGCTCATTGATTTATTCCAGCTGGCACCAGTAACATCTCTCATTGAGAGGCTTTTTTTTTGTTACTGATTTTGGCATATCAAATACACCATGGGGAGCTTGCGAGGCTCTACCAAGAGGGCTCGATACTCTCAGTAGCTTGCCGGACTCTCAGAGAGGGGCAGAGGAATTGAACTCGGGTGGCCGCATGAAAGGCAAAAGCCCAATTGCTGTGCTATCGCTCCAGCCCCATGGTGATTCAATAATAAATAAATAAATAAATAAATAAATAAAAACTATCATCCATGGTTGCTTAACTGACCTACTAATATTATCATCTGTTTCCTGCAGGAAACACACTTGGAAGTTGAAATGCGGGAAAGAAGACCCCTCCAGAAAGAAGTGGAGAAACATCCTTCTCAGATGAGTGGTTAAATGTAGTACTGTAAGTTTCCGAAGTATTTTTGTATTATGTAATAATTTTATGTTTACTGTATGTAAATATATATTCATTGGACTCTCAACAAAATAGACATAGTACAAATTTATTTCAATATGGGAAAGACAGTTTGTCAGAAACATACAATAAAAATAATATTCAACAGTGAAAATCTGAAAGAAAAACTTTCCCCTGAAATGTCTATTTTGTTGAATGAATTGTGTATATTAAGGCATCTCTGGGATAAATCTCAGTGGCTAATGGTATATGTACCTCTTGAACTTCCAACATGATCCAGAAATTCGACATCTATCCCAAAGGCCCCTCAATATATTTTCAAAATATTGTGGAAAGACTTTTGTGTTCCTATGCACAATAATAAAAAATCTAAAAAGAAATATACAAGTGTCAAGAAAAGATTTTTAAATAAGAAAACTGATATGTATATACACATAAAAACATACATACATATGTATATACATACACATCTACATTTATAACATTTAAGTCCTAATCTATTTTGTATTAACTTTAGTTCAGATCGTGAAAGTGATTAAGTTCTATTCCTAGGAGTGCTGCTATTATTTCCTAAAATTATGTACATAACCTACATATTTATCTGCCCATATTTATTTCTTTATTTTACATTTATATTTCATCTCTCCCTCCCTCTGTCTCTGTTTCTCTGCCTCTCTGTCTCTGTCTTTCTGTCTCTCTGCCTCTCTGACCTCTCTCTCTCTCTCTCTCTCTCTCTCTCTCTCTCTTTTCTCCCTGCCACTTAGCTATATTACACATATGGGGTCTATGAAATAAAGTATCTTATACCAGAAGCCACTAATACATTTTCTTTTTTTTTTCATTTTTGAGGTCACACTTGCAATGCTCAGGGGCTTCTCCTTGTTATGCACTCAGGAATTATTTCTGCCAGTTCTCAGGGAACCACATGAGATGCTGGGGATTGAACCCAAATTGGCTGCATGCAAGGCAAATGCCCTATCTGCTGTACTGTTGCTTTGGCCCCTAATACTATTTCTTATATATCTTCATTACAACAATTATATAAAGTTAATCATATAATATACAACATTTATACAAAATTTTCATTAAGCATATTAATCTGATGAATGTAACTGATTATTTAAATCAAAAATGATAAATTAATATTTATATAAATAATTCATTATTATAAAGCTAAGAAATATACCAAGGTATAAATGTATTGCACTTTGTTTCAGCACTTTCCTTTTTTTTTTTTTTTTTTTTTGCTTTTTGGGTCACACCCAGCAATGCACAGGGGTTACTCCTGGCTTTTCACTCAGGAATTACTCCTGGCGGTGCTTGGGGGACCATATGGGATGCCGGGGATCGAACCCAGGTCGGTCGCGTGCAAGGCAAACGCCCTACCCGCTGTGCTATCACTCCGGCCCCAGCACTTTCCTTTTTAATGATACCTAGTTTGTTTCCATTTTGCTGAAGTAACAAAAATCACTACCATGAGATTTGTTAATGTTAGCGAGCATACTCCTTCATTATTGTGTGTGAACACATTTTACCTTATTTGAAATAAGTACTCAAGAGTCAAATTGTTGGTTGATCTGTAAGGACATATCTAGTTTCATGAGAAATTGCACTATACATTTTCAGAGTTGCTGAATTATTTTATATCCATACCAAAAGGAAAACTAGATGTTTAGTTTCTGTACATTGTTTGCAGCATTTAATATTTTAACAAATTTTTCTGTTATTCTGAAAGCAATTATTTTTATTTTAATTTGTTTCACTATGAATATTATTTCTAAAATAATTTATATTGTTACTATAACTCAATATGATTGAATGCAACTTATTTTCACGAGCTGTAGTCATTTTCCAACTTCATGAAAAGTTTTTCAAAATGTTTTGCAAATATAATCTATATAAAATCAGTAGTTTATACTATTATCAATATCTTGTTTGTAATATTTACATATAAAATTGCTAAATATTACTCTATGAAAAATGCAGGGTATATATAGATACATGTAAGCTTATCTTTCAAAAAACGTTATGCGGATTTATAACTGCTTAATATTTCTATTAAAAATAGCATTTTAGGAGTCAAAGAGTTAATACAGAGGATCAGGCACTAGCTTTGCAAGAAGCTGAAAGGGGTTTGATTGTTACCATCACAGATGGTCCCTCTGCTATGAAGGACTCCTGAGCAAAGCGCTAGTAGTAATCCCTGAACACCACTGAATGTGGTCCCTCAAAAAAAAAATACTTTAAAAAGTTACTATGTTATGTCACCAAAAGTTTAAATTATCCCTCAAAAATGTAAGCATTGCATATGCTACTTTAGTTTAAATCTTTTGGTGACAGGATATAAAAAAAATAAAATTATAGATTATTTGGGATGTCCCAGAGGGTGGGCGGGTGAGAGCCCTCCCCAGTCCAAGGGACCCAAACTCAGCAGCCGAAAACCTCCAAAACTCAAACTCCGCCATGCTCACGGCCACTTTCCACATGCTCAAACAAGCCTCACTCACGAGTGAATCCCCAGAAAACCCATGTATGCAGGACTTTGTGACTGAGAACTCTGGGTTCAACGGGACTGGACATGGAGATCCTTTGCCCCCATCCCCCCACCCCACCCCGTCTCTGGCAACTGCACTTTCACACCCATAAGCCTCCCCTGGCTAGTTCCAGATAATCTCGTCATTGGCCCCCATCAAGATGGAATGTTCTTCTCTCACGGAAGGGAACATAACATGACACTCACCATAACTGTGCTGCTGGACCCTATACCAGGCTGTTTCACTTGGGGCACCCCAGAGGAGGCTGGGTGTGACCCCTTCCCACCCCAAGGGAACCATACCTGGCAGCCGAACACCTCCAAAACTCAACCCGCCATGCTGACAGCCGCTCTCTAGCTCAGGCTGAGTCTCAACCTCCAGTGAACCTAATCCTGGACCACGTGGCCACATTTGCGGCCATATGACACTCATAGGACACACCCTAACCATCCTCCAAGAGTACCACTCCACATTTGATGTGGTTCAAAGTAGTAGGCAACCAATCTTAGAGTGAAATTTTTTTTACAAATATATATATATATATATTTATGCATAAATATATATGTGCATAAAAGGCTGGCATAATAGCACAGCAGGTAGGGCTTTTGCCTTGCACACGGCCACTCTGGTTTTATTCCTCCACCCCTCTCAGCTACCAAGAGTATCTCGCTGCACCGCAGAGCCTGGCAAGCTACCCATGGTGTATTCGATAGACCATAAAACAGTAACAACAAGTCTCACAATGGAGACGTTACTGGTGCCCGCTCCAGCAAAATCTATGAGCAATGGGATGACAGTGATGCAGTGATATATATAAAAGAACACAAGGCTCAACCTTTGTCAACATGTTAGTGATCTCTTCTAGAAAGGCTTAATGGCTCCTGGGTAAAATACAATGATCTTCACACTCTTTCCTGTAAGCATGCTTCTTTGTAGCATTTTCAGCAGTTTTTCATAACAAACAATACAAAATATATTATTTCGGTTCTGCTCTGGAACAGGGATTGGGTTTCAGGATGGAAACATCCAAAATATGGTGGTGGGAAGGTGTAATGGTGGTAGGACTGGTGTTTGAATATCAAATGTAATCAAGTATTGTGAACTACTTTATAAAATAAAAGAATTAAGATATGCAGAATATTTAAATGCAAAAATATACTAAGGAGATTAAAGCTCCCTACCAAATTAAAATTTTTTAAATATGTACTCCCTGTGTTTTCTCATCCATTTCTGAGTAGGAAGATCAATAAAACTATATATATATATAAAGATATTGACTAATTTAAACATTTTAGTCCAAAGTGTATATCTTAACTTGACTCTTCTATGTGACAAAGAAATGGTAATGTGCAAGCACAAAGGAGGATTACATCTATTTGTCTTGCAAAGCTATTTGTCTTGGTTTGACATACATATGCTTATATTAGAATAAAAAGTTGTATAAAGTATGGTCATAACGCTAGGAAAACAATTGAAAGTGGGAGAAGATTGGCAAGGATCCACTAGTGCAGAGATCAAAATGGAAAAGCACGCTTTCAAAAGGGTGATGCAGAGACCATCAGGGATTTTATGAAAGTTGTTTCTATACAATTTTGGGAATTTACCACACATTGTATCTGCTGGGAAATGAATGAATAATAAAGGAACAACAGAGAGTGTTGAATATATATATATATATGTATATATATATGCAAGAGATTATGATGAAATTTTGAAGACTGAGGGATTGCTGGCTAAGATGTTTATACCACATACATTTAAATGTTCTCTTCATTTAAAAGTGGCAACGTTTGGGAATAAATGAAAATAACATAAAATTAAATGGCATGACCGCAGGGGAAAAGAAGCATGATTAAAATCAAATATAAACATAGTATTGTAGTACATGGCTGAACCTATATACCATTCACACTATATGGCTAAATCAATATACTTCCTGTGATTTACAGATTAGATCAGGGAGAAAGCATTTTAGTTAACATTATTAGATAACAAATTTCTCAAAATACTTCACGCATTATTGAAGATCAAACTCTGTTTCACCTTAGAGGTTTGTGATCTCCCTAAAAATTAACAGAGGCTGGAAAATGTAGACAAATTGTCTTACATTAGCATATAACTTCTTGCCTAGGTTGACTTGAAGCAGTATACATCGCTAGAAAAATGACAGATGAAACAAGCAAAAAAAATAATCTTTCTTGAATATCAGTAGGAGGCAGAGAAAACTACTTAAAGATAATTATACAGCTGAGGTATGGATGCTCCCCCACTTATTCTTTTTGAAAATGAGCCCAAAAATATAAAAGCATTCAAAATAAATGACAGAAATTATTTAAATTAAAAGTAAATATTTGGGAACCCGAGCAATAGTACAGTGGATAGGCCATTTTCCTTGCATGGGAACAAGCTGGGTTCAATACCTGACATTCCATATGGTGCCTCAAGCACTGCCGGGTATAATTCCTGAGTGTAGACCCAGGAGAAAACCCTGAGCATCACTGGGTATAACCCAAAAAGCTAAAATTTTTCTTAAAGTCAATATTTGTAAATGTATGTAAGTTATGCAAATTATAATATTAAAACATATAGTTTGACTTATAAATTAAATGCAGCAATACTCCTCACATTTATGAAATGTTGTATATGGATACATAAAGCAATACTCTTCAGTTGAGAGAAAATTTTAAATATATTTTGGTGCTACTTGTTCAGAATTGAATATTATGCTAAGTGAAATGTCAAAAGGTTGTATCTTATCTCAATCATCTTTGGATTATTATGAAACAGAGCAAGTGCCTTGATAATTCCCAATGGAAACATATCCTAAGATATTGCCAACATGTCACCTATGGCTACTAATATGGGTGGGAGAAGGGACTGTGTGACATTGGTGACAGAAGTCAAATATAATTGTAATTAGCAAACAATAATGAAAAAATACAACATGTTGCTTCAAATTTTTAAAATGTGCGGGAATTTTTTTTAAATGTTACACATTAGAACTCATGTACATTTCACTAATTTTATCAAATATACCGTGTCATTTTATTCCTAATTAAAAAGATTTTGATATTTGACATCTAAGGCAGCAGATGTATGTATGTAAATTGAGTACTTTTCAGCATTAAGAAATACTTTTAAGATAAAAACTATCATAGAACAAGTCCATAGATGATTGTGAAATGTAAATAGGGAACTAATGAAGGATATTTTAAGAATGATTGTTTGCTAATTGCTTTGGCCTCTCTAGATATTTTCATAAAGTCAAGAGCTTAGAAGTCTTCCGGAAGTGATCAAACTAAGATTGCAAATAGAATTCCTATGGTCAAGGGTCCCATAGCCCAGATAAATTACCACCAGAACAAATGAGAAAATTACCTAAGAAAATCTTCTTGTATTAAGAAAGTCTGTCAGGACGAGAATGACAGTACAGCAGACAGGGTGCCCACCTTGACCACAGTTGAACATCTTTGGATCCCCAGGACTCCATATAGTGCCCTAAGAGCACTAGGAGTTATCCCTGAGGCAAAGCCAGGTAGGTATAAGTCCTGAGCACAGCTGACTATGATCCCTGCTCCCTCTGCAAAGAAAAAAAAAAAAAGCAGTCTATCTCGGTTTGTGGGATAAATTCAGGTTTTAACACAGAATACCTCATGTATTGAGAAAAATTTCAGGGTTAATTTTATAAAGCAGGAAATATATGTAAAAACAATATTTTATATAGTTTGCATATTCATGCATATATATTTACACTTATCACCTCAGAAATTAACTCTGTGTTCTTAATTCTTTTCATGGACCATCCATGTATTTTAATTGCTGATTTGAAGTAAGTCTAATTGTCTTCTTCAGAATGATATGGATGCCCTTTCCCAATATATCTGTTCCTATAGATTCCTCGAATATTTCCTATATATGCACTAAATATTATACTATTCTGAGATCACTAAAGTGTTTAGATAATTAAAATCTAAAATTTATATTTCTTGATATCATCTCATGTACATTAAAATCCTAATATTTTTAAATTCAGTGAAAGCCTGAATTTTACATTTTATGGCATTTGTTAAATGAAGATTCATATGCAAATTAGTATTACAAAGTCAAATTTTAGAGGAGGTTGAATCATTTTATTGAGGAAAACTGCATATAAAATATATTTGCACAGGAAAGAAATTTATCTTATCCAAATTCTTCCAGTAGCAAACTGATTACAGTATTCTTTATTCTTTCATTAAATTAGATCCGAAGTAATTTCTACTTGGCAAGATGTTGTTAGCATTTTGTAAACTCACTATAAATACTTGATGTAATAAAATTAAAATAATGTTTATGAAAGCATTTTGTAAGTACAAGAATATTATGCTCATTAGTTATGTTTACTTCATCTAAAAGTACACCGTAAGTCCTGTTTTTCATGGTGTCGAGAATTGATTTTCAAACGAGTTAGGATTTACTACTGAAATATATGCTAATTTTATTTGTGACTTATCTCAATTGCAACTATTAAATTTTAATGTTTCAGCTTTTTCTCTAGAACATTGTTTAAGATTTTAAAGCTATTTTTAATATATATAGTAATTCATTATGATAAAAAAAAGATGATTTTTAATATTAGCACTAACGGAGAGTTATAACTATGAACTTCTTCTCTTTTAATAAGAATCTAACCCTAAGTATATTTGGAAACAACCCCTTTTTTATATTCTATTGCTCAAAAGATGGTAAATCTTGACATTTTTAAAATTGAGTTCCCTGTATAAAAAATTTGTAGTCATTTCGATTTGAATTCTTTTATTCCACCAATATCTCTGAGTTTTGGCTTTGCTTATCTATTTTTGTATCTAGAACATAAGATCAGCTGTATACATAGAGAAGAAATTATGCGCCTTAACTTTTTAACTTCAAATATTTTAATTTATACATATGTATATTTGTGTGTGGGGTGTGTGTGTGTGTGTGTGCATGTGTGTGTGTGAGCACTGTGCCCAAGTTTCAGATCCCCAATTGTGGAGAGACCCAGTTCCACACACGATAATGCAAAATCAAAGGAACTTTATTACTAGTCCGAACCAGCGCTAGCTCGAGCTAGGGTCCAAGTCTCATCCAACGCAGTGGAGTCTTGACAAGGACTCCAACTCCGAATCACAAGCAGTTTATATAGGGTTCAGTCAAGAAGCAGTCTATATACTGATCTATTTTTAGCATTGCCCTATGACAACAGTGGTCAGCAATTAGACAGCAGGTACCAGTAACAGTTTGGGGTTCTTTCCAAGAAGGGTGCGGTGACTCCTCATGACTGGCCAGGTTCAACTGCCCAGTTTCATATCTAGGTGAATTACTCAACTGGGAGTTTACCAGAAACTGCAAGTCCTGCTTTGGGGAAGCAGAAACTGAGGCCTAGCTGAGACTTAATGTTAGCTGCAGCTTGTCACGGCTTCTGAGGAGCCTGCTTTTGGGCCTCACTGTGTGTGTGTGTTTGTGTGTGTGTGTCTGTATTTGTGTATGTGTGAGTGTGCATCTCTCTATTGATAATTTGGGTCTTTACCTGGCTTTTCTTAGAACCTACTCCTGGCTCTGTGCTCAGTGGCAACTCATAACAGAGCATAGAGATTATATGCAGTGCAAGGGGGAGTATCTAGGGGACTGAGCTGGAGTCAAGGCAAGTGGTAAATAACTCTGTCTTATCTCTTTGGCCCAGAAGTAAGAACCTTGTTTGTTTTTTAGCTTTATGCTTTTAAATTTTTTTTTTTGGGGGGGGGGGTTGGGGCATACCCAGCAATGCTCAAGGATTACTTCTGGCTCTACTGAGGAATCACTCTGGAGAGTTTGGAGGACCATCTGGCACCCCCAGGGCCAATCAGCTGACACTGCATATAAGGCAAGTGCCCTACCTGCTGTATTATCTCTGGGGATCACCAGGAAGTGTCTTGATTCCAATCCCTTACTGGTTTGAAACAAGTGAGCTGAATCTCATTAATAAAAGATAGTATAGGATAAACAAGTGTTCTACTCTCGCAGACGTGGAACTCTCTCTGAGCTAAAGGAGTTGGTGACTGATATTTTTGAAAAAAGGATAAAAGTTCCTGACAGGAAGGTGAAATAAGGGTCCCCAAATCAAAAGATTATTCCTTGTACTTATCAGATGCTCAGGTATTGCACGTAACCCACACGAGACATTGGCTAAGTAAGAATAAAAATTCTGGGCAAAGTGCATGTAACTTCAAAGAGTATAGATCTTAAATATCTGCGAGAAGTAAGATCATCTTAGAGCCATCACTACTCACTTTCCTGCCATGAATTCCATTGTATGTTTTAACCTTGGATCATCTTAGTCTGTGGATAGATAATAATGATAGAGCCTATCTGTTTCAATGAGGCAAGACTATATAATTTGATCCCCCAATTTCCTTAATGAAGACTACTGAGCCTATGTGAAAACAATCAAACCCTTGACCACAGTATAAAGTCATCTACCTGTGAAGAAGAGAAGCATAATCTTGGGTGTTAGAGTAAGGCTTTCTGTAAGTTTGTGTTGGAGCAAAAGTGGCAGGTGAAGAAAATAAATGTCCATTTATAGACTTTGATGGTTAAAGAGGCATTTTGTAGCCATCAAGAGACTTGTATTAACAGATGGTACTTCTTACCCTACCTTGAGCTGAAATTGTCAAATAATAGAAAATACTATGGAATCTAAGCTCTCAGGACAGAGATCACTGTAATGTAAAAAAAAACTAGAGCAAGTTTAATGTGTTTGATCTGTGATCTGTCATGTGGAAATTACCTGTTTTTGTATGTAGAATCTGGCTCCAAGCTCTTGGAAATTACTTTGCAGGCCTTATCTCCCTAAGTAGAAGAGATACAGGTACAAATATTATACTTTGATTTGTTTGTTTCTCTAGGTGAGTCCCCATGCCATACTAATATTTTTATTAAATCATACTCACTGTCCACAGGCATGATGAGTTAGGTGGGATTTCATCCATGAGAGCATAAAAAAGTACTCTGTTGAGAGGCAATAATCAATAAAACTTTAAATATTTCCTTGTATGGGAAGTCATTTTGTTAATCCCATATGTAAAAATAGTTTCTCTAATTTGCAATGCTTTGAAATGTCCTATTTTTTAAGTTTAGCAGGACCTTATCTTAATGGCAATAATTGAGAAAGAAAGATGGAGAAAAAAAGAAGGAAAGAAAGAAAGAAGGAAAGGAAGAAGGAAGAAAGGAAGGAAGGAAGGAAGGAAGAAAGAAAGAAAGAAAGAAAGAAAGAAAGAAAGAAAGAGAGAGAGAAAGAAAGAAAGAGAAAGAAGGAAGGAAAGAAGGAAGGAAGGAGAGAAAGAAAGAAAGAAAGAAAGAAAGAAAGAAAGAAAGAAAGAAAGAAAGAAAGAAAGAAAGAAAGAAAGGAAGGAAGGAAGGAAGGAAGGAAGGAAGAAAAAAAGAAAGGAAGGAAGGAAAGAAGGAAGAAAGGAAGGAAGAAAGAAAGGAAGGAGGAAGGATGGGAGGAAGGAAGGAAGGAAGGAAGGAAGGAAGGAAGGAAGAAAAGAAGAAGGAAGGAAGAAAAACGGATGGAAGAAAGAAAGACAAAGAAAGAAAGGAGAGAAAGAAAGACAAAGAAAGAGAAAGAAACAGAGAGGAGGGGAGGAAGGAGAGGAGGGAGGAAGTGAGGGAGGAAAGGAAGGAGGGAAGGAAAAGAAAGAAAAAGGAAAGAAGGAAGAAAGGAAGAAAAAAGGATGGAAGAAAGAAAGAAAGAAAGAAAGAAAGAAAGAAAGAAAGAAAGAAAGAAAGAAAGAAAGAAAGAAAGAAAGAAAGAAAGGAAAGAAGGAAGAAAGGAAGGAAGAAAGAAAGGAAGGAAGAAGGACGGGAGAAGGAAGGAAGGAAGGAAGGAAGGAAGAAAAACGGATGGAAGAAAGAAAGACAAAGAAAGAAAGGAGAGAAAGAAAGACAAAGAAAGAGAAAGAAACAGAGAGGAGGGGAGGAAGGAGAGGAGGGAGGAAGGGAGGAAGGAAAGGAAGGAAGGAAGGAAAAGAAAGAAAAAAGGAAAGGAGGAAGGAAGGAAGGAAGAAAAAAGGATGGAAGAAAGAAAAAGAAAGAAAGAAAGAAAGAAAGAAAGAAAGAAAGAAAGAAAGAAAGAAAGAAAGAAAGAAAGAAAGAAAGAAAGAAAGGAAGGAAGGAAGGAAGGAAGGAAAGGAAGGAAGGAAGGAAGGAAGGAAGGAAGGAAGGAAGGAAGGAAGGAAGGAAGGAGAGAAAGAAAGACAAAGAAAGAAAGGAGAGAAAGAAAGACAAAGAAAGAGAAAGAAACAAAGAGGAGGGGAGGATGGAGAGGAGGGAGGAAGGGAGGGAGGAAAGGAGGAAGGAAGGAAGGGAGGGAGGAAGGAAGGAAGGAAGGAAGGAAGGAAGGAAGGAAGGAAGGAAGGAAGGAAGGAAGGAAGGAAGGAAGGAAGGAAGGAAGGAAGGAAGGAAGGAAGGAAGGAAGAAAGCGACTCTGTCTCACCGCCATCGTTCGGTGTTCTGGATCCGCTGTGTATGGGCTGGATCGGGACGGCCGTTGGCTGAGGATAGGCGAAGGAAGAACGAGGACCAAGCTGGTTGCTGATTAGTTATTCAATCTTCCATCTTTCTCATCTCCCGCACTCCCAGCTCCCCTGCTTCTCTGGATCAACAGCAGTCTCTCTCCATCTCTCTCCTCCCTTTTTCCTCTCTACCCTTGCCCCTAGGTTACACCCAGCCAGGTAGCAAAATCAACATAAGAAATACCTTCCTGAGGGCAGTCAGGTTCAAAGGGAACACAAGGAACACAACCTAAGAGCATTTCAAAGTCCTTTCTGGCTGCCAGTAGGCAAGATGCCTCTTAATGGTTTTTTTCCTCTCCTTATTCAGAACACTCATTAACATCTTAATATTAGTTATTTTTGTATGGACATAGCAAGAGATACATTGAGGCTTGCAAGTCAGCTCTCATGGCAACATCTTGCCACAGACTCAGACCACATTACTCAGGCCAGATTAATCATTCCTCACCCTAGCAGGGTCCAAATCTAGTTATGACTGTTTGGATCATGACAACATTTGTCCATGATCAAGCTCTTAATTTATAGTTAAGCATTAGGCACTTTGGCCAGGCCCATCTCGATACGAACAACTCACCGCTTGCCCTGGGTCCGTCTCGTCCCTCGTCGGGACCCTACTTTTCGGGGTGCTAGGAAGTAAGGGCAGCTGAGGCTTAGGTCTATAGAACAGATGCCCAGGAGGAAAATATCATGTAGAGTCAAATGACTTCCAGGTTATAAAAGCATAGCATTTGCTGAGTCTTCCTGTGTCCATACAAAAAGGACATTGCTCTGAATAAACTATGGAAAGGACTCAAGGAGAAGAGAAAAACAATATTTACAAGTCAACAGAACACTAAGAAAGAAGCTACAAATAAACAAAGAGGAATGGGAGCACCATAAAGGGAGTAACCCAATAAACCTAAACTACTTAAGTCTGTAATCCTACAAAGGAAGGAAGGAAGGAAGGAAGGAAGGAAGGAAGGAAGGAAGGAAGGAAGGAAGGAAGGAAGGAAGGAAGGAAGGAAGGAAGGAAGGAAGGAAGGAAGGACAGACTGTTCTTGTTTGGTTTTGGGACACACCCAGCAGAGCTCAGTATTTATTTCTGGCTGTGCACTTAGGGGTTACTTACTGATGGGTTCTGGAAACCATTGGGGTGTTGGAGATTGAACTTAGGTAAGCTGAATGCAAGGCAAGCATCCTAAGTAAGGATGAGATGCTTTAATAATAAATTCTTAAATAATTTTTTTCTTTTTGTTTTGTCAGGGACTCTATATTCTTCTCTTTTCAGCTATAACAAACTCAAGGGAATAAAGCCAAGCTAGGAATGTAAATTGTACACTGAAAGAAAACAGTCTTTTTTTATTTCAAAAGTGTTAGGCATTTGAGATGAAAAATGAATCTTTGCAGTATTGGGACAGCAAATAAACGCCAGATTCATTAAAAGTTAATGATGTAGGATGCAACTAATGTGAAATAAAAATGGAATTCATAGAGACATATTATCCTTTTGACACATGGTGAAATTTAATGTGTAATCAGCATAACTTGACAGTTCCAGGGTCTATTTTTATTCCAGTGATTTTACAACTCAAGACCCATTAAAGATTCATGATCCTCAGGCCCTGTATTCTCTACAGTTAGAAACAATTATGTTGTGTGGGTAAACTGCTCTTAATAGAAACTCTAGCTACTTTGAACTGTTATAAAGACAGCACTGCTTTGCATAACATGTTGTTCACTTTTTCATTCTAAAAATCACTAAATGAAGATCATTAAATTGGAATGTAGTTGAATAAGCAAGAAAAGCAAATGGTCAAACTTAAAAAACTTGGACCTACCCTGAATAAAATAAGTAGACAATGTACTCCGTGTCCTGCTAGGTTGAAGCATATGCAAGATTGAACCAAATGAACCAATATACTGAGTCAGCCATCTAGCCTTACTTAGATATAAAACATTTTCAAAAGTTAAAATGGTTGCTGGTTGTGTATCAGAGTTGGCAAACATCAAAATCCAATCCATGTCTTAAATTTGTGATCTTCCTACAACACATATTCCTACAACAGATATTGACAACTCGTACATCTGACAAGGGGTAGAAAACAAGAAATATGCACATATATGCATGGACAACAGCATGGCATATAATGTATGTGTATATGCAACATACAATTTATTAAAAAATTGAAATGATTAGAGGATATAAACATGTTTTATACAAAGAATACATTAAAAACCATTGAAGGTTCTTCAAAAAATAAAAATAGAAATTTATACAGTTCAGATATCTCACCTCTGTGTACCTATATGAATAATGCAAACACAAAATACACTCCACTCAACAATCATCAATAGTCATAAAAATTCTAGGTGTCTTTATCTCTAATTGGCTAAAGCCTATGTGTTATGTATACATAACAGACTATTATTTAGCAATTCTAAATGCTAAAATTCTGTTTTCCGCTACCTGAATGGATGTAAACATTACTATTCTTAGTTAAATGCACACAATAAAAACAGACACATGCTGTATGTTTTCACTCATATGTGACACCATGAAGAAAGAAAATAATAAACCAAACAATTATAAAGCTTAATATAACATTAATCAGTACTTGTTGAAGAAGAATGTACAAGTCTGGTTAAATGAGTAAATATGATGGAAGCAAAGAATAGTGTTTATTGGATTTGTAGTTGTGAACTCAATGTTGCACTTACATTGACCTGTAAAGTTGCACACCTAAAATTTAGGCAAATACAAATAATATAATGCAACGTTAAATATTAATATTTAATAAGTATTAATCACTGTATCGAGCTAGAGCAATAGCGCAGCGGGTAGGGCATG
This sequence comes from Sorex araneus, assembly GCF_027595985.1. NCBI lineage: Eukaryota > Metazoa > Chordata > Mammalia > Eulipotyphla > Soricidae > Sorex > Sorex araneus. The sequence continues at coordinate 301,941,805 of NC_073313.1, read as the reverse complement.
GCCGACCTGGGTTCGATTCCTCCACCCCTCTCGGAGAGCCCAGCAAGCTACCGAGAGTATCTTGCCCACACGGCAGAGCCTGATATGCCAAAAACAGTAACAACAAGTCTCACAATGGAGACGTTACTGGCACCTACTCAAGCAAATCAATGAACAACGGGATGACAGTGACAGAATCATTTCATTGTTCATCTATTTGCTTGAGCGGCGGCCAGTAATGTCTTTTTTTTGTTCCTGTTGCATGCTAGTGTAGCTCAATGGTGTCTGCTCGCTCCAGGAACACGAAGAGTATGTCTGCTTTTGGCATATCAAATATGTCATGGGTAGCTTTCCAGGCTCTGCCATTCAGAAAAAAAAATAAAGAAGTCCAGTAAAAATTACTTTGCTCACTTCTGGGAGCATTGTTTTGTAGTCTCTGTATCTAATTAATATTAATATTAATAAATTGATAAAATAAGATCCACAAAAATAAAAATAAAATAGAATAAATATGATTTTCTTCTTATTGTTAATAACCAACAAAATATAAAGTTTTAATACAAAACAATATCAACATTGCTTTTTATAAAACACCACCAATAAGTATGGCTTCAGCATTTCTAATAATTGAGGAGCATATTCTAAGTGAATATAACACTAAATCTAGTATGCATTTTGTAAACATGTGCAGATCAGAAATTACTTTAGAAAATTTATAATTTATGTCTTTAAAAGAGAAAATAATAATTTTGCTTTGTGTTTATTGTAGTGGATTTGGGTTTAATAAAAATCAGTTTAATTATGAATATATACAACTTATATTATTGATTGCCGCAAATATAGTATAAAGAATAAAATACTAAGATTATTCAAACACCTCTGAAACTTTGTTCTTTCTTGCAACTGAAAATGAGAACAAAATTTCAGCCAAGTCTAGCAATTTACTCAATATCTAACACACTTGAGTGAATCTCATCATATGATATGAATTTAGCAGTCTGGCACAGAAATATGCTTCTTTTCTTTCTTTAATTCTTATTTATTTATTTAGTGTTGGTGGTTAGTGTCAGCAGGTGTTTTGCATAAGGCCAATTCCTTGCTTTATGCTTAGGGGTCTTGCTGGCAGTGCTCAGGAGACCATATGTGGTGTCAGGGATAAAACATAGTTTGACTTGTGAAATGCAATGCCTGAAACTTGTTCTACTTTTATAGCCTCAAACATTTGTGTCTTATATCTTGTTTTTTCCCTTCACCCCCATCATTCTATTCTTTTTGACTCTATATTTAAGTCATGCCATGCTGTGTTATCCTACTTTTCTATATGTTTCCAATAACATTTTCCATGATGTGATGGGTGATTTATGTTGTAAAACCCCAGAATTCATGTTCGTAGATTGTTTTCACATAAAATTTGAGTCCGTGTAAAAATGTATATATGTAGATATGTCATCAATTATTTAGCATTATAGACATTTGGCACTGCTATCAATAGTTTCTTATTTTTCCTATAATTTCATATCAATACTTGTGGTTCTAATACAATTGTTTTTGTCATGTATGTGTCATTATCATACTAAATTGCCATAGAGTCATTACCAGAGAATAAAATATGAATTAACAAATTGCGTGAGAAGGGTTGACTAGGAAATGTACGGGAGATGGCATAAGGAAGTGACAAGAACAGAGCTTTTGCACAGGTTAGAGCTAACATGTGATTTGACTGCAACAGAGACTTTGATACCCATAGAGAAAACTACAGAGCTGGGATGGCTCTTCAGATTTGCCCTGAATAAAGGACAGGTCTGGACTTAATCTCTATTATACAAACACTACTTGTGATGATCCTCCTGAAGGGGTGATGTTTTGCTTATAGCATGTCCTATAGCTGAAGCATAGTAGAACTGCCCATTGCATGTTCCTAAGAAGGTACCATGTCTAGGAAATTGTGAATTTAAACATAAATTCTAAAAATGTGGCCTTGCTGTTATAACATAATATCCACTACAATGTGAAATTTTTAAAAATCCTGTTTAGAGTTGGAGACATGCGTGAGCACAGAGCCATAAGTAAGCCCTGAAAAACGCTTGGGTGTAGCCCAAAGCAACATCAAGAATGAATCTTTGTTTACGGTTAAAGTTAATAGAGTAGAGGTTGCAGAGAGAAAATCACCTAACTCTGCACCATGTTCCTAGTTCACTCAGTTCTATACACCTACTTTAGTTCATGTGCATTGGAAAAGTTGTCTTAACATCTGCTGATTGCTCATGTTTCCTCTTAGAGACAGATAAAAGTCTTTAAGAAGTGATTTTTTTATTGTTTATTTTTTTCGGTCACACCTGGCAATACTCAGGGTTTACTCCTGTCTCTGCACTCAGGAATTTCTCCTGTCGGTGCTCAGAGGACCATATGGGATGCTGGGAATTGAACCCGGGCTGGCCACGTGCAAGGCAAACGCCCTACCTGATGTGCTATTGCTCCAGCCCCAGAAGTGATTTTTTTTATTAACGAAATTTTCCTCCACGTAATTTGTAAACCTGTCTCTTAAACTTGCAGTGCTACTAATGTTGCACGGATTAACAGTGATATGAGGGTCAGAGCAAAAACTCAAGGAACAGGAGCAAATGCCTATCATGAATAAAAGTCCAGATTCTATCTAATGCGTGGCATTGTCCTGTGAGCACTGTTAAGATAAATTCTCATGGTTGAACAAGAAAGAATGAATAGGAAAGGGGTGGAAAGAAGGAAGGAAGGAAGAAAGAAAGGAAGAAAAGAAGGAAGGAAGAAAGGAAGAAAGGAAGGAAGGAAGGAAGGAAGGGAGAAAGGGAGGAAGGGAAGAAGGAAGGGAACGAGGGAGGGAGAAAGGAAGGAAGGAAGGAAGGAAGGAAGGAGGGATGGAGGAAGTGAAGAAGAAAATTATTTTATTCAAATTTTAAGCAATATTCATATTGATTTGTGTCATGATGAACACTATTACTGTAATTAATGAAAATGATATAAATACATAAAAATAAATATATGAAAGTAGAAAAAGAAAGGCTTCAAGAAATATCATATCACTTTACCTTACAAAATGTTTTTATATTGTCTTCTTATGTTATCATCATGATTATATGAGGTGAGGGCCCAATAATTTCCATTTTCTGCCCCTTTACTTTTATTAGTAAACCAAGATTCATAGCAATCCAGTGACTGAACCACATTCTCAGAAAATACAATAATTCTTGTGCCATATAAATATAAAATATCAAATATTGAATATTTGGTACCAAATATTTGATATTTGGCATATTGAATATGATGTCCAAAAACAGTAACAACAAGTCTCACAAATAGAGACGCTACTGATACCCGATTGAGCAAACCGATGAGCAACAGAAGGACAGTGCTAAAGTACGGTGCTATATAAAATATCATTGCTAGACAAAGAATTTTAAAATTTGTTTCAAAATCTGGTAAAGATACTGTCCGTTCAAAACCCATCAATTCTGGTGCTTTATAGCCGTAACTTGCCAGGCTTGTTACAAGACCCAAACCTGGTTCTCTCTGAGACATCCCGAATGGTTATTAAAGCCTGCAGCTATCCTAGCAGTGATTACTGAGCGCAGAGCCAGGAGTAAGCCTTGAGCATCTCCAGATCAGACCCAAAAGCCCCCGAGAAAAAAAATTATTGGAGAGTTCATGTTTCAAATAGTAAGCATCATATCTATCTGTATAAAGAATAATTTGTCAGCTACCAAACATTATTGTCCTAGTATGAGTGACACTTTATTGTCAGGTTTATCTTCCTCATATCCTCAATTGGCTGTTGGCACCTCCTGGAGTGGCGCCCCAAAATAGAAAAAAACAGTAGAAAAATCAAAGCTTTCCAAATCAATGAAATAGAAATAATAGTCAAACAAATTAGCATTCAAATAACATTTATATTTATGAGGTATAGAAAATTTTATATAGTTATATAATCTACTTAGGAATTTGTTTTCTTTTTTTTTAAACCTGTGAACTGTATTTTTCAACTATTGGCAATATTTTGATGTATATAGTAGAATATATTTTAGATACAAATTTGTTATAAGTTAAAGTCAATTTTGTCTCTCGTTTTTTCTTTCTTTTCTTTTTGAACACTGATGAGTCTGGGCTCACTCTAGGCTCTGCATTCAGGAATCACTCTGGGTGGTGCTTCAGCACTGCACCAAGTGCCTTTGATGGAGCCTGGAACAGCCAGATGCAAGGCAAAGAGCTTCCTAAATTGCCATGCTATCTCTTGCCCCTACTTCAATTTTTACCTTCTAAGATTGGAATCCCCAATTTCTTGCAAAACCATCAATGCTTTCTTGGTAGAAAATATTAGAATAAATCAGGTTCTTATTATTAAAACTTATGATTAATTTCACAATATTCCTAATCATTAGTACAAATTATATCCAATTACTTGATTTGTGGACTAGAGCAATAGCACAGTAGGTAGGGCATTTGCTTTGCATTCAGCTGACCAGGTTCGATTCCTCCGTCCCTCTCAGAGAGCTCGGCAAACTACCAGGAGTATCCCGCCCACACAGCAGAGCCTGGCAAGCTACCCGTGGCATATTCTATATGCCAAAAACAGTAGTAACAAGTCTCACAATGAGACATTACTGGTGCCCACTCGAGCAAATCTATGAACAATGGGACGACAATGCTACAGTGCTACTTGATATGTGTACTTGGGCTGATGAACTTATCTCTTGTAGGGCAGTAACTCAAAGAGATCATTGAATGAAAGTGACTAGACTTTATATATTATAAAATATTTCTTTATTGTACCATCAAAACAGCAAATGCATGGTAATAATAGTTACCTCCAGCAACCCACCTACCCCCCTGATTTAATAAAAGCTATTCTACCAATGCAATGATCATTATACCTATCCCTGGTCCAATTATTTTCTGGATGATTATCTATAAAATTTCTTTTTCTTTCTTGATTCATCTTGATTTTATTCCAATTTAATTCATATTTCAGGATGCTTTGAAACTTAAATATAGAAGTACACATGCACAGAATACAATAAGACTTAAAAATCCTAACTGAATAGGCACTCTTGTATCCAATTTTCTTTGTACTAGCACTGGGTTGTTTTATATAGCTGGTTGGGCTAAGAAGCTTTCAGGAGCCATGGAGTACAGCAAAGTCTCCTCATTCACAGACAATCCTCTATAATATTAGGAACATAAAATCTTTTCAGCAAGCCTCAAAGGGAAAATGGAAAGATTACACTGAGAATGCTTCTTTTGTTAAGGTGAGACATTGGCTGTCTTTCCTTGAATTCCAGTTCCAGCTGTCATATGGAATGAATAAAATAATGAAAGTAGTTCTTTGTAAGAGAGGGTCAATTTCTATCTAAACCTTATATTAGTATAATGTGAATAGGCCTTCACATAAAGAAACCTGTAAGAAATTCAAAAGTATTGGGAAATAAAAACACAGATCTGTGTGTTCCCACTGTAGAAGAGAAAATAGACTAAATATCAAAACTGCACCATGCTAATGCCAATAATCAAATTTATTTTTCATCCTTGGCTTACACTGTCAAACACTGATGTTGATCTAATATCTTTTGTTTCTACATCTTGCCCTGCCTTTCCTTAAATGACTTTGTGTCAGTAACATCACTGAAATAGTCCTGACGATCAACAATATCTGCTTTATATTTTTCTTTTATTTTAATGCATAGCAATCGAATAGAAAATTGTATGAAATGAAAACAAATATCAATAATTTATTCCAAAGCAAACACTTAATATAATGAGAAATAAAACACTATCAATATACCCAAAGTATTCCCTTATGCATCTACTCAATTACTAAGCCTTTGCTACTTGCTAATAACGCACTCTTCGTTTTTAACACTGAAGTTTTTATCCCAGTTTGATGCCTTTAATGATTCCTCATAATGCATATGGTCCTCCAGTTAGTCCCAGGATGATCTCTGAGCACACAGCTAGAGATATGGGTAAAGGCACTAGTCTTGCATTCAACTAATCCATATTTAGCTTTCAACTCCATAAATGGTCCTCTGAGCCCACCAGGAGTCATCTTTAACCACAGAATCTGGAGTAAGCTCTGATAATTACTGAGTGTGTCCCTCCCCCCAAAACAAGATTCTAACTTTTCCCCAGTGAAGATCACGAAGACTTGATTCAGAGTTGATATCAGAGAAACAATTTTCATATCTTCAGGATAAAAATCAACATAATTCTCTATTCTTGAAATTGATTATGGTATCAATACAGTGTATAGATGGAGAGGTGTGTGTGTGTGTGTGTGTGTGTGGGTGTGTGTGTGCGTGTGATGTGTTGGGGGGTGTAGGGATCACACCTGGCATACTCCTCTGACTCTGCTATTAGGGATCTCTCCTAGTGGGGCTCAGGAACCATATGTGGTGCCAGGGATTGAACCTGGGTTAACCACATGCAAGGAAAAGTGTTTCACCCACTGTACTTTCTCTCTGGCTTCTGGAAATCTTATGAAAATGTGCATTTTAATGATGAGTTAGTTGCAGTTTCAGAAACATTGGACAATAGATAGAGGTCTAGTTTAGATCTGAGACTTTTCCCGCTTAATACTGGCTTTCTCTTAGTTTGTCTTCTGCTCTCCAGTGGGCTTTGCTTCATACAGATGAAGGTAATAGGATATGTATTACTAGTGAGAGGTATTTGTGGAATAAGGCAGCCATAATAAAAGCCAGCCACATTTGACAAAAGGAACAAAAATTCAAAAATTATACTTAATGAAAACAAAATTTCCAGGTTGGCTTTGCGTAAGGCAAGCGGATTTACTCACTGTGCTTTATCTCTTTCTAGTCCCACACTAACTGAGAGTTTTATTAATTGGCACTGCACATGTCTGCAGGGATTTCTGAACGTGTTATCATATGGTTCTATTGTCTTCTATATCCCTGACACTCTACTGAATTAGTCTATGGGGAAAATGGTAAGCATGGTATCTAAGATATGAATAATTGTGATTATTCTCCCTACCAAATCTATTGGATAGAATTTGTTTATATAGTTACATGGAATTATCCTATGTTGTCAAATTGGACAATTAAAATAGAAATGTACCCATTTATTATTTAAAAATGATTTAGAAAATAATATTAGTTCCACTAAGCTAGTTGAAATTGTATACTGTAGAGGGAAGAGTGGTAGAAGATGAGAGAAATATGACTATGTCTCATTTTATGTTTTAGATTAGAAACTTTTTTTTTTAGGCAAACGTTTCCTACCTACAAGGACCAGTAGGTAAGCATTTTAGGCCTTAGAGACCATATAATCTCTTAAATCAACTACTTTTCATTAATTTCTGCCATGTAAATGTGAAACTCTTTCTAAGACATAAACAAATAAATGGATTTGGCTGATTTTCAACAAAACTACATTTATACATAAAAAATTCTCTATCTTGTGGTAAGATGATAAATTTCCAGAATTGATTCATCAAAATCATGTAACACTGTATCACTGCACTGTAGGTCTGTCATCCCATTGTTCATCCACTTGCTCAAGCAGGGACCAGTAACGTCTCTATTGTGAAACTTGTTGTTACTGTATTTGGCATATTGAATACTCCATGGGTAGCTTGCCAGGTTTTCCCGTGAGAGTGGGATACTCATGGTAGCTTGCCAAACTCTCTGAGAGGGACGGAGGAATCGAACCTGGCTCAGCTGCATACAAGGCAAACACCCTACCCACTGTGCTATCAAAATCATAGGATAAACATTATTAGAATAATAATCAGCATAATATTAGAGATATGCATGCATTTCAATCACAATAATGTGAATATTCTTACTTTAATATTGTAAGCTTAGGGATGTGAAGTTGGAGCACTCTTTTTTGAAAAATGGCATTTGATTTACTACAAAGCAAATAATCAGACATTATTTGATTTATGTAAATCACACTAAAGTTCAGGTATTGTGCAATAAAACAGATGCTTTACTTCTAAAACTTTACCAAAGTAGCATAGTGAGGAATACGCACACACACACACACACACACACAGATATATGTATGTATAATGTCACTGAAAGACAAAATAATGCTAGCTTCATAACTCCTGATGTGAAATTAGTTGTAGTAACACCAAATACTGTCTCAAAACAGGAGCAACTAGATACCAATCCTACTTTACTGAAATTAATTATTATTACTTTTGAGTAATATATTCCTTTGAAGATTTTAAAACTTCTGAAAAAAAGTGAGGAATATTAGAAATGTTTAAGGTATCTTTCAGATAATAAACAAATTTTGTGATAACATTCTTAACATGAGAATTTCATAGAAGATAGAATGTATATATGTCAAACATAAAATGAGGTTTAAAAAGTTGAGAGGCAAAGACAGTTGAATCAGAGAAACACAGGAAAATAGTTTTAAGTCTCAACTAAGCAACCATCTGATCATTTGATTTAGGTTTCATAGGTCTGCATGTAATTATGCTTCTCCTTTGAATAAAGAGCATTAAAATACTTCTATCAATAAAGAAGTTGTGTTGAGTTAGTATCTAGATATCACTCTGAGAAAAAGCATGAGTTTCTCTAAGAACAGATGTAAAGTCACGAAAGAAATCTTTTAGTGTTTTTATTTATGATTAAATTGGTTTTTATTTATGATTAAATTGGCATCTGAAGTTCAGATGGCATTTATACTATGTGTTTTTGCACCCTGGGGGTATAATCCAAGAAGTGATATGCTGGGTCAATGGAAGCTCAGTTTCTATATTTTGAGGAATTCTCATATTTTTTGCAATAAGGCTGAACCATTCAGCATTCCTACCAATAATAAAGGAAAGTCCCTTTCTCATTGCATCAGCACAAACACTGGTTGTTCTTGTTCTTTTCAATGTGTGCCAGTCTCTGTAGTATGAAATGATACCTCCTTATTGTTTTGATTTGCATCTCCATGATGATTAGCAGTGCAGAGCATTTTTTTCACATGTCCTTTGGTCATTTTTACATCTTCTTTGAGGAAGATTCTATTCAGTTCTTCTCCCATTTTTTAATGTGGTTGCATGCTTTTATTTTGCAAAGTTCAACCAATGCCTTATATACCTTGGATATTGACCTTTATCTGATAAGCATTCTATAAATAATGTTTTACTACTCCATTTGCTGTCTCTATATATTGGTCACCATTTCCTTTGAGGTACAGAATCTTCTTTAATGTAGTTTAATGTAGTCCCATTTGTTTATCTTTGTTTCCACTTGCTTGGTCTGTGGTGTTTCATATTTAAAGATGCCTTTAGCTTCAATGTATGAAGGATTTTGCCTATATTATCCTCCATATACCTTATGGAATCAGAGCAGATATTGAGGTCTTTATTCCATTTTAATCTGACATTTGTGTCTGGCATTAGAGAGAGGTCTGAGAAATTCCATCTGCACTTCTATGTTCATTGCAACCCAATTATAATAGCCAGAATCAGGAAACAGCCTCAGTGCTCAGAACATTCGACTGAATAGAGAAATTGTGCTACATATACACAACAGAACACTATGCAGCTCTTAGGAAAATGAAGTCGTGCAATTCACTAATAAGTAGATAGACTTGGAGAGTATCAGGATGATTGAAATGAGTCAGACATTGAATGATTCCACACATTTGTGGAGCATAAAAATCATAGCATGAGACTAATAGCAAAGCATAGTAGAAACAAGGATCAGGAAGATTGTTACAGTTGGAAGCATTCCTCAGGTGCTGGGGAAGAAGGTAGTTGGCATACAAAAGGGACCACTATGACTATTATAGTTGGAAATGATTACTCTGGATAAGAACTGTGTGCTGAAAGTAGGTAAAGGAACAAACATGAAAAACTCTCAATATCTGTATCGCAAAACATAATGTGCAAATCAGAGAGAGACAGACAAAAAGACATAGAGATGGACAGAGACAGATGAAAGAATTAGAGAGAGACAGAAGAAAAGTGCTTGTGATAGAAGCAGGCTGTGGGTGGGGATTGGCAGGAGAGAAACTGGGATCATTGGTGTTGGGAAATATACAGTTGGTGGAATGATGGTTATTGGAAAAATGTACTTCTGAAACCCTATTAAAAACAATTTTATAACTGTATTTCATGGTAACTCAATCAAAAATAAAATAACAAAAACAAAAAATCAATTATATTGTCTATTTCTTAAAACTAATAGATCATTATCACAGTAAGTATAACATTCAAAAACATAATGATTATTTATTAAAGTTTTAAGAAACAATCTATGTAATTTAAAGAACTGTTGATATTGTTCATAATATAAAACCAACACCCTAAACACTATAATTATTAAAATAATTTATCTTGATTGTCAAAATAAATATTTGAGTGAGCGTACTTAATCACTTGTCAGAAGACAAGTCAGTTCCATGTGCAGAAGACTAAGAATATTAGAAGTATAAAGTTTGCTTTAACCTAAAATTTTCATTCAGCTTTTTTTGATGCTTTTAGTAACATAAATTTATCTTTGCCCTTTGTTATTGGTAGGCTGTTACCATGGGCTGGAGTGATAGCACAGAGGGTAGGGCATTTGCCTTGCAAGCGGCCGACCTGGGTTCAATTCTTCCAGGGTTCGATTCTTCCAGCCTTCTCGGAGAGCCTGGCAAACTACTGAGAGTATCTCACCCTCATGGCAGAGCCTGGCAAGCTACCTGTGGCATATTCAATATGCCAAAAACAGTAACAACAAATCTCATAATGGAGATATTACTGGTGCCCGCTCGAGCAAATCAATGAGCAATGGGATGACAGTGACAGTGACAGCTTGTTACCATAACTGAGCCCACAATGCTATGTTTTTTCATGTTTCCACTACTTAACTCTATCACTGACTATCCGATGTATATTTTGGTGTCATTTCCTACCCCAAAACTCCCTGTTTAATCCAAAACGCCTTCTTAAAATGTTCATTCATTTCAATTTTCTAATTCAAATAATGAGAACATTAAAGTACAGAAAAGAAGCAGATGAAATACATTTAGTTGAAAATAGAGGAAGAGGAAATAGATTGCATAAATGAACATATTACTACAGAGAAGCCTGACTGATGATGAGTTTAAGTTTAACTAGATGGAGTAAAAGATAAATAAGAATTCTTAGGCGAGTGGTGGCAGGGGTGTGGTCTCTGGGCTGGTGAGCCTGCCAAGGAAGCAGCCACAGGGAACTGGAAATTCTCCTTGGCTAAAGTGCCCACATGAACACCTAGGACAGAGGCGACCCTTGCAGTTTTAGAAGTGCACCAGAAGTAGAACTCTAATTCAGGATGGACCCCCTCCCCAACAAGTACAGCAGTGACGGGGGTGCTTGGCCAGAGTTGTTTTCCCCTTCCACATTGTCTTGGACTCATATCTCAAGCTCCATTAGATAATGCTTACTAGGACAGTCCTGCTATACTAAACACATTAGGTCAATAGTTCACTAGTCTATTTCAGTCACTCCTAAAACTCACCAAAATAATGGTGAACACAAGAATCTGAATAAGCCTAATGTAAAAGAACACATCCCTTAAAGCTGCACTAATGGCCCCACATAAGTCACACAGGAGCACGAAAGAGGAAGTTAATATTCTTGAAGGGGAGAAAGGAGACCACCATCAACTGAACTCACCCAGAATCCTCCCTCACAGTGAGAGGGGGGTGCTGACAGTGAACTGGAGGGATCCACCTCCATACTACTACAACAGCAGGAAGAAACAGCACAGATCCCCACCATGAGAAGTGGATGAAGAAAAGAGCCCAGAAGTTTCAACAGGGAAAACCCACAAATATAATCATTCTGATAAAAAATTCAGAGATAAAATGTTGAGGAGTTTCAAAGAGTTAAAGAAATGGTGGCAACAGGCATCCGCCAAATTAAAGGAGCATGTGAAAAAAAACAGTGGAAAGGACAGCCAATAAAATACAAGAAGAAAGGAGAGCAGAAATTAGAAAGCTACAACCAGAAGTGTCACTAATACAGAATTCGACTATTGAATTTAAAAATTCAGTGGGTGCCCTTAATAAGTAGACTGACAAGAGTTGAAGACAGAAGCATTGAGCTTGGAAATGAGCTTCAGAAAACACACAGACAACAATATAGGATGGGAAAAGGCCCCAAAGCAATGTAAGGGAAAATAGGAGGATGAATTCAAGAGGAACAACATAAGAATCATTCGAGTACCAGAAGGACAGGGAGACAACCCCAATGAAGTGGCAATAGTTAAAGATATCTTTGCTGAGAAGTTCCCAGAGCTGGAGAATGCAGGCATCTAGATCCAAGAAGTGCAAATGGTACCAGCTAATAGTGATGGTACCCTAATATAAATACTCCAAGACATATTATAATCAGAATAATTAACACCACAGATAGAGACATAATACTGCAAACAGCAAGGTCAAATAAGGAAATCACTTACAAAGGAGCATCCCTTAGATTTAGAGCTTACTTAGCACAGGAAACTGTCAGAGCCCAAAGATAGTGGTGGGACATAGTGAAAAAAATTCAATGAAATAAAGCTTCACCAAGAGTATTATATCAGGCTAGACTTTCACTCAGACTTGAAGGAATGATACACTATTTCATGAATAACCGACAGCTGAGGAACTTCATATACTCAAAATCAACCTTAAAAAAATGACTGAAGGGGCTATTGTAAGACAAGAGAAACCCCACAAGTACAACAAACCTCTACAGAAAGATAGCACAAAACCCCATGACAATAATGTCTCTTAATCAGAATGGTCTAAATTCACCAATTTGAGAGACACAGAGTGGCAAAATGGGTTTAAAAACTGAATTCAACACTCTGCTGACTACAAGAAATACATCGAACAATCAGAGCAAAACACAGACTCAAAGTCAAAGGACGGAAAACAATCCTTCAAGCAAACAACTCTCTCAAAAAAAGCTGGGTTGGACATACCAGTACCTGGCAATATAGAATTCAGGCTGAAAAAGATTAGAAGGGACAGTGAGGGCCGTTTTTTAAAAATCAATGAAAATGGACACCAGAAGGAATCACACTCTTAAACATATATGCACCCAATGAAGGGCCAGCAAAATACTTAAAATAATTGCTAATATACTTCAAGGAGGACATTGGTAGCAACCAAATAGCAGTGGGAGGCTTCAACATAGCCTTAGCATCTCTTGATAAACAAGACTACATCTCAATAAGACAGTACTGATTTTGAAGGAAGAAATGGGAGAAGGCTAATAGATGTATGTAGGGCTTATCAATTCTCAAAAACCAAACACACATTCTTCCAGTGCACATGGAACATTTCTCAACATAGACCATATGCTGGGCCACAAAACATAACCTCAATAAAATCCAGAAGATAGAAATTGTATCAAATACCATTTCGGACCATAATGCAATGATGATCGAAGTTAATTACACACAGAAACAGAAAATCAAATAAATCACCTGTAAATTAAACAGCTCAATGTTGAACAACAAGTGGGTCAAAGAGGAAATCAAGGAAGAAATCATAAGATTCCTGGAAATAAATAAGAATGAAGACACAATCTACCAGAACTTGTGGGACACAGCTAAAGCAGTGTTTAGGGCAATGTTTAGAGCTCTGCAGTTGTTTCTCAGAAAGGAATAAAGGGCTCACAAAAATAACTTGACTTCACAGTTTATGATCTTAGAAAATGACAAATGAAAAAAGTCCAAACTAGGCAGGAGGAAAGAAATAATAAACTTAGAGCAGAAATCAATGAGCTGGATTAAACAAAAAATCCAATAGATCAATTAAATCAAGAGTTGATTCTTGGAAAAATAAACAATACTGATAAACCTCTAGCAAGACTTACAAAGAAAAAGAGATAGAACCCTAATAAACTGAATCAAAAATAGAAAATGATACATCGCAACAGAAAACAAAGAAATTTAAACGATAGTCAGAGATTACTTTGAGTATCTATATGTCATGAAATAAGAGAATATAAGAGAAATGGATAAATTCCTGGGTTCCTATAAACTCCCCTGGTTTATTCAAGAAGACTTGGAATTCCTGAATAGATCTATCACTATCAAGAAAATTCTATCAAAATCAAAATAGTATCAGAATTCTTCCCTAAATAAAAAGCTAGGTTCAGATGGATTCACTAGTGAATTCTTCTACACATTTAAAGAGGACCTATTGCCAGTCCTCTTCAAGCTCTTCCAGGAAATTGAGGAAATAAAAACATTCCAGTTTCCATGATTCACATACTATCCTAATACCTAAAGCAGACAGAGACACCACAAAAAAAGAAAATTTAAGGCCAATATCCCTGATGAACATTGTTGCAAAGATCATTAACAAAATGTTAGCAAATAGAGTCCAAGAATCATCGAAAAGATCATATACCATGACCAAGTGGGATTCATTCTGAAAATGTAAGGATGGTTTGACATTTGCAAGTCAATGAGCATAATTCATCATATCCAAACAGGAAAGACAAAAACTATATGATCATATTAATAGATGCAGAGAAAACATTTGACAAAAACCACAATGTGTTTATGATGAAAACTCTCAGCAAAATGGGAAATGAAGGAACTTTCCTCAATATGGTCAAAGCCATCTACCACAAGTACACAGCAAGCATCAATCCATGGGGAAAAAATAAGAGCCTTCCCTTTAAGATCAGGGACAAGACAAGGTTGCCCACACTCATCACTTCTATTCAATATAGGACTGGGCATACTTGTCGTAGCAGTTAGGCAGGAAAAATATATTGAGGTCATCCAGACAGGAAAAGAAGAAATCAAGCACTCACTATTTGCAGATGACATGTCACTATACTGAGAGAAACCTAAAATCTCTCCCAAGAAGCACCTAGAAACAATAGACTTGTATAGGTGCCTGCTTGAGCAAATCAATGAGCAACAGGATGACAGTGATACAGTGATACAGTAAAGTCACAGTCGATAAAATCATTACCCAAAAGTCAATAGTTTTCCTATATGCAAAGATTACGAGAGAAGAAAGTGATGCAAAAAAAAATCATGCTTCATAAAATCCAGTACTTCAGACTCGATTTAACTAAGGAGATAAAGGACCTTTATGAAGAAAACTAGAAAATGCTACTTCATAAAATACAACAGGGCACAAAGACAAGAAGTGAGAGAGAGTGAAGAATAGTGCCTGTCATAGAGGCAGGCAGTGGTAGGGATGATGGGAGGGGACCTGGGACACTGGTGCTGGAAAATGTACACTGGTGCAGAGATGGGTGTTGGAATACTGTGTGACTGAAATCTAATCATGAACAACTTTGTAGCGGTCTATCTCACAGTGATTTAATTAAAAAGTTAAAAAAAAAGAATTTTAACCAGGCATGAGTACCCCCACTTTCTCCATCTGCCCCTCTTTCCCTCGACTCCACAGTCACACTCACAAACTACCTATGGTTGGTGCCAGATTATCTCATCGATAGACATGATTGATACTCATTCTTCTTCTCTCTGGGAAGAGAGCATAAAAGGACATATGACACAGCCATGCCGATGAACCTGTACCTGAGTGTTTAATTAGGGGCACCCTGCCTGAAGAAACCCAATCCCAGCAGCCAAAAACCTCCAGAACTCAACTGTGCCAGGTTCACAGCTACTCTCCACATGAGCCTCACCCACGTGTGACTTTTCTCCTGGACTGTGAGGCTGCATTTTCAGCAGCACAACATATCATACCTCATACCAGTAATATTCCAAGAATAGTGCACCATATTTGGTGGGGTTTAAAGGAGAAGACAACCAAACTTACAGGAAAAGGGCTTAATGGCCCCTAGGTGAAATATAAGAATCTTCACACACTTTCCTCTAAAGAAACTTTTTTGGATCACTTTTTTAATTCATAACAAAAAATACAAAATGAGTTATTTCTGTTCTGGTTTGGGGCAGGGGTTGGGACTCGGGAAGGAAATGCCCCAAATATGATAGTGGGAAGGTGTAATGGTGATTGGATTGGTGTTGAAATATCAAATATAATCAAATATTGTGAATTTTCCTTATAAAAATTAAAAAAAAGTCACAGGCTAGTCCTGAGCCCCTCAGGCATGAAAACAAACTCACTTAAAAACCTGGGTATTTAGAACTAATGACTGAAAACTCCAGGCTTCACAGATTTGGGTATGGACAGCCTTCTCCCATTTCCCCACCCTTCCAGTTTCCTGTCAGTCATGCCCAGGAACTGCCTCTGGGCTCCACTTAAATGCATTAATGGCCATCATTCTGAGACTCACAAATGCATCTTGGAATAAAGCAGCATGTTACAGAGATGCCTCCAGACAACAAATATTTTTAAATTTTTAGATTTCCAGGATCTCACGACTTTTGCATCCATGCAACATCTCATACTATTCATAACAAGCAACACAAAATAAATTATTTAACATCTGCCTATGCAGCTTAGATGGTGGTGGGAGAATTCAAAATAATGTTGATGGCAAGGTATAATGGTGGTGGGATTGGTGTTGAAATATTGAGTGTAAACCATTATTGTGAACATTATAAAAATAAAATTTAAGTATTTGAAAAAATAATGTGGAGTTCATAATTGTTTCAGTCAACTTAGTGACTGAATAAATACTAATTCTCCTACATTTAAAAAATATGTATTTTAAATTAGTGTTGACAAACTGAACATTAATGAAAATAAGCAAGTAAAGAAGGGAAGAAAAGGGCTAGAATGATGGTATAAAGATAAAGCCTTGTCCATGGTTAATTTGGATTCCTTTATCAGCATTCCATATGGTTCACTAACTCTCTAGGAGTTAGTTATCACTGAGAACAGAGACCGGAGTAAGCCCTAAGATCCAATGCATGTGTGCCCTAAAACCAATAGATGAAGGAATAAATAAATAAATAAATAAATAAATAAATAAATAAATAAATGAGAAAGGAAGAAAGGGAGAAATAGTTAAAGGAGAGGACACGCAATCAAGAAAACCATTTTCATATATTACTGATATTCAAAACACCTATTAAACATTTACTTATATGGCTGAGATATATTATCTCCTTAATGATGCAAGAAGATGAGAAATATTCTACAAAGGCAGACAGGCTCTTACATCTGCTTCAAGAACAAGTCAGCACACCCCAGATATACTGGTGGTAGCTTTCAAGCAGCATCATTTGTAGTAAGGATAAGATGAGTATGTGGGCAAGATGCTAGAAATTTCAGTAGAAAACTTTGGATTAATTGCTTTGGAAAATAAATTAACTAGATATATACATGATATTATAATACATGAAAATAGTGTTTTCGGGGGCCGGAGCGATAGCACAGCGGGTAGGGCCTTTGCCTTGCACGCGGCCGACTCGGGTTCGATTCCCGGCATCCCATATAGTCCCCCAAGCACTGCCAGGAGTAATTCCTGAGTGCAAAGCCAGGAGTAACCCCTGAGCATCACTGGGTGTGACCCAAAAAGCAAAAAAAAAAAAAAAGAAAATAGTGTTTTTATGACAAGTTACCCTTGACATTCATGGTTACACTATTTGGTACACAAGTGTGATTTCAATAGAAGAATCAGTTGACTAGAAATATAAAAATAATATAAAAAATGAAGAATCGTGATGCTTTCCAAGGATGTTTTCCAACAATATTTGAAATTCGAGCGGGTACTAGTAGCGTCTCTCATTGAGAGACTTATTGTTACTGTTTTTGGCATATCCAATACACAAGGGTAGCTTGCCAGGCTCTTCTATGCGGGCTCGATACTCTCAGTAGCTTGCCGAGCTCTCCAAGAGGGACAGAGGAGTTGAACTTGGGTCGGCCTCATGAAAGGCGAACGCCCAACCGCTGTGCTATCACTCCAGCCCCTATTTGAAATTAAATCATATTAAAGCAAAACCACATTAAAATATGCTTTCTGGTTGATTTCAGGATTGGAGAGAACAGATCTGTGGGTAAATTCAAAATATAATATTTTTGTTTTAGTTTAAATGGAATTTAAAGTTTTACTTTAAGAAAGAATTATTTAATGACAAAAATCAAATTTAGATTCAAAGACTAAAGAAAGGAAAATTGTACAAATTAAATTAGTTAACTATAAATATTGAAGCAAACCGTGTCAAGTTACAAATAGAATATTCTTATTATGCAGGAATTTGACAAAATCAAATTGAAAGATTGTGAGTGATGTGCCAGAAATGTCCTTTGTATTAGATTAATGGACAACAAAAATCGGAACCTGTGTTGTGACTCAGTGAAAACACAAGGCTGTTCACGTGGGAGATCTGGGTTTAAGCTCCACAAAAAATCACAAATAAAATAACAAAATAATTAGATATATTTATATAAATAAACATCCAAACAAGGCTTTCTCTTCAAGCCTGTGTAATCCCTTGGGTATGCATTTTGCTTGCTTATCTCTGTGTCTCTTTCCTTGCTAATTTCCACTCTGCAGAAGGCAATATTCTATCATTCTCTTCTGTAACATTTTTCTAAGCAAGTTTTGTTCAATAAAATCTACCTTGATACACTAAAAAAAAATAAATAAACATCAAAGTAGAGTCAGAAAGTTATGCAATTTTAGCAGAATATTTGTTAAACCAGAGATGTTGTAAGGGAAAGAGAAGGAAAATAATATCCGTATCTTTAATCTCAAGCAGCATTCTTGTCAATTTATTGCTAAGGAAAACAGCTATAAATATATTTAGAAGATGGCTCAAAGGGTTAGAGAGTTTCTTTCTAAACACCACCAGGAGAGGCATCCAACAATACATAGGAAGTAGCCCCCAAGTGTCAGTGCCTTTGCTTCTCTCTTGATGCCAAAGTGTTACAAATCAAAGAAAGAAATAATTGTAGTTCTTCCTGTGATATGTGCAGGCTTTGAATATTAGAACTGTCTAAGAATCAACTGATTTTATAGCTGTATGTAGTTTTTCCAATTTGCTATGTATCGTTTATATTCTATAACATGATAAGGTTATATTAGCTTGTGGAAAATAGAAAATAAGAGCAATTATTATTTTATGGATAGTCATACAAGAAAGTTTTGTCCAGTGAATATTAATTATATATCTAAAAAGTAATCATTAATAATCATTAGTATTATACAGGTATTATTCAGACTGGAGAGATAGTATAGTAATGTGCTTGCTTTGCATCCAGTTTACTCAGATTCTATCATCAGCACCATAGTCTCCCAAGCACAACCTCAATTGATCTCTGAGCACAGAGCCTCGGGTAAGATCTAAGGACCAATGAATGTGATCCATCTCCACAACAACAACAACAACAACAACAACAATTATAATAACAACATCAAATTTATAGCATTTTCCATAAATGTAAATGATTCTCCAACTTGGATGACTCAATATCATAATCTTGTAATGAATTAAATACATTTTTGGCATGTGCTAGTTTAGAGATGTTGAATTCTTTGGAGAATTATACTTTGATTGAAAAACATTTTGATAGTAAATCTGAGGATATGAAATTAGTATCTAACCATAGACTTTGATAACTACAGGAAAATTCCTCAAATTATTATTGATATCACTATTACCTTATGTTCGTTCTCTGAAAAGGGTTTTCATAATTCTCATAGTTACTTTAGCAAAATAGAGGTAGTTATAATGAAAATATAGAAGAGATTATAAGAAAACCAATTATATCCAATAAGTCACAAAAAATGTACTCATTAAAATTGAAAAGAACAGAAAAATATTCACATATCACATGAAATTACAAATTATGATTATAAATCTTTGTTAGCTTTCTTTTATATTCATTGCCATATGCTTTCAATAATGAAACCCATACACATACACATACATGCAAAGATTATATAAAAATATTGTTTATTCATTCAGTTGAATAGGTACATACCTTGAACATTTGAACATTTGAAATTTGCTTGCTTCATTCTCTGTAAATTCTCATTAGTGTCATATAAATGTAATTCTGTAGTCTTAAATTTTCAAAAATACTATATTTTGAAAAACAAATGAACTCTAATTGTTTTTCTTTTCAGAAAAAAAAAAGAATTAACTCCTAAAAGCTTCCTACATTAGTGTATGAATTACCTATTGTACTTGTTTACAGCTGTAAAAACAATACTGATTTTAGAATAAAAAAAGGAGTAGGAAATATATCAATTAAAAGAAAAAAAGTGTGTTATTGTGCTATTGATTGTGCCTAGAAAGACGCAGTACATCTAAATCTATAGAAAAACTAGTCATTAAGGCCCAGGGAAATAAAAAATATGCAGTGTTAATGTTACTCAAATGAAGACAAATAAATTATGACTCTGAGGGATATTATAGAGTATATGGTACATACCATGTCTGGTTAGTTAGCCTGTAGATAGTTAGCCTTATATATATAGGATAGTTTAATCCCTAATACCACATGATCCTCCAAGCACTATGGAATGAGTCTCTTGATAATCCCTGGATCTTCAGGGCTCAAGCTGTATTGCATCTTTGAGCTGGCATTGAACCACTGGCCCAATTAAAAGAGGATTACAGAGAAGGGATCAGGGTATTTTGAGTACAGCTTGAGTAGTGTGTCCACTAAAATAATTGTAATGATGACTACGCTAGTTTCCAATCTGTACCATCTGTGGCTATCATTAATAGGAATAGGTAGGCATCAAGTTTAATTTTATGAAATTCATATTAAAGGTTCATTTGTCAGTGGCATTTGAATACTAAAATAGGGTACATATTTTGCAAGCTGAAGAACACACATGCAAGTACTGGTTTGACTGACAATTATTCTGAACTGAACATTATGAAGCTGATTTTCTAGTAAAAGTTTGCAAGACAGTTCTCTGATTACAGCAAAACCTTAGCTGTCAAATTCTATAGTGGATGAAGACATTTTATTTGAGTTGTGTGAACAATGATCAGAAAATTCACTATAAAATAATTGCACTGATCCTAACACTTTTTATTTTGCTCAGTTGAGATCACACCCTCAAATCTGTTATCTACTTTGCCCAACTTCCTATCTACACTTTATGAATATTGTCCTACAGTATAGGTCTAATCTTTTGTAAACTTTCAACTAGTCTTTAATTCATTAATTCATAAGTTTGTATTGTTCAGTTTCATCTGGGATGTGTTGACCTTGAAAGACAAATTGTGAAAAATCAGTATTTGAATTATCTTTAAATATTAACTTTGATTCAGGTACTGCCCTAAGGTACTATTTCTGAAGAAGTGTTGCTGATGGATCAGTGGACCACAGAAAGCAGAATCATGGTACAAAAAATATATTTGTATTTTATCACAGATAGAGTGGAAGAAGAACAAAAACACTAATAGAGTACACAATTTTAGTATCCCATTATATATATAGATCTATGTCTATATATAGAAATATTTCATTGATGCTAAACTATAAACTATTTTATACTAGGTAATAAAAATAGATCTATGATCTAGTTATAACTTCTAATTGCATGTCCCTAATAAAGTTTCAAAGAGAAAAACAACGGTGAATTATAATATAATTCTCAGGTGGAAAATGAATCATCTTCTTTTGATGTCCCTACACACACATACACAAACACACTATAAAAATATTACTTAAATATGCTGAAG
The DNA here is from genome assembly GCF_027595985.1 of Sorex araneus. Lineage (NCBI taxonomy): Eukaryota > Metazoa > Chordata > Mammalia > Eulipotyphla > Soricidae > Sorex > Sorex araneus. The sequence goes on along the minus strand of NC_073313.1, from coordinate 301,920,263 downwards.
AAATTTATGCATATAAAAATAACAGCAAGAGCACAGAAACATTTAGGGCAGTAGAAACACATTGTATGACACTATGGCAGATCATTAAAAAATTTTCAATCCCACATAACATGTAATAGAAAAGTGAATATTAAAGTCAACCATGAAATTTGAAAGATTATTAAATGACACTATTGTTTCACTGATAGTGACATGTACCAATGTAGATGGACTATTTATAATGATGAAGAAAATGCAAGTATACGGGTATGTATGTGTTGCATATATCTGTACCCTTCACTCAACTTCACTGTGAACAAAAATTATTCAAAAGAAAAGGAGAGACAAAGAAAATCTTTATAAATTGAAATTTTTTCACTCAGTCGAGAGCATTTGACTCACTGCTTTGATTTGAGAGTGGAGAGCTAGAGTCCGTCAGTACTTTATGAGCTTCCTGTAGCCAATAAGTCTATTCAACATAGGAATAAGGGGGCATTAAATCCATATAGGAATTCTGATAGCTGTTATTTTATCCATATCCAATAACACAAGCTATTACAACGCTTTATAACTACTGAGTGCAGTAATCCTGGTAGCAGAGAGAATGTCCTGAATGGCACAGTACAAAATAACACCTAAAATATCTCGCAAAGGGTAAGGCAATATATCCATGCTTCTCTCAATTATCAATCACATGTAATGCCAGTGGACATACCTGCCCTCTTATTTTTATTTATACTTGATAACCCTCTACTTCAGATCAATATGATACCTCCTACAAGGAAACTTTGGAGTTCTTATCCTATAAGGCAGCCACTAGCACACATGGTTTTTAAGTAATAGGGAAGTGGTTTGTGTAAATTAAACATGCAACATGCATAATACTTCAAACTGTAGTAATGGATGACACTTTATATTATACACTAAATATTTAATACCATGAAATCAATTTATTATTTATTAAAATTAGTTTTTTTTATTTCCTTTGCTTTTTGAACGTAGTTATTAGAACACTTACCATTATATTCGAGGCTCATGTTTATAGCTCAAATTTCTACTAGACTGCTTTGGTTCCTGCACTTCATTATTTCAATTATTAACTATTTAAAGTTCATTCATCCTCAGTGTAATATTAAAATTGATATCTTCCTCTCCACTGTCAGTAGCATATGAAATTTCTTAAGCAAAAATTTTATTCACGTTTGTAATCCCAGAGTCAAGTAGGCAGCTTACATATAGAAGAATACCAGTTGAAAATTAGTAAATAAATGAATAACTCATGTACACAGAAAATAAAACCAATTAAGATATTTAATTATAAAAGTTGAAGGAAGGTAATGAATATATTGTGGAAATAAAATATGGCATAACTGGGATCATCTTTGTTTATCCCACATTAAGATCAGTTCAAATAATTTTCTTACATGAAAATAATTTATTTCAAAACTAGAACAACACTCATTACAGTAAAGCCAATATATTTTTGCATTTCATTAACAACATACTAAAAAATGATGAATCTAAGTATGCTAGTGTTATTAACTAAATATTTCAAAGTTATTATAACAAACTGAAAACAAATTAGGTATGTATCAAACAAAATTTCAATCTGAATTGAGAACATACTAAATTGGCTGAGATTTTCAATTCTAGATGTCTATATGAATATAAAAAAATTTTAAAAATAGCACAATAGCATATAAAAGAATGACACACATTTTATTGTGCCATATGTCTTGTGCCAAGAAATAAAATTGCTTTGATCACATTATACTCTCATCATGAAATCCTAATTGCTATGATGCGTTTCTATTTTTTTTTGACCAGCAATACTGCATAGGAAAGACAATATGAAGCAATCACTGCAGCATAGTATTCTAAAATAAATATTGAGCTGAGCATTGGAACACTAACACTGGTTTTATTTATGGAAGCAATTATTCTGAAACTAAAATTATGGTCTTTAAAAATGGAGAGATTGCAGACGCGCAGATCTCAGGACAGAGGTGGCCGCACGTGTGTGGCCTCTCCGTTGCTGAATGACCATGATCCCAGATGCCACCTATCTACTTTTGGCAAACAGGAGCTTCTTGCAGAAATGTCTCTAGACTGTGAACTAAGACACAGCCCCATGCAGCCCCAGGAGGGGAAAGGTTTTTTCCTTTCGGTTTTTCGTTTCCGGGGGGCGGGGTGGCGAATGCCATATTATAAGGACCACTAAAGAGATGTATGAGCTTGCAATGATGCAATTTCTTTTTGTTTGTTTGTTTGTTTTTCTTTTTTCTTTTTTTTTTTTAGTAAGTGAGGTGTAGTTACGGACTTACAAACCTTTGTGCTTTTATTTCAGTCATACAATGATCGAGTACCCATCCCTTCACCAGTGGCCATTTATCACCACCAATCCACCAATATTCCCAGTATCTCTCCCACCACACGCACCTCATCACCCCCATCCCCACCCCTCCCCAACCCCTGCCTCTGTAACAGGTGCATTCCCTTTTATTCTCTCTTTTTGAGTGTTGTGGTTTGCAATGCAGGTGTTAAGTGGCCATAGTGTTTGGTCTATAGTCAATTTTCAGCACACATCTTCCATCTCGAGCAGGTCCTCCAAGCATTCTTTACTTGGTGGTCCGTTCTCTATCTAAGCTGGCTTTTCCTCCAGCATGTGAGGCCGACTTCCAGGTCATGGAGCAATCCTCCTCATGCTTATCTCTACTATCCTTGTGTGTTAGTCTCCCATTCTGTTACTTTATATTCCACAAATGGGTGCAATCCTTCTATGTCTGTCCCTCTCTTTCTGACTCATTTAACTTAGCATGATACTCTCCATGTTGATCAACTTACATGCAACTTTTATGATTTCATCTTTTCTTTTATTTAAAATTAATTTATTTTTTTAATTAGTTAGTCACCGTGAGGGTACAGTTACAAATTTACCCATCTTCGTGCTTTCATTTCCCTCATACAATGTTCCAGAACCCATCCCTCCACCAGTGTCCATTCTCCACCACCAATGAACCCAGTATCCCTCTCACCCTCCATACCATCTCCCATGCACCCCACCATGCCTCTGTGGCAGGGTATTACATTTTGTTCACTCTCTCCATTTGGGTGTTGTGGTTTGCAATAGGGGTATTGAGTGGCCATCGTGTTCAGTCTCTAGTCTACTTTCAGCACGCATCTCCCTTCCCACTCAGGTTCTCCAACCACATTTTACTTGGTGTTCCTTCTCTATCTGGGCTTCCTTTCCCCCAGTTTGTGAGGCCAGCTTCCAAGCCATGCAGCCAACCTCCTGGTATTATATACTACTATTGTTGGGTGTTAGTCTCCTACTCCGTTATCTTATATTCCACAGATGAGTGCAATCTTTCTTTATCTGTCCCTCTCTTTCTGAATCATTTCACTTAGCATGATACTTTCCATGTTGATTCACTTATATGCAAAGTTCATGACTTCATCTTTTCTAACAGCTGCATAGTATTCCATTGTGTAGATGTACCAAAGTTTCTTTAACCAGACATCGGTTCTCGGGCACTCGGTTTTTTTCCAGATTTTAGCTATTATACGCAGTGCCGCAATGAATATGTAAGTGCAGATGTCACTTTTACTATGCATTTTTGCTTCTTCGGAATATATTCCCAGAAGGGGTGTTGCTGGATCAAATGGAAGCTCAATTTCTAAGTTTTTGAGAAGTGTCCATATAGTTTTCCAAAGGAGCTGAACCAGTTGGCATTCCCACCAGCAGTGAAGAAGGGTCCCTTTCTCCCCACATTCTCCCCAACAGTGGTTGCTTTTGTTCTTTTGGATGTGTGCCATTCTCTGGGTGTGAGGTGGTATCTCGTAGTTGTTTTGATCTGCATATCCCTGATGATTAGTGGTCTAGAGAATTTTTTTAATGTGCCTTTTGGCGATTCGTATTGCTTCCTTAGAAAAGTTTCTGTTCATTTATTCGCACCATTTTCTGATGGGGTTGGATATTTTCTTCTTGTAGAGTTCAAACAGTGCTTTATATACCGTTGTTATAAACCCCTTATCGGATGGGTATTGGGTGAATATTCTTTACCATTCTGTAGATTGTCTTTGTATTATGGTCACTCTATCTTTTGCGGAGAGACATTTCTTAGTTTAATATAGTCCCATTTGTTTATCTCTGTTTCCAGTTGGTTGGTCAGTTGCATGTCCTCTTTGAAGATACCTTTAGTCTCAATATCGTGGAGGGTTTTTCTGACCTTGTTTTTGATGTAACTTATGAATTCTGGTCTGATGTCGAGGTCTTTAATCCATTTTAATCTGAGTTTTGTGCATGGTGTAAGGTCGAGGTCTAAGCCCATTCTTTTGCATGTGGTTGTCCAGTTATACCAGCACCATTTTTTAAAGAGGCTTTCCTTTTTCCACTTCACATTTCTAGCTCCCTTATCAAAGATTAGATGATCATACATTTGGGGTTGTGTGTAGGGATATTCCACCCTGTTCTCCTGGTCTGTGGCTCTGCCTTTGTTCCAGTACCATGCTGGAATTGTTACCGCTTTGTAGTAAAGTTTAAGGTTGGGGAGGGTGATGCCTCCCATCATCTTTTCCTCAAGCATTGTTTTAGCTATCCGTGGGCGTTTGTTGTTCCACATGAATTTCAGGATTGCTAGATCCATTTCTTTGAAGAATTTCATGGGTATTTTTATAGGGATCATGTTGAGTCTGTATAATGCTTTGGGGAGTATTGCCTTATTGACAAAGTTGTTTCTCCCTATCCATGAGCAGGGGATGTTTCCATTTCCTCATGTCCTCTTTTATTTCATGGAGTAGCATTTTATAGTTTTCTTTGTAGAGGTCCTTTGCTTCTTTAGTTAAGCTGATTCCGAGGTACTTGATTTTCTGGGGCATGATTGTGAATGGGATTGCTTTTTTCTTGTCCCATTCCTGTCTCATTTTTTGCAAATTGGAAGGCCATGGATTTTTGAGTATTGATTTTATAGTCTGTGACTTTATTGTACAAGTCTATTGTTTCTAAGAGTTTCTTAGTAGAGGTTATAGGCTTCTCGAGATATAGTATTATATCTTTTGCGAATAGTGAGAGTTTGATTTTTTTCTATTCCTACTTGGATGCCCTTAATCTCTTTTTCTTGCCTAACAGCTATTGCAAGTACTTCCAGTACTATATTGAACACCAGTGGAGAGAGTGGTGAGAGTGTCTTGTTCCTCATATTAGAGGAAAGGCCCTTAGCTGTTCCCCAATGAGGATAATAGTTGCCATAGATTTGTGGTAGATGGCTTGGACTACCTTGAGAACAGTTCCTCCAAAACCCATTTTGGTGAGAGTTTTCATTATGAATGGATGTTAGATCTTGTCAAATGCTTTCTCTGCATCTATTGATATGATCATATGGTTTTATCTTTACTTTTGTTGATATGATGGATTATGTTGATTGATTTTAGAATGTTAAACTATCCTTGCATCCCTGGGATGAATCCCACTTGGTCATGGTGCATGATCTTTTTGATGAGTTGTTGGATTCTATTTGCTAATATTTTGTTGAGGATCTGCACATTGGTATTCATCAGGGATATTGGTCTATAGTTTTCTGTTTTTGTGGTGTCTTTGTTTGCTTTTGTTATTAGGGAGACATGTGCCTCATAGAAACTGTTTGGGAGTGTTCCTGCTTTTTCAATTTCCTGGAAAAGCTTGAGAAGAACTGGCAACAGGTCCTCTTTAAATGTTTGGAAGAATTAGCCAGTGAATCCGTCTGGACCTGGGCTTTTGTTTTTGGGGAGACTTTTGATTACAGTTTCAATTTCCTTGATATTAATGGGTCTATTCAGATATTCCAGGTATTCTTGGTTCAGTCTTGGGAGATTGTAGGAATCAAGGAATTTGTCCATTTCTTTAAGTTTCTCTTTTTTTGTGGCATACAGACTTTCAAAGTAGTCTCTGATGATCTTTTGAATCTCCTTGCTTTCTGTAGTGATGCCCCCCCCTTTCATTTCTGATTCGGTTTATTAGGGCTCTCTCTCTCTCTCTTTCTTTGTGCGTCTTGCTATTGGTTTATCAATCTTGTTAATTTTCTCAAAGAACCACCTCTTGGTTTTATTGACCTTTTGGATTGTTTTCTGGGTTTCCATGTCTTTAATTTCTTCTCTAATTTTTATTATTTCTTTTCTTCAGTCAGGTTTGGGTTGCTTTTTCTGATCCTTTTCTAAGATCTTGAGCTGTGAAGTCAAGCTATCTATGTAAGCCCTTTTTTCCTTCCTAAGGAATGCTTGCAGAGCTATAAATTTTCTCCTTAACATGGCTTTAGCTGCGTCCCATAGGTTTTGGTAGCTCGTGTCTTCATTCTTGTTTGTTTCGAGGTATCTCTTGATTTCTTCCTTGATTTCCTTCCTGACCCACTCATTGTTCAACACCAACCTGTTTAATTTCCAGGTGTTTTCTTTGGTTTTCCATGTCTCTGTGTGATTAGCTTCTATCTTCAGTGCATCGTGTTCTGAAAATGTAGTTGATACAATTTCTATTTTTCTGATTCTATTGAGGTATGTTTTGTGGCTAGTATATTGTCTATTTTGGAAAATTTTCTGTGTGCACTGGAAAAGAATGTGGATTCTTTCTCTTTGGGGGGTGTAAAGCTCTGTATAGTTCTATTAAGCCTCTCTCTTCCATTTCTTCTTTCAGAGTCAGTGTTTTACTGAGTTTTTATTACTGAGCTTTGTTCTTGTTGATCAATCCAGAGGTGATAAGGTGGTATTGAAGTCTCCAATATTATTTTGCTGTTAGTGATGTCCTCTTTAAAGTCTGTTAGGAGTTGTTTTAAGTATTTAGCTGGTCGTTGATTAGGTGCGTATACGTTTAAGAGTGTGATTTCTTCCTGTTGCACATATCACTTGATAAATAGAAAATGACCTTTACTGTCCCTTCTAATCTTTTTCAACCTGAAGTCTATGTTGTCCAAAACTAGTAAAGCCACCCCAGCTTTTTTGAGGGAGTTGTTTGCCTGCAGGATTGTTTTTCATCCTTTGACTTTGAGTCTGTATTTGTTCTGACTGTTCAGATGTGTTTCTGGCAGGCAGCAGAATGTTGGGTTTAGTTTCCTGATCCATTTTGCCACTCTGTGTCTCTTAGTTGGTGCATTTAGGCCATTGACTTTGAGAGAGATGATTGTCATGGGGTTTTATGTCATTGTTCTTTGAGGTTTGCTGTTCTTGTGGGGTTCTTCTTGTCTTACAGTAGCCCCTTTAGTCCTTCCTTTAGGTTTGATTTTGAGTCTATGAAGTTCCTGAGCTATTGTTTATCGAGAAATAGTGTATGGTTCCTTTGAGTTTGTGTGAGAGTTTAGTCAGATAAAGTATTCTTGGTGATGCGTACATTTCATTGAGGTTTTTCACTATGTTCTACTGTTAGATATCATTGGTTTGTCCTTTCCCCCTTGCCACTAGGAGCTTAGGTTTATCAGTCACACCCATCAAAGTGCTCCCGATTCACTCCCATTCTTTTGTTTATCTGTAACCAATTCTACCAGTTTATCTGCTCTTCCCTTAATCGAACTCTATAAATTGGTAAGGTCAGAACTTCCTAGGACACTGAATATTATAACATTGCCTTTCTCTCCTCTTTATGCCTTTTGAATAATTTACTTTAAAGCTATGTCTTTTTTGTATAGACACAAGAAGACAATATTATGTTTTTATAACTTAAGACTTAATTGGCCTCGATATTCCCTCCTGGGCATCTGCTTTCTCCAGTTAAGCCTCAGTTGCCCTCAGTTCCTAGCACCCCAAAGTAGGGTCCCCGACGTGGGACGGGAAGGATCCAGGGCAAGCGGTGAGTTATGTGCTACCCTGGCATCGAGATGGGCCTGGCCAAAGTGCCTAATTCTTAACTATAAGTTAAGAGCTTGATCATAGACAAATGCTGTCATGATCCAATAGTAATTATGAGACTGGGACCCTGCCAGGGCTAGGAAAGACTGATCTGGCCTGAGCACTGTAGTCTGAGATTGAGATGGCCCCAGGAGAGCAATTCATACAAAATGATTAATATTATGAATTCTTATATGTTTGCTGGCTGAGGAGAGGAGAAACACATTCATGGGACTCTGCCCTTGGGTGGGTCTTCCTGCTGAAAGAGAGATTCTGTCCTAGTGAAGGCATTCCCCTAAGAGATAGAACTATACCCCCTATGGATTGTAACCACACCTTTAGATAAGCCCCAGGCTGCTGGGGGACGGGGAGATTTAAGGTAGCTGTATGAGGGGGCAGGGGGAGAGTTCCAGAGGAGAGTGTATAGAGGGAAGATTGGAATAAACTACAAGTGAGACCAACCATCTTGGCTCCGTTCATTCCTTCGCCTGCCACATCTTCGCCATCAACCTCCCCGGGGTGGGGGAAGCGGCTGGAGGCTACCGAACTCAGGTGGCGGGAGAGACAGCTGCTACCCTAGGCCCTGTGCCTGGCTCGGTGCGGTGAGGCATCCCTTTCCTCGCCAGCGCCTTTTCTTTTTATTTTTATACACCTACCATTGTCTTTGGGCTTGGAGGGTTTCCTCTGATAGGTCTGCTGTGAATCTAAGGGGTGCTCCTTTGTATGACATTTCCTTCATTGACCTTGCTGCTTGCAGCATTGTGTCTTTATCCACAGCATCCATCATTCTGACTATGATGTGCCTTGGAATCTTTTTATTCGGGTCTCTTTGTTATTACTCTTCCAGCTCCTTGAATCTGGATGCCTGCCTTCTCCAGCTCTGGGAATTTCTTAACAATGATGTCTTTGACTGTGTTTTTTTCACTGGGGTTACTTCCCTGTGCTTCTGGTACTCCAATGATCCTTATGTTGTTCCTCTTGAGGTCATCCCCTAGGACTATGATTCACTATAGAGCCATTTTGAGGTCTTTTGCCATTATTTATTGTTGTCTATAAGCTTTGTGCAGCTCATCTTCAAGGTCGCTGATTCTGTCTTCGGCTGTAGTCATTCTACTGTTGAGGACTCCTACTGAGATTTTTAATTCATCTATTGATTTCTTTTTTCTTTTTTTTTTTTTTTTGCTTTTTGGGTCACACCCAGCGATGCTCAGGGGTTACTCCTGGCTTTGCACTCAGGAATTATTCCTGGCGGTGCTTGGGGGACCATATGGGATGCCGGGGATCGAACCCGGGTCGGCCACGTGCAAGGCAAACGCCCTACCCGCTGTGCTATCGCTCCGGCCCTATTGATTTCTTTATTTGTGTGACTTCCATTCGTAGCTTTGAAATTTCTGTTCTCATTTCTTCATGCATTTTTTGGTGGACCAATCCAATGCTTCATATATATCATCCCTTAATTTATTAGATGTCTGGTTCATGGTTGCTTGGAGTACATCGACTCACCTCAAGATTTCCTCTCTGAATTCTTTTTCTGAAAGGTTGTATATGTGGGTAACCCCTGTTTTGTTTTCTGGAATCTTTTCTTCATCCTCTCTTCATGGAGGGGATTTTCGCTGTTTCTTCATATTGGCATGGGAATGTAGACTTGGAAACTTCTAGTTGTTTATCCCTATTCCCTCTTGCTATGAGAGGAGGGGCTCTGGTTCTGCTAAATTCATAATGGTAGCCTTGTTCCTATTCTAGGATTCTTCCTTTCTCTCAGGAATTCATCCTGATTTATGTGTGGCCTCTAGTGAAGGTTTTAAGGCTATGCTCTCTTTGCAAAGGTTTTGTGCAGCTTACATTGTTTACTGGTAGTTTTTGTGTAGAATAAGCAAATGGACTATTTGACATAAAGTGATTGAGATAGCCAGGGTATTTTCAAAGACACAGATTATACAGATTATTCTGTAAAAATATTAATAACTGCGGCCACTCCAACAGGAGGCCATGCCCCTTTTGAGACAACCCCCACCCCGAGATATAGGCCATGCCCCCAGTAACCACTTGGGACACTGGCAGTGCTCAGGGTGGGCTGATTACCTGCAGGACAGGGGCAACGCGGTTGGGGAGTGAACAGAGAGGCATGGCATCGGGAGGCAGGATCTGGGGGATGGTGGGAGAGCCGGGAATGGTGGGGCCTGCATGAGAGCGTCCAATGCCCAGTAGGCGGTGGGCTCGCATTGATGCAATTTCTGGCAGAAATTTCCCTGGACTTAGTTACTAAAATACTAAAATAAGAAATTCAAAACCGCGCGGCCGCTATTGTGGCTGTGCAACCTCCTATCTCTTCATTCTCAGCAATGGAAAACAAATAATTAAATGCTTCCTTTTCAGCAGTTCTGATTCTGGGGGGAAACTCCAAACAATAATAGTGAGTTTTTTGTTGAAATATTGAATCTAGTCAAAGTAAAGAGAAAGTAAAGTGAAAATTATCAGCTACACAGGCAAGGGGGTGGGGGTGGGATTGGAGGTATACTGGGGTTCTTGGTGGTGGAATATGTGCACTGGTGAAGGGAAGGGATGAGTGTTTGATCATTATATAACTGAGACTTAAGTCTGAAAGCTTTGTAACTTTCCACATGGTGATTCAATAAAAAAAAGGAGAGATTGCCCTGGATATTTAACCAGTCTTTTCAAAATTTCAAAAGCAAATGTTTCTGTCTCATATTTTAATTTTTAATTTTAATTTATTTTTCTTTAAAAAATAGCATCACCGTGAGATATTTGTGAAAAACCTGAATACTACAGTACCTGGTTGGACAATGAATCTTGGAAAATATAGATAATAACTCTTTTATAAAATATCTCCCCACTCCTTGAGAATTATGTATTAGTGACAAGGTATGGCATCCACTTACATGCTTAACTCATGGGTTCATCACAAGAGATTATACCAAGAAGACTACTCAAGATAACATAGGTGAAGCAAGAAGTAATAATTTATGTGTGCTTCACCTTTAGCAATTGATGTTAATAGTATTACTCTGTTATACTAGTATGATTTGGGTATACTTTATATAACAAACAATATCACAAATTCACAATAGCTTTCTTTAATAAAACAATATAACTTACATTTAACTTCAAGCATAGAGAATATCTGAGGGGAAGAATTGAATTAAACGTAAGTCCACAATTAAGGTAAGATTTTTACAATATTAAGCTATTTTTGGAGAGATTAATAATATTACCCCAGATTAAATTGAAAAGATTGAATTCAACTTTACAGAATCTAATTCTTAAAAACATTAGAGTGCGTTAACAAAAAATATATCAAAATTTGGTGGAAAGAAGAATGGTTGATATCACTGGGCTGTGAATGTTTTCCAACAGACATTTATTGAAATTAGGATTAATTATCATAAGGATAAAGAGATAGGGATAGTATTTTTCCAGATTATTACTTTCACAGGATGACTGAAAATTTCTTCAGTAACATTGTCCTGATTATAAAACTAACAATAGTCTATAAAAATAAATTTCATAGGGCAAAAGCTATTTATAATTTTAAGATATCTTAAGCATATGTAAAATATTTATTACATTTGAGATTAAAAAAAGATAGGATGAAGGTGTAATAGGACAAAACCTGCTTAAAATTGTATTTGCCGGATGGGACTGTTATAACTATATTGATTGAAGAAATGGAAAAATAAATATGTAAATTGAATACTGGTTAATTTTTTGAAAATAAAAGTTACAAATATTTTCTTATGTTTATTTAGTAGGTATTTATAGAATAAGAATCAAAATGTTCTCTTTGGACATGCTTTCTCTTATTCTCTCTCATAATCTTTGACCAACTCTAATTTACATGTTTCTGCAACAGATTAATTAACACAAGTTGCGGTTGTAGCATTCTAAGAAAATTGCATTCCTTATCCTGGACGTAGTTTAGAATCAACCCCTCAACAGAGGCAGAACTCAGAGAAAGGAAGAAAATAAGATTGATTTTATTTCTATTAAATTGACTATAGCAGGTCAAGATAGCAAGGATTTTCCCTCTTAAACAAGTAATTTGTCCTCTGGGAGTCATCCTGAACCATTTACACTTGCAATCGATTTCAGCTCAGCAAGTTTCTCAAATTCGTTAAGAAAGTCTATTAAGTCAAACTAATGCGTGATTTTAAAGAAAATAAGTATATCTTACTCAGTTACCCACCCTTAATTATGACAATCAAAATAATTTAAGTTAGGACTGGAGTGACAGCACATCGGGCAGGGAGTTTGCCTTGCACATAGCTGACCTGGGTTTGGTTCCTCTGTCCCTCTTGGAGAGCCGGGCAAGCTACTGAGACTATCTCGCCAACAGGGCAGAGCCGGACTAGCTGCCTGTGGCGGATTTGAGATGCCAAAAATACTAACAACAAGTCTCACAATGGAGACATTACTGGTGGCCACTTGAGCAAACTGGTGAACAGGGCAACAGTGACAGTGATATACTAAAAGAATAAAGGTGACATTGTGTAACAACTCATTGCAATATACAGAAAGATCTGCCTGTATAATTCACACCTATTAGCATCATTTGGATAACAGGAAAATTAAATGTCACAAAATTTTGCAAAACAAAGTCCCCCAACATTAAAAAGAAAGAAAATTAAAGTATCAGTCTGTGGAGCCAGAGAGGTAACACAGTAACTAGCCTTGAAATTGCTAAACTGGGGAGCTCCGGCTCTGGCCGAGATTCGACCCGGGTGGCCATGCCTCTGCACAGCCGCGGGAATGCTGAACGAGCAGGAACCAGAGGCAGCTATAAGACTTGGGGTTCCGGCGAGTGCTTGCAACCATGTATGCGGACTGTGAACTAAGCTTTTGCCCCACGCCGGCTAATGGAGGAAATATCCTTCTCCCTTGGTCTCTCCTCCCTCCCGGGGGAGAAGGCGTGGTGTCTGACATTTTATGGGTCCTTTGAGCAGGTATGAACTTTGTGGTGCGGAAAAAAAAATGTGTGCTTTGAACTTGAAACCGCGACACCTGGGCAGGCTCGTGTCGGGGCCAGAGCTCAGGCTCCGGCCGAGATTCGACCCGGGTGGACATGCCTCTGCACAGCCGCGAGAATGCCGAACGAGCAGGAACCAGAGGCAGCTATAAGACTTGGCGTTCCAGAGAGTGCTTGCAACCATGTATCCAGACTGTGAACTAAGCTTTTGTTCCATGATGCTCCAGGAAGGGAAATGATTCAATTTCCAACTTTAATCTCCCTGGATTTAATTACTAAAATACAGAAATTGTAAACCACGTGACCGCACGACTTTTTTATCTCTTCATTCTCATCAGTGGAAAACTCAATATCAAATATTGTCTTGTCAATAGGGCTGTATTCTTGGGGGATAAATTCCAACAAAAATAGTGAGTCTGTGTTGAAACTCCAACAACAATAGTGAGTTTTGTGTTGAAATATGGAATGTAATCAAGGTAAAGAGAAGAGTGAAATTTATCAGTTACCCAGGCGGGGGTGGGGAGTGGGGGTGGGAGGCATACTGGGGTTTTTGGTGGTGGAATATGGGGACTGGTGAAGGGACGGGTGTTTGAACATTGTATAATTGAGACGTATAACTGAACATTGTATAACTGAGTTACAAAGCCTGAGAACTTTGTAACTTTTCACAGGGTGATTCAATAAAATAAATTTAAAAAATAAAATAAATTAAAAAAAAGAAATTGCTAAACTGGGTTTAATCCAAGGCACCACAGATGGCTCCCAAGCACCACCATGAGTGATCCCTGAGCACAGAGCCAGAGTGAGCCCTGCCAGTTACTTAATGTGGCCTCAAACAAACAAACAAAAATAAGAGTTTAGCCTTTTCTATTCGTTTTGCACAGAGCAGTCCCATTCCAGTTCCTGTATGGAAGTTATATTTCCTTATCACCTTCAACATGTGAAAGTGCATTGTGGTTCTCGCAGATCTTTAAATGCAAGAGTAGCTTTCCAGAGTATTTGAGTACACACAGAGAGTACACGGCACTATAGATTATAGCCTAACTAACTAACAAACGAACTAACATGTTGGTCCATGCTAACACCACACCCATGTGAAGTTGCCTCAAGCAAAGTGATGCACTCAGGAGAAAAATTACCAATCCATAACAGGTCCAGACTAATGGTTCAAAACCAAAGATACCCAATTACTGATGCTAACGGAAAGAAATGAAGTGGGAGGCATCACACCTACACAAGTGGTTCTCAGGAGGTCGGCCATGAAGTACCGGAGATCAAGTTGCTTGTACAGGGGTGTGTATTAGTATCCTTGGAACTATCTTTCCTCCCTTCCATTCGTTTTTTTTATTACAATTTTTACTGTTCTGATACTGTACAAATATATGATACCTTTATACTGTAAGGTTTTCTTAGCAAGAAAAATCACCCTTTCCTTCGTGCATGTGTTTTGAGTGCTGCAGAGTTTTGTTGCCTCTACACTTCCCAGGGAAATCCGTAGGTTTCTAAATTTTCTTTCTTAATGAGCAAGTCATCTCATCCCTATGTATGCCTTAGTAACAGAGTAAACTACAACAGCAAATTAAGACACAGGTCTGAATGGTGCTGTAGAAGTTTATATGTTTGGGGGTTGGAGGAGAAAAGCAGTAAGCAGGGCACTGCATTTAATCCCTGGCACCCCAGTGATCCTTGAGCACAGAACCCACAGTGTTTTTAAGCATCACTGAGTGTGGCCAAACATTTAAACAGAAGTTTATTTTCTTAGTGTTCTGTAGTGCTCACTGTTTGATACACCTCAGAGATTTTTTTTCTAGAATTCTCCTTAAGCTTTTGCTTTTCTGAAAAACATTCCCAGACATTTTGAAATATTTTATTAATGTTCTGTTCTGTGACCCACAATCCCTTTCAGGAAACAAATTGATATTCTACTTTAATATACTTAAATAAACTAATTTTCCCAATCACAATTGAGTTTCTTTATTAAAAAAAAATCACTTCCTTCTCAAATGTGTTCAATTGTTTAAATACTATCAGATATTTGTGATAAATTTAAAAGTCAAGTGATATTATAAATTAATGTTCTTAGTTCAAGGTGTTATGTATTAGTTATTTTATTGGAATGGCATTAAATGATATATAATCTACACAAAAATGCATCAAAAATGCAACATATTGATATATTTTATTAGTGATATTAAATAACTACATTTTAATAATAGGTACAGGTATTTTAAGTTTATATTGAAGGAAATAAATTATATAATTGATTTTAGAAGAAACTCTTAGATTATATCCTAGTGTAAGCACTGTTCTCTAATCCTTTGTAATGGGCAGATGAAAGAAGGGAATTGACTGATGACTATTTCACTTTAGGTAATTTTTCTCTGTGTAGAATGACAGACAGGATCTTGTGAGAAACTAAAATTCAAATAAAAACCTACATTGCCATTAGCTTAAACAACACATACAAGACTATAGGGATGACATACCAATTAGAATTGCAAATACTGTCCAATAATTGCAGAAAGTTTCTGACCAGAGCTGGGAGAACATCAACAGCCTCAGGCACAACAGCCAGTGGGCTTAGAAATCATTTTCTTGGCAGTGGATAATCAACCATGAGTACCAAGTCTGAGATAGCACATGTCTTGCCAATGTTCTCTCTAAGGGACAGACTTTGCTCTTTACATCTCTAATCCTAATTATAATTCTTTAATTTCTGGACTAGCTGTCTAGAAAAACATTAATCTCATCCAACAGACTTCATTGTTTTAGTAATTTTTTCTGGTTTCTGTCTGATATGATAGGTTTAATAGAATTTTTTCTAATAAACTTGATGCAGGTCCTTTAATCTTGGGTTAAATTCTGAAGTTGAATGAATCTTCTAAACAACCCAATATATCATTTTTTGACATTACTGCAGGTCAAAGTTTCAGGTCTTTAAAATAACTTTCTAATATGATACATATTTATTTAGAGGAATATCAAGAGTGTAATCAATAGTGATGACACAGTTTATTTTTAAATTATTTTTCATTATTCACCCACCTCATGTATTAGATATAAACGATTTCTGTTTTTTATAGTTACTTGTTGGATACTGATTTAATTAGATCATGATTTGCAGAAGTGATAATAATGACGATTAGATTTATGGCATAGATAATGGTATACATGTTTCTTTTTTTTTCTCACAGCATATAGCCTTTTATTTTCCCCTGCCCTTTATTGCTGTTATTGTTGTGATGACGGTGAGTCACACAAAAACAAACACACACACATGTGATTGTGGTGCTTGCATATTGAAGTGTGATGTTCATGGGAAAGGATTGTGTCACATGTTCATGGGTTCTACCGTCTCTTTACCTCTTGTGGTGCACTGGTTTTTCCCAGGAATTTCTGACTCCCAGGCAAAGGAGACCAGCTTTGAAGGATGAATCAAACATTTTTGGAGCTGTGTACATTCTTTCATCTCCACACATTTTGTTTCAGGACATATCAGTCCTTTCTCTAATGGCAGTGATCTTGGCAACCAGCTGTTCTGTCTCTAAATTGCAGGACTGATGCTCTTCTCTCAGGGGTCAGGGAAGACTATGAATTTCAGGACTCTCATGGGTTGAGGTGGGCAGGAATGTGCATCAGCAACCACCTCAACTTCTATGGGCTCTCTGGGTTCATTTTCATAGCCAGAGGCAGCTTCTAGCAGTGGCAGCACCTCTTCCCACTAACTCCACCCAAAACCCCACAAGGCTGGTTCCTTCTGTCTCTGTCTCTCTGTCTCTGTCTCTGTCTCTCTCTCCAGAATAATGTCAACTTTGTGCCAGAGCCTAAGTAGTACATACTTTACAGTTTCACTGTTTTTTTCATTTCCCATTTCCAAGGTCACACTGATTTTTTTTTGTTTTCGTTTGTTTGTTTTTAATTTTTTTTAATTTTATTGAATTACCATGAGATAGTTACAAGCTTTCATGTTTGGGTTGCAATCTCACAATGATCAAACAACCATCCCTCCACCAGTGCACATTCCCCACCACCAATATCCCGGGTATAGCCTCCCTTTCCCACCCCTCCCCCTGCCTCCATGGCAGACAATATTGCCTATAATCTCTCTCTACTTTGGGGCATTATAGCTTGCAACACAAACACTGAGAAGTCATCATATTTGATCCATTATCTACTTTCGGCAAGCAACTCCCATGCCAACTGGTTATTACAGCCATCATTTTCTTAGTGATCCCTTCTCTATTTCATCTGCCTTTTCCCCTCCGCTCATGAAGCAGTCTTCCAGCTATGGGGCAATCTCCCTGGCCCTTGTATCTACCATCCTTGGGTGTCAGCCTCATGTGATGCTACCCTACACTCCGCAAATCAGTGCAGACCCTCTATGTCTGTCCCGCTCTTTCTGACTCATTTCACTTAGAATGATACTCTCCATGTTTATCAATTTATAAGCAAATTTCATGACTTCATCTCTCCTAATAGCAGCATAGTATTCCATTGTGTAGATGTACTAAAGTTTCTTTAACCAGTCATCTGTTTTAGGGCACTTGAGTTGTTTCAATATTTTGGCTATTGTGAACAGTGCTGAAATGAATATATAGGTACAGATGTCATTTCTACTGTGCTCTTTTGCATCCTTGATATATATTCCCAGAAGTGGTATTGCAGGATCATATGGAAGCTCAATTTCTAGTTTTTGAAGGACTGTCCATATTGTTTTCTGAAAAGGCTGGACCAGTCGGCATTCCCATCAACAGTGAAGGAGCATCCCTTTTTCCCCACATCCATGCCAGCACTGGTTGCTTTTGTTCTTTTGAATGTGTGCCAGTCTCTGTGGTGTGAGATGATATCTCATTGTTGTTTTGATTTGCATCTCCCTGATGACTAGTGATGAGGATCATTTTTTCATGTGCCTTTTGGCCATTTGTATTTATTTTTGGAGGAAGCTTCTGTTCACTTCTTTTCCCCATTTTTTTTGATGGGGTTGGAGGTTTTTTTCTTATACAATTCCACAAGTGTCTTGTATATCCTTGATATTAATCCCTTATCAGATGGGTATTGGGTAAATATTCTTTCCCATTCTTTGGGCTCTTTCTGTATTTTGGTCACTGTTTCTTTTGAAGTGCAGAAGCTTCTTAGTTTGATGTAGTCCCATTTGTTTATGTTTGCTTCCACTTGCATGATCAGTGCTGTTTCGTCCTTAAAGATGCTTTTAGCTTCTATGTCATGGAGAGTTCTTCCTACATTTTCTTCTATGAACCTTATAGATTCATGTCTTGTATTGAGGTCTTTAATCCACTTTGATCTGACTTTTTTGCCTCGCATTAGACAGATATCAGAGTTCATTTTTCTTGCAGGTAACTATCCAGTTTTCCCGGCACCACTTGTTGAAGAGGGTTTCCTTATTCCACTTTGCATTTCTTGCTCCTTTGTCAAAGATTAAGTGGCCATATATTTGGGGGTCTGTGACAGGATATTCAACTCTGTTTTTATCCCAATACCATGCTGTTTTAATTACTACTGCTTTGTAGTAGAGTTTGAAGTTGGGGAAGGTGACACCATCCATCTTCTTTTTTCCAAGGATTGCTTTAGGTATTCATGGGGGTTTATTGTTCCATATAAATTTCAGGAGTTTTTTGTCTATTTCTTTGAAAAATGTCATCGGTATTCTGATAGGAACTGCATTAAATTTGTATAGTGCTTTGTGCAGTATTGCCATTTTGATAATGTTAATTCTTCCTATCCAGGAGCAGGGGTTGTGTCTCCATTTCTTAGGGTCCTCCTTTATTTCTTGAATAGTGTTTTGTAATTTTCCTTGTATAAGTCCTTCACCTCTTTGGTTAAACTGATTCCAAGATACTTGATTTTCTGAGGTACTATTGTGAACGGGATTTTTTTTAATGTCTCTTTCTTCTCTTTCATTATTTGTATATAAGGAAGCCATGGACTATTGGATGTTCATTTTGTAGCCTGTCACTTTACTATATCAACATTGTTTCCAGGAGCTCTTCTGTAGAGTCTTTAGAGTTTTCCAAGTATAGTATCATATCATCTGCAAATAGTGATAACTTGATCTCTTTCTTTCCTATCTGTATGCCCTTGATATCTTTTTCTTGTCTAATTGCTATGGCCAGGACTTCGTGTACTATATTGAATAGGAGTGGCAAAAGCGGGCAACCTTGCCTTGCATCCGATCTTAGAGGGAAGGCTTTCAGTTTTTCCCCATTGAGAATTATACTTTCCATGGGTTTTTGGTAGATGGCTTTGACTATATTGAGGAAAGTTCCTTCAATGCCCATTCTGCTGAGAGTTTTCATCATAAATGGGTGCTGAATCTTGTCAAATGCTTCCTCTGCATCTATTGATATGATCATATGGTTTTTATTATTTCTTTTATTAATATGATGAATTATGTTGAATGACTTGTGAATGTTAAACGATCTTGTGTATGATCTTTTTTATGAGTTGTTGGATTCTATTTGCTAATATTTTGTTGAGGATTTGTAATTCTCTTTCTTTGTGGTATCTTTGTCTGTTTTTGGTATCAGGGTGATATTTGCTTCATAGAAATGTTTGGAAGTGTTTTTGATACTTCAATTTCCTGGAAAAGCTTAAAGAGCATTGGGAGTAAGTCCTCTTTAAAGGATTGGAAGAATTCACTAGTAAATCCATCTGGGCCAAGACTTTTGTGCTTGGGGAGACTTTTTATTACCATTTTAATTTCTGTGATGATGATAGGTCTGTTCATGTATTCCAGGTCTTCTTGGTTCAGCTTGGGAGGCTATAGGAGTCTAAGGATTTTTCCATTTCCTCGAGGTTCTCATGTTTCATGGCATAAAGATTGTCAAAGTAATCTCTGAGGATCCTTTGAATTTCTGTAATTTCTGTTGTAATGTCCCCCTTTTCATTTCTAATTCAGTTTATTAGTGTTTTCTCTCCCTTTTTTTTGTGAGTCTTGCTAGAGTTTTATCGATCTTATTTATTTTCTCAAAGAACCAGCTCTTGGTTTCATTGATCTTTCAGATTGTTTTTTTGGTTTCCATCTCATTAATTTCTGCTATGAGTTTTATTATTTCCTTCCTTCTCTTCAGATTGGGCTCCTTTTGTTGATTATTCTCCAAGCTCTTAAGCTGTGAGGTTAGGTTACTTATGTGGGCTCTCTCCTCCTTCCTGAGGAATGGTTATAGAGCTATGAACTTTCCTCTTAACACAGCTTTTGCTGTGTCCCATAGGTTTTGGTAACTCATCTCCTTATTGTTGTTTGTTTCCAGGAATCTTTTGATTTCCTCTTTGATTTCCTTTCTAAGCCACTCATTGTGAAATAGTGAGCTGTTTAATTTCCAGGTGTTTGATTTCATTTTCTGTTTGTGTGTGTGATTTATTTCTAATTTCAGTGCATCGTGGTCTGAGAAGATCGTTGGTGCAATCTCTATCTTCTTAAATTTATGGAGGTATGTTTTGTGGCTCAACATATCTTGGAGAATGTTCCATGCACACTTGGGAAGAATGTATATTCAGCTTTTTGAGGATGAAGTGTCCTGTATATATCTACTAAATCCCTTTCTTTCATTTCTTCCCTCAGATGCTGTATGTCCTTGCTAAGCTTGAGTCTGGTTGATCTATCAAGAGATGATAAAGCAAGCAGTGTTGGAGTCTCCCACTAGTATTGTGTTGTTATCAATATCTTTCTTCAAGTCTATGAGTAGTTGTTTCAAGTACTTTGTTGGTCCTTCATTAGGTACATATATATTTAGTATTGTTAGTTCTTCCTGTCTTGTACAGATCCCTTTATCACTAAGAAATGACCTTCACTGTCTCTTGTGACCTTCTCAGTCTGAAATATATGTGGCCTGATACTAAGATGGCTACACCAGCTTTTTTTATGGGAGTTGTTCGCCTGTAGGATTGTTTTCTAGCCTTTGACTTTGAGCCTGTGTTTGCTCTGACTGTTGAGATGTGTTTCTTGCAGGCAGCATAATGTTGGGTTCAATTTTCTAATCCATTTTGCCACTCTGTGTCTTTTACTTGGTGCACTTAACCCATTGACATTGAGAGAGATTATTGTCATGGGGTTTTGTCCAATTATTCTGCTATAATTTGGTGTATTTGAGGGCCCTGTTTTGTCTTAAAGTAGCCCATTCTGTTGTTCTTATAACCATGGCTTTGAGTCTGTGAAGTTTCTGAGATATTGTTTATCTGTGAAACTGTGTTTTTCCTTTTGTTATAAATGAGAGTCAAACTGGGTAAAGTATTTCTGATGAGACATTTATTTCATTGAGTTTTTTCATAATATCCCACCACTGTTTTCAGGCCGTGAGGGTTTTATCAGACAAGGTGGCTCCCGTGAATCTTCAGGATGCTCCTTTATAGACAATTTCTTTCTTTGATCTTGCTGTTTTCAGGATTTTGTCTCTATCTAAGGTTTTGGTAATTTTGATCAAGATGTGTCTTGGGGTATTTTTATTTGGATTTCTTCTAGCTGGTACCCTTGGGGCCTCCTGAATGTGGTCACATGTTTTCTTCAGCTCTGGGAACATCGTAGAAATGATGTCTTTGACAGTTTCTTCTTCATCAGGGTTTTCTTCCTGTCCCTCTGGGACGCCAATAATTCTTATATTACTCCTCTTGGCTTCATCACGATATTCTCTTGCCCTCTGTTCCCGGGTTGTCAGTCTCTTTTCCATTTTCTTTTGTTTTCTAGAGTCTTTGGACTTCATCTTCGAGCTCACTAATTCTGTCCTCAGCAGCTGTTACTCTGCTGCTGAGGCTGTCCAGTGAGTTTTTTAATTCTCCTACCAGGTTTTTCACGTCTGACATTTCCATTTGTATTTTCCACATCTCTACCTTCAAATCTTCTTGTATTTTATTGATATTGCTTTCCATTGCTTCTTTTAGCTCCCTAAACATCCTCAGTAGCTTCTTTCTAAATTCCTTGTCAGAGAGGTTGTATAGCACTTCATTGCTGTTAGGGTCTTCTGGGCTAGCCTCTTCAACAAGTAAGCTTGGTGGGGATCTGCATTGCCTCACCATTGTGACCTATGTGGCTCTTCCCTTCACACTCATTGATATTATTCTGCTTATGATGCAATATTATTTTAAGTGGGCTTAATGAGATATTGGCTAATGTGTTTCTGTTGGTTAAGCTAACCTGGTGAAAGTTCTAGCTAAAAGGGTAACTTCTGGTTCTTGTGGAATATGGAGGGAAGAGAAAAACTCACAGCTGCATTAGCGGCCGAAGCTCTGGGCAGGAGTCCCGACTGGGGCTGGTACCTGAATTGGGTGTCAGAGAACACGCAGAACGATTCAGCTTTGGATGCAGCACAGTGTTCCTCAATTCTTGTCCCCCGAAGACCAAGGATGAAAACATGAAAACAGGCTTTCCTGGGAACCGGGCAAAATTGTGGCCCCAGGGCAGGAGTCCCAACCCGGGCTGGTATATGAATTAGGTGGCAGAGCGAATACATGTTTCTAATTTAACCTATTTTAACTTTCATTTTTAACTAAAATCTTAATTAGCAATAAAAAAAAGTATTAACGTTTGCAAATTTGGGATAAAACCAGGGTCTGTCGCATGAAAGCCAAGCACTATATCCATGAGGTTTTCTCTCTGGACCCATTTGCATCTATTTTTATGACTTGAATATTCCTAATTACTGATGATGTTTAACATATTGCCTTATGACTATAAGTTTGTTTTCTCGCCTATTAAATATGCATTAATACATTGATATAAATTTTGCTATATATATATATATATATATATATATATATATATATATTACCCTTCAGTTCTCTTCCATTCCATGCATGTAGTGGAAACTGCATGACTTTATCTCTTCTTTTAGCTTAGCAGTATTCCATTGTGTATGTATGTCACAGTCTATAAATCAACTTTATTCTTTTGGGACATATGAGTAGCCTCCGGATTTTGGTTAGTGTGAAGTTTTCTGCAACAAACATAGAAGCAAAATACCTTTTTGGAATAGATCTTTGGGACCTTTGAGCTAGCTAGACCTAGCCCAACATGTCATTTTTATTGTTTTCAGCATGTTTGCTTTTCCACTTCAGTTTTTGTTTCATTTTTCTATATCTATATCTATATCTATAGTTAATTTGGGAGAGTTCTACAGCCACCAGCACTCAAGGTTTATTCCTGACTCTGCTTAGGACTTACTCCTGACAAGACTTAGAGACTATATTGATTGATGATTATTAAACCTGGATCAGTCACATGCATGACTAGAGCTTAGCCTATCTCTCCAGTTATCTCCTCAGCCACTCATTAAAAAAAAACTATATATTTCAACTCTTTTCTTGGTAATAGTTATATCAAATAAAAAATTTCTTTGAAGTAAAAATCTTTAAATGTGTTATGATATCAAAAAGCTGCCTTGAAAAGTAGCATTGTATTTTAAAAAGTAATTATATTATGTAGAACATGCAAACATTTCATTTGTTCCTGAAATAATGATATTGGGTACAAGCTCTATTGCCTTATATTCTTATGTTCAGACACCAGATCCATCTTAAACATCATTATTTCTCTCTCTCTTTTCTTTTAAAAAATTTTACCAATAGAATTCTTAAGAAAAATGTGAAAAATATTTCTGTCGGGATCCTATAATTTCTGGGAAAATTCCCATATTACTTAAATTACTCATTCTTTTTTTACTCCTGTTCTTATATCTCTCCCTCGTCCTCTACTACATCCTTAAATGGCAATATATATTAAGCGTATATAAAAGTTTTACAAATATACAACGTTTACTTACTCTGAATCATCTGATAAATTAACAGGCTAAGGCAAAATTTAATAAAATGTGATTGTTTTGTGCCTGAAATATTTTAATATATGAAATGAAATGCCATTCAGTACAGACAATATTTTTCTTCAAGGGCTTAAATAAAGATACATAATGAGTGTTTTTTTTCAGACACTGCATTTCTGTGATTGAATTATATGTCTTCACATAATATCTCTAGAAGTCTTTAATATTACTAATATATAGCTATTTTCCCCCATAGATCCTACAATAATCTCTCTTCAGACCTGGTTAAAACATCAAGTGTCCAACCTAAAATCAGACTTTGATAATGAAGCCCTTTTTTTGGAAGAGGGCTCTTTCATCATGATGGAATGATCAACAAACCACTTTATTGGTTATTTGGGAGCCACATCTGGTTGCGCTGCTCAGTGCATACACCTAGTGCTGTGCTGAGGTATCTGTATTTTTTTCCCTCAAAGGACCATATGTAATACTGAGGATCAAGTCTGGTTTCACTGCAGGCAAGCAAGTACTGTACTCCCTGTACTATCTCTCCAGCCCAGATGCCATTAGTGCTGTTGAAAGTAGGACCATGACAACATCACTATTGGCAATTACATATTTCAGGGTCAGAAGTGTTGTTCATGATTCTCCATGAAATATATTATGATGCAGTCATGAAAGAGCTGAGTGACAATCCAAGAAAGAACAGACATCACCCATTACTAGTGGCATTTTGACAGCAATGTAACAATACTGTTACTGAGTATCACTCCATTTCCCAGTAGTAATACTAGAACAGTTTGTGCTGAAAAACACTTTCTTTTTTATTTAAAATTCTTCTCTTTAACTCTTCCTTGTCCTAACTGGTTAGTTATTTGGTTTGTACTCAAGTATATGATTTTAAGAATGCTTTGGAGTAGGAATAATCAGTATTTTTTGATCAGAGAAACCTAAATATGTTAATTTAATCACAAGAAAAACAAAATATCTGGAATCATATCTAAAGAAAATACTTGGCGAACCATTTTTGGAGGGGGGATAGCCTGTCAGAAAGACAAGAGAAAAAGGTATGGGAAGGAGCTATTTAACTATTATATTTATAGAAATGCCTGATTATGAATTGTGGAATGAGATCATCATAGTTCAAATAATAATCCAGATATCAGTGGGATGGCATAAACATTTATAAATTGTTGTACCACTTCCTTCAAATATTGCATGAGCATTAATCTTTGTTGGAGTAAAAAGAGAAAGTCATGTGTCAATAATCTAGAATGACAAATTTCAAATACCATCATTATTTTATTACTTCTATTGCTATGTTTGCTATTTTTCTCTTTTTATTAAAATTTTAATTTTAAGGGACTTTGGCAATAGCAGAGTAGTTAGTATACTTGCCTTACATCTGGCAAATCTGGATTTGATCCCAGGCTTCCTCAATGATCCCCCAAACACCTCTAGGAGTGATTCCCGAGCACAGAGCCAGGAGTAACCCCTGAGCACTGCCAGGTGTGTCACAGACACAAAATGAAAAAAATTAATTTTATGGCCTCAAACAGTTGATATAATGACTACCAATAACAAGGGGTCTGGAGCAACTCAGAGTGATGCTCCACTTAGAATCTGATCATTCTCTGGATTGAACTCAGAGCCTCATTTGCTGGGCAGATGCAGTAACATTTGAGTTATCTTTAATTATTAAAATATTTTGATTGAAATTTTTTTGGGGGGGCAATGCCTTACATTACCATGTATTTTAGCATGAGTTTACCTGTCTTCAACATGCATACAATTGCACTTCAAGTGCCAACAAAGCACCAGTGTCCCTATCAACTTTGATATTCTCATAGCTTTCTTACTCGAGTGGGTCACTGTAGAGAGGTAAAGTACTTTTCTTCCATGAGGCTGTCCCTGGTTTCAGTTTTGGAACTACACACGCTACCTAGAAATGCCAGGAGTTATCTCTGAGCACAAAGCAGAGAGTAATTATTGAGCCCATATGTGTGTGATACAAAGACAAATAAATCAGTGCTCTTTTACTCTCATGTGAAAAGGCAGCAATAGACTTCATTTGGATTATAGTTTCTGATGAAAAATATATAAATTTTTAAGAATTTATGTTAAGTGGACTCCCAAATAAACATGTAATTCTTGCTTAATTATATTTTCATTTAATTAAAAATAAATGGTCTCATTTTAAATTCAGTATAGAAAATAGAGTCTACAAGGTCAACAATATACTATAAATTATATATTTTTAGACATCTCTATAAAAGTTATAACTTCTGAGATGTAAAACTATTCTCTTTTTAAATAATAAACAACTGATGCCTCTAGAGAAAAATTTAACAAGCCAAAATGTTTAGCAAAGAACAGGTGGAAGGTTTATTGTTAGAAATTCCAAGCCTAGAAACAAAACAAGTGTTGTTATTGTTTTCCAAGTCCTTAGTATTAAATGCTGGTAGATACCTAAATTGAGTGTATTTTGGTCATAGAATGGGATAAGATCTGAACCCATATTATTATTAGTTTGTTTATCTTAGAGTTGTGGCTCCAGATTCCTTAGCAGGTGTTTGACTCATATTTACAACTTTAGAAAAACAATTAAAAGTCACAGCATATTCACTGCCATATGTAATTTATACTTTAAATACAGAACAATGCTACAGGAGCAAGAGCAATATTACAGTGGTCAGATGGTTGCCTTAACATGGCTGACCTTGGTTATATCTCTGGCATCTCATATGGTCCCCAAGCCTGCCAGGGGTGATCCTTGAGCACAGAACCAGAGAAAGCCCTGAGTACCACCAAATATGTTCCCAAACCAAATTAAAACAAAACAAAAACAAAAATAACACACAATTCTATGTATATTAGCCATAGTTTCTGCTTTGAAACATTGTTTACACACAGTTTGGGTAGGTTTAATTTTAACTTTTTATATACTGATAGAAACATGTTGGAACCAGTAAAAGTTTCCTAAATATTTAATATTTGAAGAATAGTTTTATTTAATTAACTGATTTTTTCAGTTCTGTTCTACTGAATATGCAGAATCTTTAAAATTATTACAAAGTTTTGCTTTGACAGATTTGGAGAGAGGATAAACCAAAATCTTAGCTTCAAAATCTAATTTATAACTTCTAAATAATATGAAGCTAAAACAAAACTACTGGATCAAATTTGAACTACTGAGTTGAAAGTACTTTATATATATGTGTGTGTATACAAATATATACACATGTGTGTATAATATGCATGTGATTATGACAATGTGAATATGATAAAATATAAAATTCAAAGAGTTTACATAAAATAAACCTCCAAGTAAACATGCAGTATGGAGTTCCGTACATTATGAATAATATTCTTCTTTAACTAGCCTTAACAAAATATATAATGCTTCATATTGTATTTAGAATAGAAGATATAGTTTTTCAGTACTAGCAGTCATTTAAAATTTTAAGTTAGGACAAAATATTTTAGTCACATGTTTGTCAAAGATCAACCAGATCTCATTATACTTGGTAGATGACATTATATCTTCTAAGTA
This sequence comes from Sorex araneus, assembly GCF_027595985.1. Lineage (NCBI taxonomy): Eukaryota > Metazoa > Chordata > Mammalia > Eulipotyphla > Soricidae > Sorex > Sorex araneus. The sequence goes on along the minus strand of NC_073313.1, from coordinate 301,893,136 downwards.
GTGATTATCTAGAATTAACTAGTAATTAGCATTTGATATAAATGTTAGGTAAGCTACAAAATAAAAAGAAAACAAGCTACTTATGATACAAAGTGACATGTTTGCTTATTTTGTCTTCCACTTAAAATTTTTATATCCAAAATAATAACTGCAGATACTTAGGATATATTGAGTTACTGAGTAAAATATTGTGATAAAAAGAAGGCAATAATGTGTCTTAAAAAAATAAGTCATTGATGCCTAAATATCTTTTCTCTGTAGTTCTCTGAATTATAAATATTAGTTTTTATATTTTATATTAAATGTATCATGTGTTCTAAAACTTAATTTTTAGAAATTAATTAAAATTTCTTCTAGATTAACTCCATTTAATAAATAATGATCAATTTACATACCATATGATATACATACTTATGTGATTATACTTATATTTACAAAACACAAGTACCAGTTAGTTATTATATTACAAGTGTACAGCTTTCTACTGTCTTACAATGAAATGTTGTACCTATTATTTTCTTTACTATTCATATCAATAATAGATAAACCTCATAATAATTTTGAAATCGAAATAATTTAAAGCAAATGTAATTACTCCCTTCAAAGAGGCAATAAACTCACACAATAAAAATACAAATACACACAAAGCTATTAGCTGGAAATTTCCTCCTGTATTCCACCAAGAATCAGATGATATGATAAAAATAGGTTAAAAAGCAATTTTAATTAGCATTTGTAATTAAATCCAGTGGCAACAGAACAAAGCTCTCCTCTTCCTATCATCTAGAATTTCCTCATATAAATCATGCTGAATTCAAGTTAATTTTACAAAGAAATATAGGGTATTTATATAGATTTGGGAAAGACAAATCTTTTTTTAGAAAGTCATGAAGTAAGTATCACTGTCATTGTCATCCAGTTATTCATCGATTTGTTCGAGCAGGCACAAGTAACTCCTCTCTTTGAGAGACTTATTGTTACTATTTTTGGCATATCCAATATGCACAGGTAGCTTGCCAGGCTCTGCCGCATGGGCTTGATACTCTCGGTAGCTTGCTGGGCTCTCCGAGAGGTGCGGAGGAATGGAACTCGGGTCGGTCAAATGCCCAACCGCTGTGCTATCGCTTCAGCCCCGAAGTAAGTATAAATAGCACTAAATAAAAAATTTTGCTCAAAACTACACGCTGATTCACAGATGAAACCATTCCAACACTTCGAACTTATCAGCTTACTGACAATAAAAACACTGCTTCATTCTTTGGCCATCCTCATATATATAATTCCATTTGTCTCTTTGAAACAACTCACTAGTTCAGAATATATATTCTGGAATATATAAATGTTGTCACAATATTTTTGCTTTTTGTTTCATAGATTTACTAAATTGACCCCTCTGTCTTCTCTGCCTCTCTGCCTCTGTCTCTCTCTGTCTCTCTCGCTCTCTCTCTCATATGTGTGTGTATGTGTGTGTATACATATATACAAAACTACCCAATATTCAATAGACAATGTGAAACTTAGTTTACACTTTTAAGCTCTGGAAATTTTTATTTTCCTATATCCATTAATTCTTGCAGATATTATATTCCTTAATAAATTCTAATAAAATCCCTGCATTGAGATAATTGCCTTAAAACAAGATATAATATATTTAGCCAAAAATCATTTACAAATATTAGGAGAAAGCAATACCTTTTTCTCATATTAACCTCATCTTTTTCTTTTTCTCTTTTTTTTTCCCGCTTAAGCTTCCACTTTTTTGGATAGTGATGGTGCTTAGAGAGCTAATACATGTCTCCTATTTGCAAGGCATGCTCTTTCAGGTTGAGTCATATTATATTTTGATCTCAACACCCTAACTTTATCCCTCCTCATGGATATGTTTAAGGTTTTTCTATCTGAATTTTTGCATCCAGAATTGTAGTTCGGCAATCCAAATAAAAACACTACATCTTAAAATGTAAATGTAAATGCAAAATGTAAATGTTATTTAAAGATAAAAAAAAAACTTTGTTTTATAATTCTGGAACAGCAGTTGTTACCAGTATCTCAGTGTGCTGTTCCTCCTGGTATTCATATAGAAGTTTCTGGCTACAAATAATTATCAAGCAATTTCTATGTAATAGATTAATTTGATCCCCCATTTTCCAGTAGCTAGGCGGTCACACCCAGAAACTGCTCCTGGCCATGTAATCCCATCAACAGCCAAGATCCAGAAACTATAAAATCCAAGCTCCCAACATCTTACAGCCTAGTTCTCCCTCTCGGAGAACCTGGCAAGCTACCAAGAGTACCCTGCTACAGGCAGAGCCTGACAGGCTCCCTGTGGCATACTCATATGCCAAAATCAGTAACAATGATGGGTCTCATTCTTCTGACCCTAAAAGAACCTCCAATGTGACACCGTTGGAAAGGATGAGGAAAGAGAGGCTTCTAAAATCTCAGGTCTAGGATGAATGGAGACAGTACTGAGACAGCTTGAGAAAATCAACGATCAACAGGATGATGATGATGATGATGATAATGATGATGATAATGATGATGAGATTAATTTATATTTTGTGCTCTGAATCATGAATCAAAATAGGTGGGAATAGTTGAATAAAGCTTTATTTTCATTACAACCAAGAAGATCCATGCAAGACAACATCATTTTTTTTTGAAAGACTATGAAGTAAGCAAATTAAAAACCAAGAACTTACACTAAGGTGTTTTTTAAAAAACTATTAATTGTGGTTCCCTTTGGGCTGATGGTAGACATTATTTATCATCAGTTGTAATATTCACCCATGAAATTACTTTTGTCCATTGAAAACATTCAATCATCAAAAAAATTAGTTATATGCAACTCAGATAAAATTAAAAACTCCTCCATTTTTAATTCTATGAGTTAAGCACCCCATGTCATTTGTGACATAGTTTACAAACAAAACTCTGGAAGTTCATTCCCTCCATTAGCTATTTCAGTAAGTGTAATAATCTGCATGTTTTATCAATTAAATTTCAAATTTGTGGGAACTGTATTTATCTCTGTCTGTCTCTCTTTCTCTCCTTTCTCTCTCTCTTTCGATATACTTGCTCTTAATTGTGTTTACAACACAAATTCCAGAGGAATGTTAAGGTCAATCAAGCTTGACTGAATAATTTGTCCTCCTAAAAACATAGAAATAATATATGTTATTTCTGGGCAAATTATTATTCTATTTTTCTATCTACTCAAATAAACTCCTTAAAGAAGTACTCTTTTCTGGAAAAGAGAAAAATATATAGAATTATTGATTGAAATGAAGAAAATATTAAATTTCTGAATGGCAAATTTGTTGTTTCCTAATTTCTTAAAATTTTAGTTAGTTATATTTGGTATTTCACACACAATAGTTGGGGCTTACTCTTGGCTCTAGGGTCAATAATTACTCCTGGTGAAGCTTGGAAAACCATGTGTGGCACAGTGAATTAAATTCTTATTGGGTTCATACAAGGAAAGTACAACTTTACTTACTGTACTATCTCTATGTCTCCATTTCTTTGTATTTTAGAGCAGTTGATTTTGAGAAAGCATCATATGTCACATGAGGAAAGTAAACTCTTTTTTCTATCTTTCTTTTTTCCTTTCTTGGGTCACACCCGGCAATGCTCAGTGGTTACTCCCGGCTCCGCACTCAGGAATTACTCCTGGTGGTGCTCTTGGGACCATATGGGATGCTGGGAATCAAACCCGGGTTGGCCGCATGCAAGGCAAACGCCCTGCCTGCTATGGTAGTGTTCCAGTCCAAAAGTAAACTAATTTTATATTTTACAAAATTTAATATATTAAAGTCAATTAAAGCATAATTATTTTTTCTGACATGGTAGTGTAAAAAAATAAATAGATATCGAGACTGGTATAATGACCACACATGGAAAGGGGAGGCATAAAAGATGACTGGATACTTATTATTATTATCAACATTAAAACTTTTTACTTTAATGTCTTGAATATATAGTGTTCAAGAGGCACTGAACCTAAAAGGAGTTTAATATAAAATCACTTGGAGAAAAAATAGCTAAACCCAAGATCTTTAGCAAAAGGGGTCACTTTTGTGTTTGAGTTTTTAAAAATCATTTGTATTGTTGAAACAGCCTAAGAAAATAAGTTCTTACTATTGCCCATTGAAGAGCAAATGAATAGAAACTGAAGAAAAATAAAAAAACAAGAACAAAGAGACAGCTAGATAGAGTGTATTTCCCAAATCATCTTGTACAAGGAGACAAAGTCAAAAAGAAACAAACTGTTGGACTCTGACAGCTAAACAAACCTCAGCGGGAAAGAGGAAGGAGAAGCACAGAGGGGTGGGGTCAAAGGACCTGTAGTAGAAAGATATTAGTACCCTGGTGATGGGTACGGAAAGATACTTAGAAAATGGGTAAAATTGTACCTTAAAAATGCATGACTGTGTCCTTCCCCGCCCAGACAAAACCCTGAGATGCTGCCCACTAATGGGCCCTCCGGCTACTTATTTAAGCTCCTTAATAGTCATGATCCCAGAGAAACACAAACAAACCTCAGAACCCAGTGGCTTTTGGCAGAAATCTTTCCAGACTCAATTATTAAAATTTCAGAATCCCAAGATCGAGCTGCCACAATAGCATCATATGTTATTCATAATCGTCAATAGAAAACAGATTGTCTAATGTTGCTTTTTTCCACAGGTCTGAGTGTTGGGGGGAAATTCTAAATAATAATGGTGGTACTAGTGTCAAAATATTGAATGTAATAAAAGTAGAGAGAGTAATGTGGAAATTTTCTACCACATAGGTAGGGGTAGAGGTGGGATTAGGGGGTATTCAGGGTTTGGGGTGGTGGAAAATGTGCACTGGTGATGGGATGGTTATTTGATCATTGTATGACTAAAACTTAAACCCAAAAGCTTTGTAACTGTTCTCACAATGATTCAATAAATAAATTTATAAAAGAAAGAAAGAAAGAAAGAAAGAAAGAAAGAAAGAAAGAAAGAAGGAAGGAAGGAAGGAAGGAAGGAAGGAAGGAAGGAAGGAAGGAAGGAAGGAAGGAAGGAAGGAAGGAAGGAAGGAAGGAAGGAAGGAAGGAAGGAAAAGAGAAAAGAAAAGAAAAGAAAAGAAAGAAAAGAAAAGAAAAGAAAAGAAAAGAAAAGAAAAGAAAAGAAAAGAAAAGAAAAGAAAAGAAAAGAAAAGAAAAGAAAAGAAGCATGACTGAGGCTAGAGAGATAGAACAAACTGCTTCCTTTGGCGACAACTGAGCTGGGACACTATAAGATTTTCTGAGTCCGCAAGGAGTGACCCCTGAGCACAGAGCCAGGCTTAAGCCCTGGGCACTGCATTGGGCATTGTCCAAAAACAAACAAATAAGAAATGCCTGTTTTATAAACCAATATAATCACAATTTTTAAAAAGTCACAACAGGAAAACAAAGCAGAACCCCAACATGTTTAGTCAGTGAAGATGGCAGCCTTGAAGACAACTCAACCAAAAATAACAAGCTACAGAACCTCTCTGACAAGGACCTTAGAAAGGAAATGTCGAGTATGTTGAAGGAGCACAAAGACACAATGGAATGGAATGCCAAAGAAACATAAGTCAGATGAGAGCAGAAATGACAGAACTGAGGAACATGGGAGGTGAAATGAAAAGCTCACTGGAAGACCATGCCAGAAAGGAAACATTTGCTGTGGACAGAATCGGTGAGCTCTGAAGTGAGGTGCAGAAAATATCCAGACAAAAGCAGAAGATGGGAAAAATGTATCAAAATGAGAGCTGTGTGCTGAAAGTAGATAAAGACCAAACGTGATAGCCTCTCAGTATCTATATTGCAAACCATAATGCCCAAAAGTAGAGAAAGAGTATGTTTCTTTATTTAGTCAGTCCAGGGAGATTGTCTGCCATGGAGACAGGTGGGGGCGTGGAAAGTGGGAAGTACTGTAGACATTGGTGGTGGAAAATGTGCACTGGTGGATGGAGGGGTGTTCCATCATTGCATGACTGATACATGAAAGCTTTGTAACTGTATCTCACAGTGATTCACAAAAAGAAAGCATCAAAATAAACAAACAACTAAAATGAGAACTTTGGATAAATTCAAGTGGTGCAACATAAGAATCAGTGGGGTCACCGAGGGCCAGGGAGGAAACCCTGGTGAAAAAGCAATGGTCAAGGGTTTCATTGCTGAGAAGTTCCCAGAGGGCAGAGCACATTCATCCAGAACATGGAGACTTGAAGGTACAGCTAAAGGAAATTCAAATAAAAATACTGCAAGGCAAATACTAACTAGGATGATGAAATAGTAGAGCTAGAATACTGAAAGGAGCAAGATCAAAAGAGAAAGTTTTATACAAAGAATCAAACTTATGATCTACAGTGGAATTAGCAAATGAAATCCTTCAGGTCTGAAGGAAATTGTGGAATATAGTTAAAGAAAGAAAAAAAAATCTCAGTGAGAGTCTCAGGCCAGGGCCCGTGCCGGCTCGAGCTCCACCGAGAATCGACCCAGGTGGCCATGCCTTTGCACAGCCTTTGCTGCTGAACGACCAGGATCCAGAGCCAGCTATATTACTTGGGGTCCCAGCGAGTGCTTTCAACCATGTCTCCAGACTATGAACTAGGCTTTTGCTCCATGCTGCTCCAGGAAGGGAAATGATGCAATTTCCAACTTAAATCTCCCTGGACTTAATTACTAAAATACAGAAATCCTAAATTGTGCAGCCGCTACTGAGGCCACGCGACTTTATATCTCTTCATTCTCATTAGTGGAAAACTAATTATCAAATGTTTACTTGTCAATAGGGCCGTATTCTTGGGAGATAAACTCCAACAAGAATAGTGAGTTCTGTGTTGAAAATCCAACAATAGTGAGTTTTGTGTTGAAATATGGAATATAATTAAGGTAAAGAGAAAAGAAAGTGAAATTTATCAGTTATGCAGGGGGGGTGGAGGGTTGGGGGGTGGGAGGTATACTGGTTGTTTTTTTTTTTTTTGGTGGTTGTGGAATATGAGCACTGGTGAAAGGATGGGTGTTTGAGCATTGTATAACTGAGACATAAGCCTGAGAATTTTGTAACTTTCCACATAGTGATTCAATAAAATAAATTAAAAAAAAATCTCAGTGAAATGAATACCTCACCAAGAATACTTTACCCAGCCAGATTCTCATTCAGATTTGATAGAATAATGCACGACTTCACACATAAACAACAACTGAGGAACTTCACATGCTCAATACCAGCTTTACAAGAACAAAATACTCTTGTTACCTTGCTGGGCTCTCCATGAGGGAAGGAGGAATTGAACCTGGGTCGGCCTCGTGCAAGGCAAACGCCCAACTCCCTACCCGCTGTGACATATATATATATATGTCACATATATATATATATATATATATATATATACTTGGGAAAGTTAACACTGAAGAAGGGATCAGTGTTGAAATATAGTATGTCTGAAACCCAATCAATCACACAAAACTGTCATTTCATGTGACTAAATAAAAATTAATAATTTTTTAAAAATAGTAAAAAGAAATTTGCCTTAAAGAAGCAATGTCTAATTTTGCAAACATCTTTTCTGCTAACAGATTATTTGTACACTGGCAGTTGGGAACTAAATATATACTTCCATTAGAAACTTAGAATCTCTATTAACACAGTAAAAGTCCTCCTAACGCTAACTCATCCTAATATGTAATTTCTTCTTCTAAAAATTAGTTCCCTATTTGAACTCTAAATAAAATCTTCACCAATTAATCAGTATTTCTAGGCTTTTATTTTGATCCCATAGAGGGACTGAAGCAATAGCACAGTGGGTAAGGCGTTTGCCTTGCACACGGCAGACCCGGGGTCGATTCCTCTGTCTCTCTTGGAGAGGCCGGCAAGCTTCCAAAAGTATCCCTCCCTCATGGTGGAGCCTGGAGAGTTACCCGTGGTGTATTTGCTAGGCCAAAAACAGTAACACCAAGTCTCACAATGGAGATGTTACTGGTGTCTGCTTGAGAAAATCGATGAGCAATGGGATGACAGTGATACAATGCTACAATGAAAAGATCAGAGAACAATTCAAAGTGAAAAAATACCAAGTTCTTATGCGAAATGTAATATAGACTCAATGAAGACCTTCTGATAGGAGGTATGGTTTCACCCAGTATTTGAGGAACAGAACTGAAATTGGCTAAGGGAAAATGGAGAACATTTCAGGTAGAATGAAGATATGTAGGACAATGGGGGAATCCCTAATGACATTGAATGTTTTGTAGTGTGGAGTAGAATACCATATTTCTGACTTAGCATAAGAGACATGTTGCATCCACTTAAGAATTTGGAGTTTAAGGAACAGAAGAGTATAGGCAGGTGGGGTGCGCAGTGAGGGCTGGTAGGAGGGAAATGGAGACACTGGTGCTGGGAAATGTACACTGTTGGAGGGGTGGGTTTTGAAACACTGTACGACTGAAAAGTAATTATGAACAACTTTGTAAGGGTCGATCTCAAATTGATTAAAAATAAAAAAAACAAATGAAGAAACATTTTTTAAGGTCTTGATTAAAAAACTAGTTAAAAGAAAGTAGGTCTTGATAAATAGTTGAAGGGTCAGGAAAAGATAGCTTGCATATACAGGGACCCAAGTTAGATCTTCATCACTGCAAGGCCCCCAAACCACTGAGAATAATCCTGCTTCCACACCACTATCACCTCAGTGCACAAGTAGCACTGCATCCCTATGTTCCCTCCAAGCATCACTGCAAGTTGGTCATTGCACCAAGTTCTCTAAGAGTGACCTACCAGGAGTGACCCTCTAACTGCTGATCCCAGGCAGCCCTAAATGAAATAAAATAATTTTTAACAGCTAGTTCAGCTTCTGTATCATTTTCTTTTCCTCAGCACAGCAATCCCACCCTCTAAGAAAGGGGGAATGATTCTTGCAGCACTTATAAAGAGTGACACAGAATGCCACTGCAAGGGAAGAAGAGAAACCTCAAGAAAACTTCCCAACAGGTGACACTCAAAACCCAAGCCCTCGGGGCAGTTTCCTGTTTGTTAAAGCAAATCATACTCTAATATGTACATACTAGCTGGAAGTAACAGCAACAAGCTTTAAAAATTATTCTGCTTATCTGGAACAAAATAGTATGAACAACACACTATATATCAGCAATACACAAAATATCAAGAACAAGAATTGATCTTAAGGTAATTAGGAAAGACAAGACAGAGTTATCATTATCAAATGTGAAACAGTTATCTCTGCCATCCTACAAAACCTAAACATTTACATGTACATATACATACAAAAATACAAAGTTATATTTAGTTTTTATTTTATATCAGATATATTGTATTACATAAAGGTTACTGAATTTTTTCACTCCATACTAAATTATTTCACTCCATAAAGTTTTCTTTTTTCTGTATATCCTAATAAAACTAATTTTAACAATTTATTCTTTTTCAAGGAAAGTACCATTGCACATATATATTTTATGAAGTATATTATTTCAATAGTGCAATCTGCATTGGAATAATTTGAAAGAATATTATATGGAATAATTGCAATATATCAATATTCAATTTTAATTATTTTTGATATTTCAATTATAGATCTTTTCAATTGCATAGGTGACACTGTTTAACAAAAATGCAAAAACATGTATTCTCCTTTTTCTAACTTCCGCCCTCTCTTGAGCATTTCCAGAGCCCTGGGGTCTAAAGTGAATAAAACATAGACTTTCTTTTCATTTTTATTCACAGGTTTTTTCAGTCTACATATTGACTTTACCTGACAAAAGTACCACTTTTGTGCTTGTAATATGGGAGAAGGGGACACTCTTCCAAGTTAGCTTGTTTAGTATAATGCAAGTACTATGGTCACCAATACACAGTAATACTTATAATAGGTAATTCAAACAACTAATGACTAACAGTTCTAACAGTTACCCAACTAGAACTTCTAATATTTTGAAATGTGATGGGTTTATAGCTACCCACCTCACTTCATGTGTAAGGAATATGTAGTCCTTTATTTTTGTACTGAGAAATTTCTTAAAATTGAGAATGAGGATATTGAAATACTAGTGTTGTCATTATCTCAGGTTGTTGGTAGAAACATAAGCCACTTAAAAGCTTTCCTAGTATGACATAAGATTTTTAGTTTATGCCATTGTTTTCTCAACCATAGAGATAGAAAAGTTGGCTAAGTTACCGCTTTCTCAGGTTGTTACATATTTACCTATTTAGCAACATCCCTTACTCCAATCACTAGAAAACAGTAGCAATTATAACAAACCAGAATATCTCAAAATAAAATCTGGGTAGCAATATTTCCCGTACTTTAACACCAGAGGTGAATTTTATGCAAAGAGAGAAAATCCTTGTTTGAAAAGTTCTACTGCCAGACCTATCTAATAAAAATAAAATATAGTTAAAATTTATGCATTTAAAAATATGAATGAAAAGTAAAAATATAATAGCAATCAACCATTATGAAACTGGTGGAACAACTGGTAATATGAAGGCCTTACTTTGCATAAAATTTTATTCTCAATGACATTTATTTGCAAGATATTTGTATAAAAAATTCTAAAGCTACATCACAAACATGAATAATTTGGCATGTGTGGCTTGAAAGATGGCCAAATCTGAAGGATTTACAGTTCAAAAAGTCATGAAGAGTAACTCTAAAGCATATCATCAGCAGAATTTTGTTAAAACTTGGCAGTGCAGCTATCCAATGCCTGATTGTCTATGTTAAGATGAAGACCATATACATAAGGATACACAGAATAAGAAGCTAATGTTAAAACTGGTTCTAAACAAGAGTCCTTATGCATATTTTACAATATTTAAAAATCATACACAATATTTAACATATTTATGAACATATACATTTTTGTATATAAGCATACATTGATGTACACACATGAATAAACTTTTATTTATTTACTTATTCATTTATTTATTTATTTTTGCTTTTTAAGTCACACCCAGCGATGCACAGGGGCCACTCCTGGCTCTGTACTCAGGAATTGCCCCTGGCGGTGCTCAGGGGACCATATGGGATGCTCGGAATCGAACCTGGGTCGGCCGCGTGGAAGGCCAATGCCCTACCTGCTGTGCTATCACTCCAGTCTCATGAATAAACTTTTAATAAGACATATATACAAGCAACCACCAACTACATTTTAAATACCTAATAAGATGAGACTATTTTGTTACTATACAGGTTCCAAATAGTGAAGGTATAAGAAATATTACCAGGGAATCTGCTTCTAATTGCACAATTAAGATTGTTTATATGGGGCTGGAGAGATAGCACAGCGGGTAGGGCGTTTGCCTTGCACGCGACCGACCCAGGTTCAAATCCCAGCATCCCACATGGTCCCCTGAGCACGGCCAGGGGTAATTCCTGAGTGCAGAGCCAGGACTAACCCCTGTGCATCGCCAGGTGTGACCCAAAAAGCAAAAAAAAAAAAAAAAAAAAAAAAAAAAAAAAGATTGTTTATATGATAAAACTTTTTTGATGCAAGATATTTTTCTTGTTTAATTATCCAGAATTTTAATTAGCATATGAGTTACAAATCTGGTCAATGATTTTCATGTGAAAATATTATTTAGCATCTCCAGTGGATTATTTTAATCTCTTATTCATAGTGTATTTACTATTCATTGTTATATAGTTGTTGCGACTTTTTTAATTAATTAAGCAAAATAGTTTTTTTTTGAACAAGACTTGTTTAGAATAATGTGAGAGGAGAGAATGATGGAAATATGTGTTCAATAGAGAAAACAGACTTTTCAGTGGAAAAAGAAGCAAGAAAAGAGATGCAAGTGAGAAATACATTCATGGGCGTGAAGAGAAAGTTGGCAACAGAACATTTAAAGAATGGAAATTACATTTTGGAAAATAAAATTACAGAAGGATAGAGTAATAGATTAAAAACTTAATTTCTATTTAAAGAGTTTGCCTAGATTTTGAATAGGAGCCCTCAGAATAATTTTTCTAACTTTTCATAGCTTAAAATTTATATTTTCATACCTTTAAATCACTTATATCACTTGTCATCCTGTTGCTCATCTATTTGCTTGAGAGGAAACCAGTAAGGTCTCCATTTGTCCCAGTCACATGCTATTGTAGCCCAATGGTGTCTGCTCACTCTAGGAAAACAAAGAGCCTCAAACCATTTCTTCAAGGTCTTGATGAAGAAGTCAGATCATCTCATAGGTGGGTGGCCAGGCGTTGTTTTGACATCCCGTGGAATCTAGTCGGTAACAACTCTAATCCAGCGGTCATCTCCAAATCGAATTACATGTCCAGCCCATTTGATTTCCGATGCCTTGGCAAAAGAGACACCGTCCCTGATTCTTATTCTTGTTTTCTTTTTTAATTTTTATTAGTGAATCACCGTGAGGTACAGTTACAAACTTATGGACTTTCATGTTTGCATTTTGTTTACATCCCTCCACCAGTGCCCATTCTCCTCCACCAATGTTCCTAGTATCCCTCCCACGACCCCACCCTGACCCCCACCACCCCACCCTACCTCTGAGGCAGGGCACTCCCTTTTGTTTTCGCTCCTGTTGGATGTTATAGTTTGCAATACAGGTATTGAGTGGCCACCATGTTCGGTCTATAGTTTACTTTAGGCATGCAACTTTCAACCCGAGTGAGTCTTCCCCAAATTCTCTACTAGGTGTTCCCTTCTCTATCTCAGCTGCCTTTTTTGATCATCAGCATTGACAGAGGGTGGAACTCTGGATTCCTTCTCTCACTTGAGAGAAACATGATACTCTGAGCATGTCTCTTTCGATACCTGAATAGCGTTCTCTTACTGTTTTCATAGGGCCCATATCTCTGAGGCGTATTAGTGCAGGAAGAACGGTGGAGTCAAAAAGATGCCCCACATGACTGGTTAAAGAAACTTTGGGACATCTACACAATGGAATACTATGCAGCTGTTAGAAAAGATAAAGTCATGAAATTTGCATATAAGTGGATCAACATGGAAAGTATCATATTAAGTGAAATGAGTCAGAAAGACAGAGACAGACATAGAAAGTTTGCACTCATCTGTGGAATATAAAATAACAGAGTGGGAGACTAACACCCAAGAGTTGTAGAGATAAGGACCAGGAGGTCTGGCCCACAGCTTGGAAAATGGCCTCACATGCTCGGGGAAAAGGCAGCTCAGATAGAGAAGGGAACACCAAGTAGAGGTTGTTGGGAGGACTCATTCCAGAAGATGTGAACTAAAAGTAGACTATAGATTGAACAAGAAGGCCACTCAATACCTCTATTGCAAACTACAACACCCAAAAGGAGAGAGAACAAAAGGGAATGCCCTGCCACCGAGGCAGGTCGGGTGGTAGGGAATGGGGTGGAGGTGGTGAGAGGGATACTGGGATCACTGGTGGAGGTGAATGGGCACTGGTGGAGAGATGGGTAAAAAATCACTGTATGAGTGAAATGCAAACACAAAAGTCCATAAGTTTGTAATCGTACATCACAGTGATTCTCTAATAAATTTTTTAAAAAAAAATAAAAGAAAAGATGCCCCAGAGCTGGAAATTCTTCATCCTCTTAACAACTTCTTCAACACTATTGAAGGCGTTGCATGCCACTCTAGCATTTTATTTAGAGACTATGCTAAACATGAAAACTCAAATCACCAGCCTACTCATAAACTTGCCAACAAAATTGGTTCTTGTAGAGGATAATTGACCTGTACCAAATATTGGGTGAAATGAATGATAAGAAACAGAAAGAAGTTCATTTTATATTGGGATCAATCCATGGCACTACCTGGGTCAGAAAGACAAAATTTATATTCATAGATTTAATTAGCAGAACAAACGTATTTGGTAATAAGACCAATTCCCTTATCTCCTCAAAATATATATTCCATTAAGTGAGATCAATATTTGGAAATTTGGAGGAAAGTATATGTATGGGTCTATTTATAACTGAAAATGCATAAAAAATCAAGCTAGTATTGTTTTTACAACTTCCTCAAGCCTTTTTTCAAAAAAAGAAACACAAAAATGCTGCAAAGCAATTTTGAAATTACTAACTTATTCATGGCTTCTTTAAAGTTATGCATTAGAAGAAACTATATCTGATCAACAGAATTATAATAGATCAAAGACTGCAATTAGAACTTCCAAGTGTGGCATGAAATCATTAAATATATACTCATCATCCCTCTATGGCTAAAGAAGAAGTTTTATCATAATTATAAAACTGGAGGTCACACCAAGGTCAGCTCAAGCCCTTTATATAAGATAAAAATAGTGCAGAAAGTTCATAAAGCTACATGATGAGAAAACACACAAAAATTTTATTAATGTATGATATTAAAATCAATATAGACTGGGAAGACATAAGTACAAATTTATGAGTAAATTAAATTTACTACAAAACCTAAAAGAAATTATAAAATATAGAAATGGTAGCTGTATGATGCAATGGCCTTCGTATAATACTGGTTCAAAACAAGATTCAAGGAAAACTCAACTACATAAAGAGGAATTAAGTAAGATAGGGAAGAATGTCATCTAAATATAAACACCAAAGTCCAAACATTGCAACTTATATTTATTACAGATCAAGAACAGTACTAACATACAGTCACTGATTCTTAGAAAAGACTCCAATCTTTATTTGAAAATATTCTACAGAAAAAATATCTGGAAAAATCTCTGTAAAAATGGTGATTGTGTATATATATAAAATAAACGTAACTAGAACCAGCAGCATTCATGAGAATCAAAGTTATCATAAAAATTTCAACATTTCTTGATTCCTGATATCAACAATGTTGTATCCAGGAAAAATAATGGATATATAATTTCAGTTATTTCTGGTTACTATTTTAAAAGTCAGATTACAAAATCAAATAATTTTAAATATGCAGACACTATAAAAAAAGTTTGATTGCTTTAAAAAAATCTTAGATGACACCGTGTTTACATGAAGTTGGGAAAGGATTTTCAGTAGATTGAAGAAGATTGTTTAAGTGACAATAAGTTTCTTTAAATTTTTTTATTAGCAAATCACCATGAGGTACAGTTATATTTGCATTTCAGTCATACGGTGATCATTTACCCATCCCTCCACCAGTGTCCATTCTCTTCCATCAATTTTCCCAGCATCCCAGTATCCCAGTTCCCAGCATCATGGTCTAAATCTACCGTTATAAGATAGTTATTTAGGGTACTTCTTAGTCATGAAGTGGAAGTAAGATTAGAACTATTTTACACTTTAAAAAGTTCACAACAAATTTATTTTATTGATAAAATATTTAAAAATAATAAAAATAATTCCAAGTTTCAAGTAATCTAGTATTCCTAATAGGTTTAGAATAGTTACCTTGTACATACATGTTTTAATGCTTACTATACTTAAATGTTATCTATATGTTTATATGTATATGTATGTATACATATATTTCTGTGCAAATGAATGCTTGTAAAAGATTGTTGTGGTAAAAGATAACTTGCATTTCAATATAAAAATGAAGATTTTATAAAAGTTCATATGATGAACATGAGCTATCTATGAAGAAGCAGGAATAATTTAGAAAGTCAGTATACTTACATAAACAATTGTTTGTTAAAATCTACACACAGGAATAATATCTGAATGTTAGCAGGTATATAGTGGCATTATTAGTTCCTTTCCAACATTAAAATGTTCTACATGTGATTAAATTGTACTTTTAAATGTTTAGAATAGTGAATCATATTTAGTAAAATGGAGTATGTAGAAAAATTAGAGCTGATTTGCATCAAAATATATATTTTTAATGTTTTTATGGATATGGCAGCAGTTTGCACACTAATCTAAAAATTGTTCTGTACTGCACATAGGTTTGTGTTTTTGCATTGATGATGAACATAACCTATATGCATAATAAATATACAGCTTTTTTCTAAATATGCATGTGTATATACACAACACCAACACACAAACCATATATACAAATATATACATATATGTTCATACATATGCACATATACATATTTATTCATGTATCAATACATATAAGTAATATATATCAATGTGTATATTTCTGAGATTTACTGATATATATGTAAATATATATTGCTGAAATTATTTTGCTTTGCAAGACTGTGTTTATTTATAACCCTATATATGTAAAAGTATACATATATTAGAGTCATAGTTCCATACATATTCCATATATTGACACACCATAATTAGTACCAAAGTTTTAATTCTTCTCAATTGCAGTCCATTTTGAATCCAATCCTTCAAATTCCTGATCATCTCACACTTTAGTGATATTAGTTCTTTGGTTAGATTTCAATAGCTTATTTTCATTTGGTTGCTTGTACCATCTTGAACTCTCGCAAAACTTCCATGAGTTTGGTCACCATGTGGATATGGTTGATCGTGCTGAATCCTTTTCAGAACCCGGCTTGCTCGCATGATTGTCCTACATCTAGTTTTCTGTCTATTTTATTCCAGGTAACTCAAGTGAACAACTTGTCGATGACGGATAAGAGGCAGATTGGGCAATAATTGTTGATGTTGTGGATGTCTCCCTTCTTGTACAACAGAACGGTCCTGCTGGTTTTCCGCTGGGACAGAACCTTGCATTCAGACAGGTAGCATGTGAAGAGCTGAGCCAGTGTATAGACGAGTACTGGCGGCAGATTCTTCAGGTGTTCGGGTCTGACCTTGTCTAGACCAGGTGCTGTACATGTCTTTACCAAAGAAATGGCGTGTCGGATTTCAGAAGGGAGGAAGTTGGGAATGACATATCCATCCTTCAGAATTTGGTATGTGAGCAGGTGGACATGGCTGTCAAAGAGATCTAAGTAGAAGTCGTGAATATTCTCCATTACCTTTCTGGAAGATGTGATAGATCCATCAGAACGTCGAAGAGCAGTCATCTTGGTCTTGTACTTGGCGAAGGACAGGTGAGCATTGTGAACACTTTTCCCCACTTCTGCCACATCAGCCAACACTGCTGCTCTTCTCTCTTTGAGGGCTTCCTTTATCGCTTCTCTGCACAGCTAGATGCCAAGATGCTGCTCTGTCTAGCATTCATTGATTTAAAGAAGGCTTTCCATTCTGTTGAGACTGAAGTGGTCATCGAAGCCCTAGCTAAACACAGTGTTCAAACTCAGTACATCAAGATTCTCGGCGAGCTGTGTTACAGATTCACCACTAGGATCTCGCCATTCTACAAGGAAGTGATCATCGACTTAAAGAGAGGGGTTCCATTTCACAGAAACTCTTCAGCGCCACCCTTGAGAATGTCACGTGACGGCTGGAATGGAAAGGAATAGGAATGAAGATAGACAGTCGGCAACTACACTACCTCTGCTTTGATGATGACATTGTTCTGATAACATCAAATATTAGCCAAGTGGCACAAATGCTGGCTGACTTCAACCGTGAGTGTGGAAAGGTCGAACTGCAACTGAATCTCACGAAGACAATGTTCATGAAAAATGAACTAGTCCCTGATGTTCCATTTGCTCTCAATGGAATGAATGTCTCTGAATGCAGCAGCTATGTGTACCTGGGTCGAGAACTCAATATGACAAATGACCAGGCACCTGAACTACGCAGGAGGAAGAGAGCAGCACGGAATGCCTTCAAAAGCCTTGAAGTAGTGGTTAAGAGGACAAAGAACTTCTGGTTCCGGGCACATATTTTTGACCCCATTGTTCTTCTTGCACTCACATATGCCTAAGAGACCTGGGCCCTACTAAAACAGGATGAGAATGCTATTCAGGTATCCCAAAGATGAATCGAAAGAGCTATGCTAGGAGTATCATGTTTCACTCAAGTGGGAGAAGGAATCCAGAGTTCAGACCTCCATTGATGGTCAAGAATCAGGGACGCTGTCTCATTTGCCAAGGCATCGAAAATTAGATGGGCCTGACACGTAATAGGATTCAGAGATGACCACTGGACTAGAGCTGTTACCGACTATATTCCAGGGAACGTCAAAAGACCGCCTGACTGCCCACCAATGAGATGGAGAGACTTCTTCGTCAAAACCCTGAATGAATGATTTGAGGCTCTTCCTATTCCTGGAGTGAGCAGATATCATTGGGCTACACTAGCATGTGACAGGGACAAATGGAGACATTACTGGCACCCGCTCGAGCAAATAGAGGATCAACGGGATGACAAATGATACATGTGATAGTTTGTTTCCAGCATAACTTTTCTATCTTCCATATATGTATCAAATAATCTATACTTTATCATTTTCCTTCTAAGTTGTCTCACCTAGTATGACTTGCTAAAGTTCCACCTATGTTATAGCAAAGCAATGTTTTAGGTTTCTTTTTTTTCCATTTTGAATTTTCCTACATTATATGGGTAATAGGTTGTAATGTCATTGATTTCTATAGTCCCAGTGAACAAAATTGTTGAACAATCAACATTTCCCACTGGCTTTTATTCCTTTTTCTTTATGCAATATTGCTTGCATATATAAATAAAGCATTTCTATATAAATCACCTCTACCATGTCACCATGGATAACCGTAGTCTGACTCTCACATTCTCTCCACCAATATTCTTGCTTAGTAATATTATTTTTGGAATTAAATTCCTAGAGTTGAATTTTTTGGACATAAATTATTCTTTTTGTTTTTCTATTTACCACAGAGAGATATTGTTTGTTCATTATCCATTTATCACGTGTTGGACATTTGGGTGGTTTTCATATACAGCCTATTGTATTTAATGCAGCAATAAACATAGCTATAAATAGGACTATCTGAATGAACAATTTTGTGTAGTTGGGATAGTAAAATAGTAGTACATTGTGCAGGTTTATAAGTTTTTGATGCAAGCATCTGTCTTTTGGATACTTAGGATATTTTCATATCTTGTCTATCACAACACAGATGCATCTATGTGTTTATATAAATGTGTTGTATTTTTTCAAAGCTGATGTTATGTATAGATACCTAGAACTGGTCTTTCTTGGTCATATGATAGATCTACTTACATTTATATAGATAAGACTGATTACAATGACATAGAGAGACAGAAATAGAGAGAGTTCATAAATGCTGAAACAATTTCAATTATACTGAAATCATATGAGGCTCCTTTTCTACACAATGCCTCCAATTCATGTTACTTCTGACTTTCCAAATTAATTCCTTTTATTATTTTTCTTTCCTTTCTTGCCTCATGAAAACTACAGTTCCAATTTGAATAATACTATTTCCATGGTGAATTCTTACATTGAAAATCAATTTCTATACAGAAAATTAGTAGTAGCATAGAGACTTCTTTAGATCCTTGGTCTTAGAAAAAACTTTTATATTTTTCACAACTGAATATGATAATAGCTGTGGATTTGTCATATGTGACAATTAGAATGTAGAATTATGCTCATCCAATCCTAATTTTAATATTACTTTTACTCATATATCAACGTTAAGTCTTGTCATCTATGATATTATTAAGCTTTCTTTTTGCTGATGTTATACACTGAATTAATTTATTAGCATTTGTTGATCTATTCCATTGTCTAAAGTTAATTCTACTTATAAAGTGTTATCCTTTAACAATATTTAAAAATTTTATGTACACCTTAGCTCCTTTGTAAAATTTTCCATGAGTGCATCCCTTTATGTTTTTCAATATTTTAGACTTAACTTCCTTGTTTTTAAATATACAGCTCTATCTTATTTTCCCTTAACATAGTCACATTGCATACTTAAATATTTTATACAAAATATGTAAATATATTAATTTACTATATATCTGTTGTTAAAAAAACAGACTCTGTAGACTTAATATTTTTTCTAAATGTTAGCTATGTTACATTAAAATATAAGTTTGAGTAATTACCTTTAAGTGGCATAGTATTTCCTCTTGACAAGATGATAAAGGGCAGATAACCAGTACCCCTTTACAAATCTGAGATTAAGCATTCAAAGGCTGTTGTGTTTCAGTTTTAGCCTTTACCATCAGCATGAATCCCCAGTAAATTCTCTTTTAAAATGTCATGTTCTGCATAGCCTTCTACATGGGTAGGCTTAAAACTGATGCCTTTATTTTTTCATTTCATTCAGCTTCTTTTAGATGTGATGTATGGAATTAGTTTTATTTCTTTTCCATTATACATTATTGCTTGCATATAGAAATGAAGCATCTTAATTTTTTCTATTTTTATGTCTCTGGGTTTCTGTTTTACACATCCCAATAGCATATTTTACACACACACACACACTTATACACACACACAACACAAACACACAGACACACATGATTATTTGATGGGATCATTGGCTTGTTTTTACTGGGTTTTGTTCAGTTTTGTGAGTGTTTTATTTATCTTAGACATTAGTCCCCTAACTGATGATCTGTAAATGTTTTCTCCCATTCAGGAGGGTGTATTTTCATTTTAGTCCCAGATAGCTTTTATTTGACGTCATCGCATTCCTTTTTTTCTCTTTTTTGGTTATCTTTTATTGCTATAGCTTTATAGTATAATTTAGATCAGGAAACACAATCTCTTTCTTTTTCCAGAATAGATTAGACAATTCAGGATGATATAAGATTACATACAAATTTTAGTAAAGTTTGTTCTAAAGACTTGAAAAAAATGTCACTGGGATTTTTGATGGGGGTTGCATTAAATCTGTAAAATGTTTTAGGTGGGGCAGTCATACTTACAATGCTAGTTAGTCTAATACATGATTATGGAATATGTTCCTTCTGGTGCCCTCCTTTGTTTCTTTCAATGGTGTCAATTTTCAATGTGTATTTTATACGCTTTCTTAAGTTTCTTCCAAAAGGTTTCATTTTGGAGCACACAATATTTTAATATTTGTGATATAAAGGCATTGGGGCCACATCCAGTGTTGTTCGTTGGCTGCTAGTGGTTGGAGGTTGCTTCGGGCAGTGCTTGAGCACCTGGAGGTGGTGGGTATTGAAACCAGGTTAGCTGTATGCAAAGCAACTACCTACCTCTGCACCATCTCTCTAGCCCTGAACACTCCTTTAAGCTGGGTTATCTTTTTAAAACTTATTCATTTTTCCTCTACTTTGTTATGCAAATATAGAAATTCAACCAATTTTTGTATCGATTTTGTAACTTTCTACTTTGCATTATTGATTTTTTAAGAGTTTCTCGGTGGAGTCTTCAGGGTTTTTTATACATTTTATCATGCAATCTGAAAATACTGACAGCTTAACTGTTTTCCAATTTGGATATCTTTGTTTTATATTCATGCCTGAAACTCACGATAAGGACTCCAAAACTATGCTAGGTAACATTGTAGAAAGTCAACATACTTGTCTTATATCTGATATCAGAGGGAACGCTATTCACTTTTCACCCTGCATGTGATGTTAGTATTCTAGTGTTATCTTTTCTTTCTTTCTCTTTCTCTCTTTATCTTTCTTTACCTTCCTTACTTCCTTCTTTCCTTCTTTCTTTCTTCCTTCCTTCCTTCCTTCCTTCCTTCCTTCCTTCCTTCCTTCCTTCCTTCCTTCCTTCCTTCCTTCCTTCTTTCTTTCTTTCTTTCTTTCTTTCTTTCTTTCTCTCTTTCTCTCGTTCTTTCTTCCTTTCTTTCTTTTCTTTCATCTTTCTTTGCCAAGAAAGAAAGATCTTTGCCAACAAACTCTTTCTCATATCTATCTTTCTGAACTATTGTTATTCTTACTAATGTGAGTTGAAATCATGTTGTGATTCTGTTTTGAAATTCCTGATACTAAGTAATGTTGAGATTTTTTCATTTGTCTATTTGTATGTTTTCTTTAGAGAAGATCTTTTTTAGTAAGATATTCTGTACTTGTTTTTAGTAGTTTTATTTTGTTCTTGTTAAATTGCATGAGTACTATGTGTATGTATATATTTATTTTTGATATCCAAGTCCCACATGACTTCTTTAAGCAATGTGGATAGAACCCCTCTCATATATATGTGTATACACACACATACACACACACTCACACACACTCACATATATATATACATATATATTATAAAGAAATCTAATAGACTGCTCTTTTTGGTTTGTGTAATTCTTTTTAATTTGAAAAAAGCATTTTATATGATGCAGAATCATTTGTTTACTCCTATTTTGCTTCCATTGCCACTGGAATTATCACCTGTATCTCTGATGTTGTTATCCTAAAGTAGTGCATCTGTTTTGCTGTTTGTAATTTTGAGTTCTAAAAGCAAATAATTTATTTCATTTTGAGCTTTTTTTGGTGTATGGTGCAAACTAATGACCAACTTTCATGTTGACACAATGCAGTCATATTTTTCATTTTCTATAACTCCATTTTCTGAAGATCCTTTCCTTTCTCTGTTGTATGATTCCAGCACATTTTTCATAGAGTATATGCCCATATTTGTGGAAGTTTATTTGCAGACTTTTCCTTCCAATGGTGTGTGTGTCTTTGTTGTATCCAATACCTTACTATCTTAAATACTATTTGCTTTAATATAGTTGGAAGTCAGTGAGTGTAATGCCTTTATTTCTCGTCTTTTATTTCCACATTGCTTTGACTACTTAGGAATTCTATGGTTGTATACAAATATTTATAAATTTCTGTGGTATTATAGCCAAAGCATGGATTCAATGCACTGAAAACATTAAATCTAAACAAAATATAGCCAGAGAACTAAATGTGCCATTCAAAGTGGCAGGCTAGTGTGTTTGTGGGGGGAAGGGAGGTGTGAGGGGAGCATGGGAACATGGGTGGAGGGAAGTTGACAATGATGATGACATTAGGCCAAAATATTAGGCCTAAACCCACCTATTAATAACTTTACACCCTGGTTCTTTAATTAAATAAAATTTAAAAATATTTTGAGAAATTGTAAAATATGAAAATTGTGTTAGGCAAGAGGTCCAATTCTCTAGATTTATGAACAATGATAAATCTCATTCCCATGGCATATCTGAAAGTTACCCAATTTTAAAATATGAACATATGTTTATCTAAGGCAAAGTAGGTTTTGAGATGACAAATTTATTTTGGTGAAGTTTTGTTTTGTTTTTGATATATAGCTGATTTATAGTTGTATTTTAGTAGGAACATTTTCTTGCCAGCATTTACTCTGCCATTTCTGAATATTGTTTCTAAATATTTTATGAGAACATTAACAATAATAACATTTAACAAAATTTACATGATTATTTTTACTGCAAATAGAAAAAATGGCAAAACTTGGCTCTTAAGTATTCTTTAATTACTGGTAGCATATGATGATATGACTAGAGAATATTATAGCTTTAAATAACTGGAGGCATTTTTAAATAAGGAAAGGTAATCTCTTGTTCAATAACTATAATCCTACTGAACTGAGTATATAACACTGGATAGACATTTCTGAAATATATTTTCTAAAAATACTGAATAAGATTTAAGTCATGCTAAAATTTAACTCCAATTTCTATATACTCCCTAAATGTTTTCACTTTTTAATTTTTAATTTCATTTATTTTCTACCTTTTCTTTACCCCATTTTAAAATGTTGTTTAGTTTTTTATTGTCTATAATGTTCATTTCAGGATACAAATTTTAGTGCCTGGCATTTTCCCTGTTTCACAATTTGTTGTGTGTGCATAGGGTGAGGGTGGAGGGACACACTGGGAAGAGAGTGATGGGAGGCAGTAAATGAGTTTAACAGGTGTAATCTATCTAAAATGTCATTTGAGGACCAAAACAGCATTTTTTGCATTATATTCATTTTAGATCACCCTAAAACACTTATGTCTGTAGTACAGAGGAAACAGCTGCTTTCATCATCAGACCTTTATTCCCACTTGGTTAATGATTTTATATATTCAAACGTTGATAAATTAGTTTGTCTAGTTTTAACAAAATGAATGTCTGCACCAAACTTGTGGGAGGAAATTAGCATGGAACTAGAATTTTCAAAGGGACTCCACTTTATTTGACCAAGAGTGAATGTTACTTAAATAGTCACTTTTTAATTGTATTAGAATATAATAGAATGCCAAGCAATATATTTAGCACCTTCAGACTTTTTAAAAGTAGATTACAATATTAGTGTATCTGTATAGGTACTCACTAAATATTTAATGATCATTATAGTTTAGGTTGCATGTTTAAAAGTGTTAAATGTTATGATTTTTAAAAATCATAATTTAAGTTGTTTCTTCATGATTATTACAAATTTAATTATAAAATAATAAAATTATATATGTGCAAATATGGTCTATGGCTTCTAAGAGTATATAAATTTTCTCTCTTTTTTCCAAGGTTTTTTTTTATAAAATTGCTGTAAGATAGACCCTTATAAAGCTGTTCATGATTAGGTTTCAATCATACAGTATCCCAATACCATACCCCCACCAGTGTGCATTTCCCAGTCCTTGTGTTCCCAGTTTCCATGCCATCACAGACATCACCTCCCTAGGCCTGCTTCTACAGGCACTTTTCTTTCTCTCTGTCTTCGTCTTTCTCTCTCTCTCTCTTTCCTTTTGGGTATTGTGCTTTGCATTACAGAATCTAAAAGGTTATTGTGTATATTCGTTTTGTTTGTTTGTTTTTTGGGTCACACCCGGCGATGCACAGGTGTTACTCTTGGCTCCGCACTCAGGAATCACCCCTGACGGTGCTCAGGGGACCATATGGGGTTCTGGGATTCGAACCTGGGTTGTCCGCTTGCAAGGCAAACACCCTACCCACTGTGCTATTCCTCCTGCCCCAATTCTTTTACCTACTTTTAACACTCAGTTCTTGTTCAGAGTGATCATTTCCAAGTATTATTGACATACTGGTCCCTTCTCTATCTTACCTACCATCGACCCCATATACACCTTTAATAGATTCCAACCATTGACCACATTGACCAGTCCTCTTAGGCTAGGCTTTGTTTTCCCTGGCTTTGGATATTAGACTTCACACACACACACACACACATACACACGTATATCACAAGTAAAAGCATTAATTCTATATCTGTATTTGTCCCTCTCCTTCTATCACATTTCACTCAGTATGATACTCTCCATGTCCATCCACATATTAGGAAATTACTGAGTCACATGGAAGCTTAATTTCCACATTTTTTGAGGAATGTCATATTGTTTTCCAAAAAGGTGAATCAGTCAGCATTCCTACCAACAGTATAGGAGAGTCACTTTCTTCCCACATCCATGCTATCACCAGTTTTTCTTGTTCTTTTGGGTGTGTGACATGATATCTCAATGTTTTTATTTGCATCTATCTGATGATTAGTGATAAAGAACATTTTTTCATGTGCCTTTTGGTCATTCAAATTTCTTCTTTGAGGAAGTTTCATTTCATTTCTTTGCGAATTTTTATGGGATTGTATTTTTTTGTGAAGTTCTACCAGTGTCTTGTATATCTATATTAACCCCTTATCAAATGGGTAATAAGTGAATAACCTTTCTAGTTCTACCAGCTAAGTTTGTGTCTTGGTCACTGTTTCTTTTGAGTGCAGAAGCTACTTAGATTATATTTGTTTATATTTGCTTCCAGTTACTCGGTCAGTTCATTTCATCTTTGAAGATACCTTTAGCTTCAATATCATAGAGGGTTTTGCCTGCATTTTCTTCCATGTACCTCATACATTCAGGTCTGATGTTGAGGCCTTCTGATCTGACTTTTGTGCATGGGGTTAGATAGAGGTCTGTGTCCATTATTTTGCATGGATCTGTCCAGTTTTCCAAGTACCACCTGTTAAAGAGACTTTCCTTGCTCCACTTCATATTTCATGCTCCCTTAGCAAAGATTAAGCAATCATACATTTAAGGGTTTGTGTCAGGATAGTCAACTCTATTCCATTGTCCTGAGGTTCTATATTTATTCAAATAAGTGATGCTTTACTTACTACTGCTTTGTAGTATAATTTTAAGTTGGGGAAGATAAAGACTCCCATCTTCCTTTTCTAAGGATTGATTTAGCTATTCTTGAGGGATTATTTTTCCATATGAATCTCAAAACGGGTTGATGAATTTCTAATTGAAAACTGCCATGGGTTTTATAGGGACCAAAGTGGGTCCGTACAATAGTTTGGGGAATATTGACATTTTAACAATGTTAATTCTACCAATCTCTGAACAGGGAATGTGCCTCCATTTCCTTAAGTCCTTATGTCATCTTTTATTTCTTGAAGTAGCATTTTTCAGGTTTTTTTTTTGTTTGTATGTTTGTTTGTTTTTTAGGTGCAGGTCATTTGCCTCCTTAGTTAAGCTGTTTCTGAAGGACACGCACTGCTGAGGCATGGGTGTGAACAAGATTATTATTTTTTAAATATTATTTTCTTCTGTTTCATTATACATATAGACAGAAACCATGGACTTTTTTAAAATTTATTTTATTGAATCACCATGTGGAAAATTACAATGCTTTCAGGCTTAAGTCTTAGTCATACAATGCTGAAACAACCATCCCTTCACCAGTGCCCATATGCCACCACCGAAAAAAAAAGAAAAAAAAACACAAAAAAAAACACAATATGCCTCCCATCCCGCCCACCCCCGCACCCCCCCTTGTAACTGATAAATTTCACTTTACTTTCTATTTACTTTGGTTACATTCAATATTTCAACACAATCCTCACCATTATTGTTAGGAGCACCCCACTAGAGTCAGACCTGTTGTGAAGGGAAATGAGGTCGCAAGCCACTGTAGCGGCCGCGCGGTTTTGGATTTCTGTACTTTAACAACTAAGTCCAGGGAGATTTCTTCCGGATATTGGATCATTGCAAGCTTGTAAATCCCATCTGTTTTCATCATAATATGGCAGTCCCCATGCCCTTCATCCCCCGGAAGGGACAGGCGAGAGAGAGAAATACCTTTCCCCTCCTGGGCGGGCAAAACCATGGACTTTTGAGTATTGATTTTGCAACCTGCCATATTACTATACAAATCTATTGTTCCTAGGAGTTTCTTGGTAGAAGCCTAAGTGTTCCTCGTGTATAGTATCATGTCATCTGAAAATAGTGAGAACTTGACTTCATCCTTTCCTATCTGGATGCCATTCATATCTTTTTCTTTCCTAATTGCTATGGCAAGTATTTCCGGTACTATATTGAATAGAAGTGGTGAGAGTTGGCAACCTTGTCTTTTCCCTGATCTTACAGGAAAGACTTTTAGTTTTTCCCCATTGAGTATAAGTTTGCTGTGGGCTTGTGGTATATCAAAATGGCTTTAACTGTATTGAGGAAAGTTCGTTCCTTGAATTCCTATTTTGTTGAAGAGATTTTATAATGAATGGGTGCTAGATCTTGTCGAATGCTTTCTTTGAATGTATTGATATGATCATATGGTATAACATTTTCTTTTATTGATAATATGAACTATATTACTTGACTTGCAAATGCTATCCCATCCTTGCAGCCCCAGAATGAATCCTACTTGATCATGTTTCATATTTTTTTAATGAGGCATTGATTCTACTTGCTGATATATGTTAAGGATCTTTTAGTCTGTTTATCAGGGATATAAATCTGTAATGTGTGTGTGTGTGTGTGTGTGTGTGTGTGTGTGTGTGCAATTTTCTCTGTATGCTTTTGGTTACAGAGTGACATGTGCTTTGAGAAAGTGAGTGTTTCTGTATCTTCAATTTCCCGGAAAAGCTTGTAAAGAACTGGTAATAGGTCCTCTTTAAAGGTTTGGAAGAATTCACTAGTGGGGGGAGACTTTTAGTTAATGCTTCAAATTCATAGATAATAATAGGTCTATTCAAGTATTCCAAGTCTTCTTGGTTCAGCTTTACGAGATGATCAGAATCTAGGAATTTTTCCATTTCTTCTTGGTTCTCTTGTTTTCGGACATACAGTCTCTCAAAGTAATCTCTGATGATCTTTTAAATTTCTGTGATTTCTGTTGTGATGTTCTTCTCATTTTTGATTTCGTTTATTAGTGTACTCTCTGTCTTTATGAGTCTTGCTAGTGACTTATCAACTACATTTATTTTTTCAAAGAACCAACACTTGACCTTTTCATTGACCTTTTGTATTGTGTTTTGGGATTCCATCTTGCTGATTTCTGCTCTTTTTTATTATGACTTTCCTCTGCCTGGTTTTGCCTCCTTTTGTTCGTCATTTTCTAAGATCTTAAACGGTAAAGACAAGTTACTTATGTGGGCCCTTTCTTCCTTATTGATGAGCATTTACATAGCTGTAAACATTCCACCTAACACTGTTTTAACTGTGTCCTACAAGTTCTGGTAGCTCATTTCTTCATCCGCATTTGTTTTCAAGAATCTTCTGATTTCTTTTTTGATTTCCTCTCTATCCAACTGTTTGTTCAGCAATGAGTTGCTTAATTTCCAGGTGTTTGATGATTTTATTCTGCATTTATGCGTGTGATTAAACTTCTATTTTCAATGCATTGTGGTCTGACAAGATAGTTGATACAATTTTTTGTCAACTTTTTTTATTGGGATATGTTTTGTGACCCAGCATGTGGGCTATCTTGGAAAATAATGCATTTGCATTGGAGAAGAATATTTATTTGGCTTTTTAGAAAATGAAAAGCTTTGTGTATATCTATTTGCCCTCTCTTCTATTCCTTCCTTCAAAGCCA
Source organism: Sorex araneus (assembly GCF_027595985.1). Lineage (NCBI taxonomy): Eukaryota > Metazoa > Chordata > Mammalia > Eulipotyphla > Soricidae > Sorex > Sorex araneus. The sequence goes on along the minus strand of NC_073313.1, from coordinate 301,864,594 downwards.
GTACTTCCTTGATGAGTTTTAGTCTCATTGACCTATCAAGAGGTGGTTATACAGAGATATTGAAGTCTCCTACTATTATTTGGTTGCTAGCGATGTCCTCCTTGAGGTCTATTAGCAGCTGTTTCAAGTATTTTTATTGGCCCTTATTGGTGTGTATATGTTGAAAAGCATAATTTCTTCTTTATGTACGTATTCCTTGATCATTAAAAATTGGCCTTTTCTATCCCTTCCAATCTTTTGCAGCCTGAAATCTATGATTACTAGTCAGATACTAGTATGACCACCCCAGCTATTTTGAAGGAGCTGTTTGCTAGTTATTAGCAATTAACTGTCTGCTAATTGTTTTCTAGCCTTTCACTTGAAGTCTGTGCTTATTCCTCCTATACAAATGTGTTTCTTGTAGGAAAAAGAATGTTAGATTCTTGTTTTCAATCCATTTCCTGACTCTGTGTCTCTAAAGTTTTGCATTTAGACCATTAACATTCAGAGGGATTATTACCATGGGGTTTAGTGCCATCTTTCTGTAAAGGTTTGTTGTGCTTGTGGGGTTTGTCTTGTCTTACAGTAGCCCCTTCCATCCTTCGTTTAAGGTTAATTTTGATTCTATGACGGTCCTGAGCTGTTGTTTATAGGTAAAGTTGTATCATTCCTTCAAATCTGAATGAGAGTCTAGCAGTCTAAAATATTCATGGAGAGGTGTTCATTTCACTGAGATTTTTCACTATTTTTCATCACTGTCTTTTAGCCTGGAGGGTTCATCTGATAAGTCTGCTGTAAATTCCAAGTTTTTCAGCGCTATAATCAAACCAAGGGCTTTATGAATTCATAGGTAGCACTATATTCTTGAGCGATATCCCAGTATCGTTTCATGACTTATTTTTAAGTGAAGCAAACTGGATCTTCTCTATTATGCAAGTATATACACATATAAATGATTTTAAAAGGTGCTGTATTATAATTTGCTGAATCATTTACCTTCAAATTAGTCACTTCTCTTAATATTTAATCTAAAATAGAATTTTAGAAATTCACTTGATCATTGATTCTGGGCAGGATGATTTTCAACAGCCATGTGTTCAGTATAAAACAGCCCTTCAGTGCTTCTAAAATGACTGTCATAATACATCAAGAATACCCCAACAGCAGTATACTATAAATAAAGACATGTTAGTTGATTGAATGGAGGTAGAATGATTGAATAAATTACCATACAGTGTTTTAATTGTGCAATGAAATACTCATGGGAGAAAAATAAAGATGGATTTTTAAATGTGATGAATAGATATTGTACATAAATTTTAAACTATACAAATTTTAAAATCAAGTCTATTTCTTTGTAATTATGAGTACTACAAATTTTGTATTCAATGAAATTCGTCTACATAGAAGGAATATATTCAGAGATTTTATATTTATGTATAAATATATATTTATGTGTATATATTTATGTATATATTTATATTTATTTATATATATTTAATATATTATATATTTATTTCATATATATTTGTTTATATTTATATATTTATATATATTTATGTATAAATATTTATATTTATGTATATATAATATATAGTTTAATACTTCAATTTGTAATCTTTGTCAGCAAACTTTCATTTTAGCACTTGCCATTCTGTAGTTTCATGTCTTTGATTTTTTCCCATCTAGTGATATTACAGGGAGAAAAGCTGCTTGCAATGGTTTTCATGGTATAATACTGAAAGGGAACTGGAGTGATAGCACAGCGGGTAGGGCGTTTGCCTTGCATGCAACCAATCCGTGTTCTATTCATCCATCCCTCTCAGAAAGCCTGGCAAGCACCGAAAATAACCTACACACATGGCAGAGCCTGACAAGCTATCCGTGGTGTTAATATGCCAAAAACAGTAACAACAAATCTCACAATGGAGATGTTGCTGGTGCCTGCTCGAGCAAATCATCGATGAACAATGGGATGACAGTACTACAGTGCTATAATATTGAAAGTATTATGCAACATGTGATTTTTTTAGCCCACATTGCTAGTGACATTGAGTTCAAAAAGAATGGAAATATATTTAATAACAGAAAGTTGAAATATTAAGAAAACTGTATCCATGAGGCTATAAAAATAAAGTTGAAAGATTTATTTCTATATGCCATTTCTCCAAAATTGTCTTAAATCAAAATAACTAAAGATTCTAAATGTAAAATATTGTTACTGGAACCAGAGATATAGCAAAAGGGTTATGGTGTGTACCTTTAATAGAGCCAGCCCTAGTTGAATACCTGTAACTATAAGGACCCCCATGATTGACAATTGCAGTCATGGAGGCCCATAAGTACTACCAAGTATGACTTAGAAATCCCTGGGTTGCTCAGATTAAACGCAGCTATATTTAATTTAGGCCATTGTATTGAGCTACCTATCTGGTTGGCCAAATATCACTGGGAAGGGTTCTTGAGCCTCCAGAACACCTCTTGGAAGATCGAGAAATATAGTAATGAATGATGACAAGCCTTAGCATTGTATTTAAAAATTCAAATTACTAAACATAGGTGGGAGATTAGTAAAATAAAGAGATGCCAAGAGATACCAAAACGAAACTAAAAAAAAAATAAGGAAGCAGTGATGGAGTGTTGGGTCATTTGATCATAGTGAGCTGCAGTAACTTACATAAAAAATACAAATAACCTTTTTAGAACCACCTGGAGTAGACTGAATTAAAATTACATCACAGTTAAGTTAAAATATTATTAACATATAGTTCTTTTTCAGAAAATTGAGTTAATATAATTGACCTCTAAGACAAAAAAGAATTATTTGTATGTTTGGTAACATAGTGTATTATTAGAAAAAGTAGTATTTCTGATAAACTACTTTTATCAAAGTAAAAAAGAACAAAGAAAAACAAAGAAAAAATCCATGGTGTTTTGATGTTGTTGTTAAATCTGAGGAAATAAAAGTATAAATAAGAGCTTTTTTGAGACACTCTAGATTAGCACAGTCCAGTATAATTTTCTTCAATTAAACTCTGAATGTATGCTAATGACTTTTACAATATTCACATATACCAATTAAGTGTTTGAAATTCATTTAATTTTAAATTGAATGCACTTATCTTAAAATTTAAATTGATCTATGAAGTGTCTATATTCAGAAATATCTCATCATTAAAATATAGAATTAAATACTCAAATTATACATGTACATTGGACACAACAGAATAAATTTAGCATCCTAAACAATATGTTTAGATGACTTTGTAAAATAGACATTAAATTAAAAAAATTTCAAACACTTTGTCGTAAACTTATATAATTATTTTTATAAAAAATAAAAATAGTTATTAGGGTATTATATATTAAAATAAAATAAATCATAAATTATTTTCATACATCATAAAATTAAATGTTAATTAAATATACAAATTAGATACAATTGCCAAAACAGGTTTTAATGTGTGGGTGTCTGTAAAAAACTAAGGCACGCCCGAAGGGTGTGTGCACTCTCGGGCTCTCCGGATGGCTCTATCTCACCGCCTGCATTCGGTGCTCTGGAACCGCTGTGTGTGGCTGTTGGTCAAGGGCAGGCAATGGAGGAAGAAGGCCAAACTGGTTGCTCAATCAGTTTATTTCGTTCTCTCTCTCTGCTTCTCTCCTGGTTCTGGATCTCTCTCTCTGGATCTGGTATCTGTGGATCTCTGTTCTTCTCCTGTGTCCTCTCATGTTTCTCAATCTCTTTCTCTTCTGTCTTCTTCTTCTGTCTCTCCTAGTGCCCCCACTGTCTTAGTTTATATAGCAAATTACATAGGGCAGTAGCACAAAGGTAGCACAAATCAACAAAGAAGGGTAAGACCATTTCTTGAGGAGATTAACAAAATCTCATCTAAGGAAATCTCATCTAAGGAGATTCACTTAAGGGTGGGGTCCAAACAAGGGTGTGTCAGGGTATGAGCTAGTAATCTGCTTAAATAGTTATAGTAAATTTACTTCTAATATTTCTAGCAATGTCATTCGGTATGAGCACAGTAAGAGATATATCAGACTTAAAGTTTGATTCTTCCTGAGGACACTCACTATATATTCCAGACCACACTTCTCAGGCCAGGTTAGTCTTCCTAACCCCAGCAGGGTCCTAGTCTGGTTGTTACTTTTGGATCATGACAGCATTTGTCGATGAACATGCTCTCAACTTATAGTTGAGTATTGTGGCGCTTTGGCCTGGCCCTTTTCGATGCCAGGATAGCTCACAGCTTGCCCTGTGTCCATTCAGTCTATCATTGGGACCCTGTTTTTGGGGTGCTAGAAATTAAGGGCAACTGAGTTGAGAAAGCAGATGCCTGGGAGTAAATATTATTGGAGTCAATCAGCTCCCAAGTTACAAAGCATATTATTAACTGTCTTCCTTTGTCCACACAGAAAGGCCATTTTTCTAAGGTAAATTAAGTTCCCTGCGGCAAGGCTAAAAGGACAAACCCCATATTATCCTACAGGTGTCTATAAGCATTTTATTGTTCAAATGCCTCATTCTTTATTTAAAGGGAAAAGAAAATGAAGTTGTGAGGTGAATTTATAAAAGATTAAGAGATGACATTAGTATTTTTCAAAGATTACTTATTTATGGGCCCTGAAGCGATATCATAGTGGCTAGGGTGTTTGCCTTGTACACGGCCGACCTGGGTTTAATTCGCTCATCCCACTTAGAGAACCCGGCAAGCTACCAAGAGCGTCCCACCTGTACAGCAGAGACTGACAAGCTACTGGTGGCATATTCAATATGCCAAGAACAGTAACAACAACTCTCACAATGGAGACGTTACTGGTGCCCGCTTGACTGATGAGCAAATCTATGAGCAATGGATGACAGTGACAGTGACAATAACTTATTTATAGACTGGAACAATAGCACAGCTGGTCGGGTGTTTGCCTTTCATGTGGCTGACCCAGGTTCAATTCCTACGTCCCTCTCAGAGAGCCCGGTAAGCTACCAGAATATCCCACCTGCATGGCAGAGCCTGGCAAGCTAGCTGTGGCATATTCGATATGCCAAGAAGAGTGACAACAAGTCTCACAATGGAGACGTTACTAGTGCCCACTCTAGCAAATCGGTAAACAATGGGACGACAGTGCTACAGTGCCACATATTTATAGGAACAGTTAAAAATTATTGAAACTTTTGGCAATTTGGCCTCTTATCCTAAGCCCCTGGAAACTTAGAAAAACTTCCTGGTTGGGATTCTTCCCAGCTTTTTTTCATTCCAATAAGCCCTTTGTTTCAAGTCAGTATTTTCCCCTTTAATAACATCTGGAGATGAAAGAGAAAAAAAATAAACTGGATAATCAAACTTATTTCAAAGTGTAGGAAAAACATCCAAATATGTCTCTAGTTCTTTTATAATAGTAGAGTATTTCTTTGATTCAAATTCTCCACTCGACAATGTAGCTCTTTCTTATTATTAAACAAATGCAATCTGTGATTGTACCTCAGTAGATAGTCACTAATAACTGTCCTTTAAATTGAAATTTACAAGAAAAACCTTTGCATTTAATGAGTCATGTAATATGATGGTGGTTAATTAATATGCTTTCTGTTAAGATAGTCCGGGATTCAACATGTTATTCTGTCTCATTTATCTCTGAGAACCCATGGTTGTTAATGGATATTTGTGGAAGTGTGGACTCAATGACCCTCTGTGTGGTCAATGAATTATTCATGATAGTGTAAAATTCGTTTAAATGGACATACCGGATTTCATAGAGGTCAGCAAACTTCACAAATTACTTCAGAGATCAGCTAGACTTTCTATCAGAATACTGGCAACTCCTTGATTTTTTATTTAACAACTTGTCTATAAAATGCATTTTGCATTAAGAGACTGATACTATAAAATGTATGAAATAAAAATAGGTCTTATAAGTTACCTATAGGTAGTACATATAACATATATTTTAGATATTAATAAAAGCCCCTTCTCCATTGGGTTGGGGGTTTTTTCTTTCTAAAAACCTCATTCTTAAAATTGTAAGTCACAATTTGTCCTAATGATAAAGTTTCTCAACATGTGCAATTAGTAATTTCTCTTTCATTTTTGTCTTGCATATCACATTGAAAGTCATTAATAAATGACTACAACATTATTTCAACTGCACTCTGCCATTTTCACATATATTATATAAAACATTATTTGTTTTGTTTGTCTGCTCTTTAAGTCACTGCTCAGTATGTGGATTTTTTTTAGAAGGAAATGTGATCTCAAAGGGAAAAAAACATAGTTTTGAAAATCTTGGCATGAAAAATATTTATTGTAGGCTGCTTAATTCAAGGCTTTCTTCCACAACTTCTTTATACCATTATTACTTTCTCCTTTCTCTTTCTCTCTCTCCCTCATATCATTAGGTAAAGAATAGTATATAGTAAGCTGAAAATGGGATACTATATTTAGTATTTATATGTTGTTAGGAGTTGGCAGATCTCTGCCCAGGGGAGGCTCGGAGGAACAAAAGAACAAAACCAAGACAACTCTTTCTGCAAACGCACGGGGTTTATTCAAGCCAACATGTCGGTGACCCTACAGCGTGCCTGAAAAGCTGGCACGTCTGAGGGCCTCGGACTCAAAAATCAAACTGTTTTTGTACCCTTTTGGGAGAGAAAAGGGAATGACACATGTTCAATCAAAAGGGAATTACACCTATTGGATCAAAGGGAATCACACATAGGTCATCTAATTTGCTTATCTCAACATTTGTTAACTGTTAACTGTTTCCTTGCAAATGTTTGCTTACAGTTCCTAGAGCAGTTTGTTGGCCCATTTGGTGACTTTTCCTCCCAGCGGTAGGTCGAGAGAACATCTTTCAAAGCAGCCAAGCAGTTACTAAGGCAAATTCAGCTTTAGCAGAAGCAAATTTTTAACCCTTAACCTGCCCTCCTCTTCAAGGTCATATTATTTCTGCTACTATAATATGAAAATCAAGTTATCTTCAATTACTCAAATGAAGAATAATCAAAATATTAAAACCTAGATTTCTAAAAAAATAAGGCTATGGCTATCCAGTATTTTACACTTTTCCTATTTTAAATTTTATTTACTTTATGAACAGTACCAAGCAGTGCTCAGGGCTTACTCCTATCACCACTTATAATCCCAAGAGTCTCTCCGGGAGTGATCATAGAATAGAGTCAGGAGTAAGCCCTGAGCACTGCTGGGTGGGTTCTCAAAGCACTCCAAATAAATAAATAATACTATTATTAGAAAAAAAATGGAATGTGAAATACAGTATAAATCCCAAAGAATGAGGAAACAAATCAAGAAAATGTTCAATTGGATTTAATAAAATGACTCAGATTTTATTTCTAAAAATGAATGGCTGGAAGCTCCATACAGTGGACAGGGTACTTGACTAACAGGCTGACACAGGGAATATCCCAGGCAGCCCAAATGATCCCATTTCACCACCAGGATGCATGCCTGAGCAGAGTCGGAATTGAAATCTGAGCACCATCAAGTTTGGCCCCCTCAAAAATTAATATTATGAATTATGTATGATTATGAGGGAAATATATTAATTAAATGAAGGACATTAATTCAACAGCACTGTAAATTTAAATACTAAATAGAATTATTGGTTAATATCAATATCTAATGGTTTATAAGACACAGAGAAGGAAAACTATCAGATGCACACAAGTCTGTGAGAGAAGAACAATGAGCTGTAAATGAATAGTTATAGTGGCTGACTAATCGATATTAATAAGATAGGTGCATTACTAAGCAAAATGCATTAGTAAGCAAAATGCAAGAGACACATGATATAAATAATATTGTCTGTTGGGGCTGGACTGAGCTATCAGGGCAAACCCATGTATACTGTACCGTACTACAGACAGGAACATAGGGACCCATGAAAATGGGTGAGATTTCTCATGTGTCCTGACTGGTTTGGATGAAGCTGAACATTTCCCCCCTTCAAGCTGCCTTCAGAAAATAATTTCAGTATATTGAAAAGAGCAGTTTTCCTTCTCTCACAGACACCTGGCTGGTCTTTGACATGCAGATATCAGGTGTTAGCCAGACCTGACCTTTAAGTTTGCAAAATGCAGGCTCTGGCCTAGCCTAGTCTTTGGGATGTAGATTTCAGGTGGATCCCAGTCTTGTCTTTGGGATGTAAATCCAAGTGCTTTTAGCCCAAGGAAGGTTTAGGTTTTAGTTTTGTATCTTCTTTCCAGAGGCTAGATTACTGGCCTGCAGATACAAGGAAATAATGCTGCCTCAATATTCTTCCTGTAACATCTTTTGATGCCTTTGGTGACTTCACTGTATTGTGCCCTTTAGAGGTACCATGATCAATAAAAGGAGATCCATGAGGCCTTCTGCCTTTGCCAAGAGCCAGAGCGAGCCTTGATCCTCCATGAAACATATTTCTTCCGCGTTCCTTATCTCAGCGCCTTCGACCACAAGAAAGTTCATGCAACAATTGTCTGTTAAATAATTGGTTTTCAATTAAAATTTAGACATTACCCTCTATTAATTTTCTGAAATTTAAAATTTAGAGCTATCTTCTGAGATGAGAGGAATTTATGTGTGAGTAGAAGAAAAGAAACCAAACATTCTATTGTGGCAGGTTCTGTGACTACCCTAGTCCTGTTAAATCTCCAGAGCATCACACGATGCTTTGCAATGTGATTTCTCAGTTTCAATACCATTGAAGTATTACCTAACCAAAAAAAATACCTAGAGAATTTAAAAACACAAACAGTTTTATTTAAATAAATGTACTTAGAAAAATATGAGTAGAAAGAAATAGATACCAGTTCAAGAAACAATATCATTTTTCCACAAGGGAAAAAGCTAAGCATATACATCTCACGTTGAGATGAGGGCTAATCCCCAGGGTGGAGAATGAGCCATATAATAATAAAAGAAAGGAGTTACACATTTCAGGCTGTAGAGCTGTGGATGCAAACCAATCTCTAGAGTGAAGAATGAGCCTAAAGAAAAAATATTTAAAACTATATCTATGTAAAACACAACTTGCTTACTGATATTTAGACTACAATTTTTCTTTTTCTCTATATCTCTTTCTATTTTGTATATGTATTTTAAATGTTTGTTTTTTTCACTCACATAATTTACAATAGTGTAATAATAGTGCTTCATGCATATTACATTCTAGCATCACATTATCCGTTACTGTCTGCTTCTTTTCAGCACGTGTCTCAGGGAAATCTCCACACCATGACAAGTGCAGTTATGTAGACCAGACCTAGGTTTCTCTTGACTTACTAGCTTTAATTCTTCATTAAGATAAATCATAAAAAATAAATTTTATAGCAAATCCAGAGCATAATGATAGCCAAAGAATTTAGGCTACATAATGGTGCTTTAAATCTTGAAACACCAAGCACTAACTCAAAGCAAAAAGTGACATGCATTGAGAAATCTACACCCTTCACACCTTGCACAATCTCTTTGGTAACTTTTCCCTACTGTAATCATTTATGCTGCTGAGTATAAATATATTCACTTCAAGAAATGTAAGATTTGGAACTGTTGCTGTCTGGCGAAATATATTTCTATGAAAGAAATGGATTTGGGGGGGAAAGCTAAATCCTTTCTGAGGAGCTGCATTTTGTCACATACAATAATTTATTCTGTCAGAAAAGTAGATTATGTGAAGTTCTATAAGACCCTTTAACAAGAAAATCCTTTTAGTCAAAAACTTTAATCTCTCCTGGTGACAAAAATCTCTCTAGTTTATTGCTTAAAAAATGAGTTTTATAAATTCCGTGCAGTTTTGTTTAAAAAAACTATTTTTAAAAAAAGTTGTTTTATAAGGATCTTATGGCCATCCAATCCTATGTTATATAATGAAAAATAAATAACCATGTAGAAATTGAGATTGTGATTCAAAAATGGATGCTTAGTTTTATGTAAGGATGCATTGTAAAAATATCTGTACATTTAACTTATTCTCATAAAACTTTTCTTAAGAGAAAGAGATCTGCATATCGCGAAACATCTACTACAATACTATTGAATGACACAGTGTCCATCAGTTTCTTATGATAAAATGAAATGTCCTAATTCCATTTTGAAAAATAGTGTTAGGTTCCAATATCTTGATATTGAATAACAGCTATTTCCAATATCTTGGCCTGGCATTATAAATCAGTTACAATATGCTAACCTTTTTAGTACTTTATTAGGATCCTTAATTCTCTATCATCTCCACACTGACTCAGCAAATTTACTGTTTTTCACTTGAAGATTAAACTTTAATTTAATGTTATTATTTTCCATCAGAACACTATAAATTTTATCTGAAATATATTAGGGTTTTATTTTTGAGTAAGCATTTCTGGTTTTAACAGACTGTTAAAGGGTTCATAAAACAATTACATGGCTAATATTCCTGATGATGTCTCAATAAGTAATCTTTTAAAAATGACTACTATACTAATATACAGATTGAAGTCATTTACACATGCACTGAATTACTTTATTTCTCTTAATTAACTCGTAAACACAATTTCATCTATGACACTATAAATTTTCTTTTTAGATTTTTCTGGATTCATAGAAGTAACTCCTTAATATTGAGCATTAGCTTTCTTGGAATATAATGACAAGCATGGAATTGTCTTAATCTGTTTATTCCATTATTTTGGATTTGGCCTATTGATGTTAAAATATTATTGCTCTTAAAAATTAGGTATTATTTTTTTGTGGAAAATGTATACTTTTTTTTTTCTTTCTGCATCACAACCAGCAATGCTCATGGGTTACTCCTGGTTCTGAACTCTGGGATTACTCCTGGTAGTCCTCAGGGGACCATATGGGATGTAAGTAATTTAACCTGGGTTGGCTGCATACAAGGCAAACAGTCTACCCATTGTCCTATTGTTCTAGACCTCAATTGTCTATTTTTAAACCATAATACCATACATATATACTCTGAACAGAGCTAGGTGTGCCAATCCTCCAAAAATAAACAGAAGTTGTCCTTTTACTTACTATGTTAATTTTTATTAAAGCATAAAAATTTATTAAATGTATTCTTTAATCTTACCACATGGGAGTGATAAGACTGATAAATTTCAAAATATCTTGCTTAGATGTTAGTGTAGAACTGTGAATCTTATGACAAAAATAGTGTATTAGGGTATATCTTGGTGAAATGACCTTTAAAATGAATAAGAATTTGCTTTCTATTGTATTGGGGATATTAAATCATTAAAAATGATTCTACTTTTATTCGCTTTCAGTACATCCTCCAAAATGGTTTTCCAATTCATTAGAATGAATATATATCTATGCCACTGATGAGGATTTTTTAGATTGTTTTTTAATCTTTATTAGAGAATTACTGTGATGTACAGTTATAAACTTATGAACTTTTGTGTTTGCATTTAACTGATACAGTGATCATTTATCCATCCCTCCACCAGTGACCATTCACCTCCACCAATGATCCCATTATCCCTCTCATCACTCACACCCCATCTTCCACCACCCCACCCTGCCTCTGTAGCAGGGTATTCCCTTTTGTTCTCTCTCCTTTTGGGTGTTGTAGTTTGCAATAGAGGTATTGAGTGGGCTTCATGTTGGTCTATAGACTACTTTCAGTTCGCATCTTCCAAACTGAATGAGTCCTCCCAACATCCTCTACTTGGTGTTCCCTTCTCTATCTGAGATGATTTTTCTTATTGTATATTTTAGGTCTTAAATTTTTGAGAGTAGTTTTCAGCACCTGTGGCATTTCAGTGATATCTTCTTAAGCTGATATTTCCATTGCTTTGTTTATGAATAACATAATAAAAAAGATGAACTTTTGGGGAATTATGTTTTAAGGAATGTTAAATCTTAATTTGATATAGTTTGTTTGTTTCTTTGTTTTCTGCTTTGTTTTGTTTTGCTCCTGGCCCATACCAGGAGCTACGTATGCTCAGGTCCTATTCCTGGCCCTGGGCTCAAGGATCACTCCTGGCAGGTTCCAGTCCATCCAGTCCATATGGGGTGCCAGGGACCAAACCCGGCTGACGACATGCAAAGCAAGTGCTGTAGTGGCTCCTGCACCTTCCACATTCAGCCACCATTCTTTGAAGGAGATTAGACATGAGTCCAGGTTTCTGTCTTGTGAGAAAGGAATTTCAGGTTCTCCCAACATTTGTTGATATCTGGGAGGCAGAGGAAATCCCTATTGCTGCTAGATGGGAACATTAGAGTTCACACTTTTCACTCACCTCCCACTCACAGCTGCCATTGCCAGAAGAGGGAAGAATGTCATGTACTGCTCTTCACTTGACCTCTGAGATTGCAAGAAGAGAGGGTCTTAGTTACTACTGAATAGTTGTGAAAACTGATGTCTTACTAAGCTTTGCCCGAAGCCAAACCTGAGGGATGAAGAGGGGACCCTTTCAACACTGATCAGAGTTGTGTGCAGACTCCCCATGTGGTTTTCATTAGCATTGCAGTGTGGTGACATGAATTTGGGATATGTACTTGTTGAATGGGAATGAAAATTCCTTCTCTTAAGCCTCTCTAATATGATTTCTTTGTTGGTGACTGTATAGGTTGGTGAATGGACCACCCTAAGGTCTCCATTCAACTGCTGTTTGCCAGATTTCTAGTTTACTTTCTTTTCATAAGGTCTGATGATAAAATAATTAGAAAGTCCTATGTAACTAAGATTGAAAAGAGTAAGAAAACTAATTCCTGGCATGTAAGGAAATAACTTGAGTAAATTTGGGTTAAATGAATCTCTGATACAAATAACTAAGGGAAAATACCAACTGGTAGTAAAATAAATATTTTTTAAAAGTATAAAATATGAAATTTAAGTAACAAAAATGAAATAAATTTGCAAGTTTTTATTACTAAGTAGTTATTTCACAGGTGTCCATAATTTATCTTGAAAATCCCACCATTTTTTCACCTCAGACTTAAAAATGATTGTATAACTTATCCAAAACATCTTCTTTTTAAAGATCCATTTCTAAAAGCTTATTTTAATTGAATTTACATGACATACAGTTAGAAAGAATTCATGATTGAGTTTCAGTCATACAATGATCGAACACTCATCCCCCCACCAGTGTACATTTTCCACCACCAATGTCCCCAGTATTCATCCAGTCACCCCCACCCCATCCCACCCTCTGCCTCTAGAGCAAACAATTTACTTCTTATTCTCTCTCTACTTTGGAGCATTATGGTTTGCAATACAGATACTGAGAGGCCATCATGTTTGGCCCTTAATCTACTTTCAACACACATCTCCCGTCCTGAGCAATCCCTACAACTATTATTTATTTAGCAAATAAATACTATTATTTAGTAAATAATACTAATTTAGTAGTAGTAATTAGTAATATTATTTATTATTATTTAGTATTGTTATTATTAAATAGTATTATTTAGTAAATAAAACTAATTTAGTAATAGGATTTAGTAATAGTATTATTTAGCAAATAAATAGTATTATTATAGTAAGTAAATAGTATTATTTACTATTATTTCTTCTCTTGTCTGTCTTTTCTAAGTTTGAGTATGTCCTTGCTAAGCTTGAGTCTGATTGATCTATTGAGAAGTGATAAAACATTGTTGAAGTATTCCCTAGTATTGTGTTGCTATCGATGTCTTTCTTCAAGTCTATGAGTTGCTGTTTTAAGCAATTTGATGGTCCCTCATTAGGTGCATATATATTTAGTAGTGTAGGTTCTTCCTGATGTACATATCCCTTGATCAATAAGAAATAGCTTTCACTGTCTTTTGTGACCTCCTTCAGTCTGAAATAAATGTGGTCTGATACCAGAATGGTCACCCCAGCTTTTGTGAGGGAGTTGTTTGCCTGTAGAATTGTTTGCCAGACTTTGACCTCGAATGTGTTGCTCTGACTATTCAGATGTGTTTCTCGCAGGCAGCAGAATGTTGCTTCAATTTTCTGATTCATCCTGCCACTCTGTGTCTTTTAATTGCTGTATTTAGCCAATTGTCCTTGACAGAGATTATTATGGGGTTTTGTTCCATCTTTCTTCCAAAGTTAGGTGTATTTGAGGAGCTCATCTTGTCTTAAAGTAACACATTTAGTTGTTCTTATAACCATGATTTTGAGTCTATGAAGTTACTGAGTTGTTTGCCTATGAATCTGTGTGTTTTTCCTTCTGATATAAATGAGAGTATAAGTAGGCAAAGTGTTCTTGGTGAGGTGTTTATTTCATTGAACTTTTTCACTAAATCCCACCACTGTCTTCGAACCCTGAAGGTTTCATGAGATAATTCTGCTGTAAATCTTAAGGATGATCCTTTATAAGCAATTTCTTTCTTAGACCTTGCTGTTTTCAGAATTTTATATCTGTCTACGGTTTTCATCATTCTGATCAGGATGTATCTTGGAGTATTTTGATTTGGACTTCCTTTAGCTCAAACCACTTGAGCCTCATGATTTGGCTTGCTTGTGCTCTTCAACTCTGGGAATGTCTCAGCAATGATGTCTTTGACAGTTTCTTCTTCATCAGGGTTTTCTTTCTTCCCTCTAGGTCTCCAGTTATTCTAATGTTATTCCCCTTGGCTTCACCCTAATTTTCTCTTGAGATCTGTTGATTTATTTTGAGGATCTTTTCCATTTTCTGCTGTTGTCTGGAGATTTTCTGCACTTCATATTGGAGCTTACTGATTTTGTCCTCAAACCTGTTACTCTGCTGCTAAGGCCTTCCACTGAGTATTTTATTTCATTTACCAGGTTCAGATGTGTGGTTTTTGTAATTTTCTTGATCAATACACCACATCCACGAGGCCTCTGACCTAGATTAGGAGAAGTTGGGTCATTCTGCCTCTAGTCCTAATGGTGGTAGCACCCAACTGGCCTAAGCATGTTTTTTAGAAAGAAAAATAAATAATTCTAATTCCCCAAAATCTCCATTTAATTGTAAGATTTAATGAAAACTAGGCCAACAGTGTTGTCTTTTTTTATGGACTTTATCACAATAGAACAAACATGCACAAGATGCTTGGTGAACAATCTGAAAAAGTATTTTCAACAGAGATAAGAAAATCAAAACATCTTCAATCCAAAGAAGGATCTCTGAAGCAAGTTTGAAACCAAGTGTAGCCTAAGAACTGCTGGGTGAATAATGTAGCCTTTAATTATCAGTTTCTAGAACATATCTTTAGACATTACATTTTTATTTTTTCCTGTGTGTTCTATAATACAGCCTTCCTATGATATAGAACATGGATTTTTTTAATGTCAATGAAACTCATTTGGGTAAATGTTATTCTCTAAATCTTCAGAATTCAATATAGCAAGTGATATTTTCACATTGTACCACTTGACTTTTATTATAAGATTTAAATGGTAATTGCCAACCTTTTCTTTTGGAACCTTATAAGTAAAGATGATACTCATAAGTATAGATAGAACATGCAGAAAAAAGTAGCTGAGGTCCTGTTCTACAATGTTCCATCTTATACAGTAAATCAGTTAAAATTGTATTATGCACATGATTGATAAAAGACCACAAAAATAAATTTTCAATCATAAGTATATAATCAGCAAAGGAAAAGTGAAAAATAGAGTAAATTATTCTTACGTTCATAACTAAACATAGAAACATAGGAAACTGAGACATAAATCATAAAGGGTTAATTAAGTTGCACACCATGTACATGGACAACCATGGTTTAATATGTGGCAACACATGTTATCCTAAGCATCACCAAGGTCAGCGCTGAAAGAACCTGAGCATTAACATGTGTGATTCTGCAGGCCCCCATCTACCACTGAGGCAGCCTATGTGATACCCAGAGCCATAAGGCTGAGCAACATCCTTCAGGCCTCACAATAAACTACTTGCCTGGCTGACTGAAAATAACCAAGAGCAGCCCCAGAGTCCCTGAATACAACTTGGGAGTCCTCACAATAAGTGACAAAATACCTTTTGCCATCTTGTGATTAGAATAGATTTCAAGAGTTAATATTTTCAAGGACTACATTAGAGTTCAAATATGTCATTGATATCTTTGTCATACTGGGAGAAGAATGTGGAAATATTGTATAGTAACTTTGAAATGAAAATATTAAAATCAATATAGATTGTTTTAAATATTAACAATAAGATTATAATAGCAATGAAAATAGAAAGTGTTCATCTGGAAAAGATACCTGTCACATGATATGAAACCAAGCAACAAAAGAACAAAGTGGAATCCCCATCCTGGTCTTTTGTTTGTTTATTTGGGGCCACACCCAGCTGTTCTCAGAGTTCAATTCTAGATCTATGCTTCCAGTGCTCAGATTTACTTCTGGCCCTGTGCTTAAGGATCCGTCATGTGGGATTCAGGTGAGTATGTATGGTTCTGGTATCTAATCAATAAGTCACATGCAAAGCCAGCATTCTCAATGCTGAAATTTTGCTCTAGCTCCATAGGGGGGAAATTCTTAAAGAAAGAAAATAGTTATTTCCCTTGTTTTGTTTCTTTGTATGACACAAATGTGTGAGATTATCTGGCAGCTTTTCTCTTTGTCACTTAGTCTCCTTTATGTGACCATGTGAATTCATTTCTCTTTTCCTTATACCCAAGTAGAATACCATCATATACATACACCACAGATTATTTAGTGACTCATCTATTGATAACACTAAAGTTTACCAATCCTGGCTTTTAGTATATAGAGCTGCAATGAAATGGGCGTGCTTATATCATCTAGAATAAGGACTTTTTTATTTTCTTGGGAGAGATGTCAGTAAACTGGCAATGTTCCAAATAAACCCCTTGTTGCCCGAGTTTCAGATACTCAATTGCGGAGAGACCAAATCCACACGCGATAATGCAAAAGCAAAGAAACTTTGGGGCTGAAGCAATAGCACAGCAAGGGAGGGTGTTTGCCTTTCACGCAGCCGACCCGGGTTCGATCCCTGGCATCCCATATGGTCCCCGGAGCATCACCAGGAGTGATTCCTGAGTCCAGAGGCCAGGAATAACCCCTGAGCATTGCTGGGTGTGGCCCAAAAAGAAAAAAAAAAGCAAAGGAACTTTATTGCTAGCTCAAGATAGGGTCCAAGTCTCATCCATCGCAGTGGAGTCTTGACAAGGACCCCGACTCCAAATCACAAGCAGTTTATATATAGGGTCCAGTCAAAAGTGGTTTATATACTGATTCATTTTTAGTGTTGCCCTATCACAACAGTGGTCAGCATTTGGACAGCAGGCACAAGTAACAGTTTGGGGCATTTCTGATAAGGGTGCGGCGATCTCTTATGACTAATCATGCTCCTGACTACCCAGCTGCTTATCTAGGTGAATTACTCAATTGGGAGTTTACGAGAAGGGGCAAGTCTTTCTTTGGGGAAACAGAAAATGAGGCCTACCTGAACTTAATGTTAGCTGCATCTTGTCAGGGCTTCTGAGGAGTCTGCCTTTGGGCCTCACACCCAAAGTTAGATTACAGAATCTTATATATATATGTGTGCATATACTTATATACACATATATAGATACATATATATTGTATATATGCATACAAGGATCAACCTTTACTATGTTAGTAATCTCTTGTACAAGGACTTAAAGGCTCCAGGGTGAAATAAAAAAAAATATTAATGCATTTAAAAATATATATGAATAAATACAATTTTAAAAGGTAAAATGATAGCTAAAACTCTTATCTTAAATTATAGTAAGTTAAACTGGAATATTTTAATATAGCAGAATGAATTACTATTGTTATTTCTATTCGATATGCCAAAAACAATAACAACAAGTCTCACAACGGAGGCATTACTGGTGCCCCGCTCAAGCAAATCAATAAAAAACAGATGACAGTGCTACAGTGATAAATTAATTTAATCATTTTGTAAAATATAAGTATTAAGAAGATGCTATAAACTTACAAATTGTGTTCTGTGGCCTTATTGGACTCTACGTTAAAAAATAGGTTTATTTTCAAAAATAAAGTAAGATAAAAACTGTCTAAAGGATATTTTTATCAAATATTTTTCATACTGGAAATAATTGGATTCCAGAATTCCTTAACTGTACTATTTTAGAAAGTTCATAATCAAAATTAATATGTATCATATAATTTACTATACATATATATCATATAACTTACTATACGTAAAACAAAGCACTCAATACAATGGCTAAAATTTGGATCAATATAGATGTTCAACGACAGATCAGAGTACCATGAAAATATGATATATATGTATGTATATAGGCATATACATATGATGAAATGCTAACCAACTGTAAGGGATGATGGAACGATATAATCTGCTACAACACGGATGGAACTGAAGACATAATGTTAATGAAGTAAGTCAGAAGACAAAGAAACACAGGTAGATATCACTTATGTGTGGTATTCAGAATAAATGTATAAAGGAATGCAATGTTTTAAAGTGGGGATGCTCAGATCAGCCTTGGTTCCAGAATATAGGGAAAAGGAGGTGGGAAGAAAGTGGAGGGAAATGGGAGAAGAGACAGATTTGAAGCAACAGAGGTCAGGTCAGGGGTTAAGGTTCAAAGGTGGTGTTAAGAATAACAGAGCCAAATATCCAAACCACAGATTCTACAACACTGAAATCAAGAGACCCAAAATTAAACAACCAAACTGAGAAATGTACCTGTCAAGAGGGCAGGCTGGAGTGGGGTATATGAGAGGGAACCTGGGAACATTGGAGGATGGAAGTTGACACTGGTTGTGGGATCAGTGTTGCAATATTCTTCATCTAAACTCAGCTAGGAATAACATTGTAAATCACAATACTTGAATAAAAATTAAAATATCTTTTTTAAAAAAACTTTAAATCAAGCCAGTCTCAAAATCGAACTACTGTTCTGAGCACAGAGTCATTAACTGATGGTTGGTAATTTTTTTAATCTGTGCTTTTATCCCAGAATTTTAAATATTTGAAACATTAACTTACATGTTCCTAAGACTATATAGAGGAACATTTGGCCTTTGTAATGTTTGAAATCTAAGTTCATGATGAATGATAACAAGAAAACATATCTATAACCATGAAAGACAGAAAAAAGGGGAAAGCCAGATGTTACTAAAGAGTTACAAAGAATATATAGATAATATGTAGTTTTAATAATTTTAAGAAAAATAATTTATTGATAAAATATTACTAATTTAATTTAGCTGATTGAAGAGATTTTCTAAATTTACTTTTTTCTGAATCTCTCATGTACCCAAATTTTTGTTCCATGTAACTCTTCATCCAACTCTGAAAAATAATTTATTACAGTTGATTCATCAGTTTTCACTTAAGCTATTGCTATGGTCTGTTAAGTAACTTCCTTCATTCCGGTATCTTCTTTACTAGTGTAGCACTGTTGTACCGTTGTTCATCATTTTGCTTGAGTGGGCAGCAGTAACGCCTCTATTGTGAGACTTGCTGTTATTGTTTTTGACATATTGAATACTCCACGGGTAGCTTCCGAGGCTCTACCATGTAGGCAGGATACTCTCAGTAGCTTGCCGGGCTCTTCAAGAGGGACGAATCGAACCCGGGTCGACTGTGTGCAAGGCAAATGCTCTACCCGCTGTGCTATTGCTCCAATCCCTTGTAAAATTTTCTTATTTTAACATAGTTAATTTCCACTTTTGATCCATGGCCAGACTTTTTAAAAAATATATAACCAATAATCCACAATTATCACCAAAATCCTTTCAAGTACCTTCAACAAAATCCAAAGCCTTAGTAGATAATACTGGGATAAAAGTTTGAGATGAAAATTTATTATTGAAGATAAAGAATAAGTTAATGTGTCAAATTCTCAATTCAGTATAGAAGTGGAATAAAAGTCCGGGCTTATTTTTTTTACAGACACATAGTTACATATAGAGCAATTCTTTTGAAAACTATTGAGGACTAGCAGAACAACATCTCTGAGAAAAACATCACAAGAAACCCATCAAAAAAATATAAGAAAATGTGAGATAATAGCTTGGTAGGAAGGTCAGATTTGTACCAGTGACATTGTCTGAAGGAACCAGTTAACTAGATCTCTCTGTTGGCAGTGTGGAGATTGCTCCCCACATTCAGAGTGTAGCAGCTGACACCTACACTGTTAGAACATTTCCACATTTAATATATACAAATCAGAGAGATTAACTGAGCCTTGTGAAACTATGGGGAACAAAGAATTGGATGCAGAAGACTTTACCCTAGGTTAAGTACAAAATGAACAGCTTGAAAAGGTATTATGACCAGACATAAATTATTTTTATTTTCTAAATTTGAATATTAAATTTCTAAATTATTTTGAGGAAAGTGTATAAAATTTAATAACTTTTACACATTCATTGTTATGCCCACATCTTCTGTATTAAGCTAGCAATAATTGTGCATCACAAATTGGGTCAGCAGGAAGCTGTGAAGCAGAATTTTAACAAAAGGTAATAAAGAAAGGGGATTATCTTTTGCATCTTTGAGGCCATTATTTATAACTGAACTCTGATGCCAATTACATGGAAATTTTGCTTCAAGATTTTAATTTTAATTTTGAGCCATCATTTTTGAAATGAAAAATGATTTCTTTCCATTAATCAAAAGTGTTCTGATTTAAACAAACTGGAATAGTAGGACATAATGCATGGTCTTTTGCAAAGTTGCACAAATAAATATGTATAAATTTTCTCACCAACACTTTTAAGTAACTACTAAACAAAAAATATAGAATTTTTGTTTCAGCTGAGTAATTCTGGATACTAATGGTGCTATTAGTATTTGAATGATCTTCAAATGCAACAAGTGAGTATGTTGCATAGATCCATATATATATATATATATCTTTTATTATGCTCTCAGCAATGTTGTCATTACATTGCATTTGAATTTAAGTTTTCAAAATCCTGGCTCTGTTTGACTGTAACACTAAAGTTGTAACTCAAACTTTGTTGTCCATTTTCCCTTTTGTATGAGAAAGATATGACTTTGTTAAGTTGCTGCAAATAAGCAATATTACAAATTGTGTAAACAACTTTCACAAAGCCTGACATACAAAGTCTCAATAAAGATGATCTCATTCTGCTTTTCTCAGTACTACTGTACTTATTTTCATTTTTCCCCCAAGACCTTTCTTTCCCGGCAGCTGAAATTAGGAATTGTTTGACAAGTGAAACCACAGTTGGGATCCAGAAAGTTAATGCTTTATAGGTACCGATACATATAAAATGTAATGAAAAATTGACATCTGGTTGTGTGATGCCTGAGTAACAGGCAGGAGGAAATTTATTCAAAACAACATTGCTTCTTCAGTCACCACTAGTCTTCTCAGAGAGAACTTTCATTGTTCTCTGGTTTGTAGATACCACCTATATAACTTGTATTTTAAAATGCTTTTTTGTGTCCCCAAACAGTAGTAAACTGGCTTATTCACACATCACATTAACCTCATCCATTTTTTTCCTCCATCGTTCTTCCGCTTAAATACCACTGTGCTTGTATTGGAGGCTCTCAAAGAAATCAGGATAGCTTTTTCATCTCCATATCAGCTATTCGGAAATCTCCAATTCCATCTTCAACCCTAATTGTTATTTGTGTGGAGGCAAGAGTCTTCCATTCAGGGAACCCAAGTGCCAGCCCTAGTGATACTCAACCCAGAATTCAGTGCTTGGGCCCAATGATGAGGCTGCAGTTGTTGGCCTCCCAGGGGAAGGGCAGCTGCACTCGGAGGCCGCCAGGCCACATGCAGTGGTGCTGAGAGGGTATTTCAAAGATGATAGAGGATCATGTGGTGCCAGGGATGGAATCCAGGTCAGAAGCACATGCACTTCAATCCCTTGTTAAATCTCTGGCCTTAACCCTAATTCTTCTTCTAACATATAACTGAGCTCATTCAGGTTCTGGAAGATAACACAGGGAATATTTTGAATATCATTATTTTGCTTACTACTTTCAGTACCCCAAGGGACTACAGGAAAACTAGAGGCAAATTATAATCATACCCTAATATATGATTTTGACAACTCTGAAATTTTTAAGCAATTGTACTTATGATTGCAAACATATATAATAATCCAAGTTCAGTATATTTTAAGGAAAAAAATAAACTTTGTATTTTCATATCATGCTGATGAGCAGACTTGTTATATTTCATATGGCAGTCATTATAAAACTGATCAGGGTATTGGAGAATCACCTACTCTTCTAGCCTTTACTAAGCCGATTGACATTTCAGAGTCAGTTATATTTCAGTAGGTGGATAACAAATCCTGACTTATAATAACAGTTCCTCCTTATATTTATGAGGTGCAGTCTAGTAGCATGAAACCTGATTTTATATAGAGAGTTTCATGGTTAATAAAGGCAACTGTCACCTTATTATATATTGAGTATGAAGATGTCAGTAAGTGATTCTGATCAATCACATTGCCAGAAAATGTTATCGCAGAAATACTTTCAAGTTGCTCCATGTTAATATAATGTGATCAATTAAAACATTATAGTTTTATACATTCATAAGAAGGGACTAATAATATAGGTGGACTGTAGTCTCTAAATCCCAACATTCATATATTTAAATCTTAAATGTCAGCACCTTTATAAGTGGTACCTTTGAGCTAAGCCCTTTTAAAATGCAATTAAGTCAAAGTTATTAGATTGGATCCTATGTTGTATCACTGGTAGGAAGATTCTGGACAGAGGCACATTCAGAAAAGAGAATGTGAAGACACTCTTCGAAAAGCCCCATACCAGCCAAGGAGAGAGATAGAGACCATATATTTCACTTACAGCCCTCAGATGGAAGCTACACTGACAACGTCTTGGTCTTAGACTTTTAGCTGAAAAGATGTTCAGAAAAAAAGATCCTTGCTGTAACTGTACCTCAAGGTGATTCACTAATAAAATTTAAAAAAAAAATCCTTGGGCTGGAGTGATAGCACAGCAGGTAGGGTGTTTGCCTTGCACTCAGCCAACCAGGGTCCGAATCCCAGCGCCCCATATGGTTCCATGAGCACAGCAAGGGGTAATTCCTGAGTGCAGAGCCAGGAGTAACCCCTGTGCATCGCCGGGTATGACCCAAAAAGCAAAAAAAAAAAAATTAGAAAGAAGATGCTATACTTTGCTCTTTTATTTGCTATACATTGTTACTGCAGTCCCATTAAACCAATATAGCAACAAGCAAGACAACTGTGGGTTTACAGAAATACAAACTAGTTAATGTTACAAATGCTAATGGTCATTCCTTTCACAAATCCCCAAAAATGTGGTGCTCAAAGGGAATTATTTCATGTAATGTTCTATAGTAGGTATCCAGGGGTAAATTATATTTTCAAATATTCTTTAATTTGCAGAGACTTATAATCTAGAATACTTAAATACAGAAGATATTTTTATCTCTTCACTCTCAAAATATTAGAATTTGTCACATACTAAGTCTTCACATTGTGTATTAAAAGCTTTAATGTATCAAGAATAAAGACATGCAAGATGGGGCAGAGAGGTTAGTATCACTTCCATAGCTTCATTTCACCTGGATATGGCAAAATAAATGATGCCATAAGAGGGTCTGCTAATAGTTCCACATTAATTAAAATCTCATGTCTTCTTTCAATCATAATTGTTAAGGATACTTAAAAATTTCAGGCTCTGTCCAAATGCCACTTTCTACCTTTTTTTTCTTTCATTTGGGGCCATACCAAGTGGTGCTCAGGGTTTATTTCTGGCTTTGCCCTCACTCAGGAGACCTTGTGTGTATCAGGGATTGAACCCAGGTCAGCCATTTTTACAGAAAGTCTAATTTTCTACCTATATATTTTTTCTCTTTTCATATATTAAGACTTTCTTAACATATATATCTAAAAAGAAATAACAAATATGTACATGTCATAGGTACACACTAAAAAGTTCTCTTCTCTTTTATTTCCCCTTCCTTCACCTTTTTTATGTTGTGGGGCCATACTCAGATTTATACACAAAGATCACTCCTGGTTGTATTGCAGAGACCATGTGTGGTGCCAAGAACAGGACCTGGGCCAGTTGAATGAATAGTGAAACAGTCTACTTGCTATTGCATTACTCTAGCCCCAAAAGGAAAGTGTATCTAAACTGAGACCGCACTTTCATTTTACCCCAGAAATGAATATTTTCCCTTTAGGGTGTTTGTAAAAAGATTAGGTTACTTTCCCTTATGCAGGATATGTGAGCACAAGGAAGAGGTAAAACACATTTCATAAGGACCAAAGAGCTTTTTTCTTTCATATGTGCATCAGGGGCTGGAGCAATAGCACAGCAGTTGGACTTTCGCCTTTCACTCGGCCAACCCGTGTTCAATTTCTCCGCCCCTCTTGGACAGCCCGGCAAGCTACCCAGAGTATCAAGCTTGCACGGCAGAGCCTGGCAAGCTACCCGTGCATATTGGATATGCCAAAAACAGTAACAATAAGTCTCTCAATGAGAGACGTTACTGGTGCCCACTCGAACAAATCAATGAGCAACAGGATGACAGTGACAGTGATGTGCATCAGAGTTTACTGTGTGTATCAATGTCTTTAACTCATCAGCATTCAGTAATCATACGTATAATGTTATCTCTTTGTCTGCTGGCTCTTGGTAGATCTTCCTATTGTTACATTTGCTTAACTGTTGGCATGAAAAGTTGTTTTCTCATTGAAGCCATACTATTTGACAAATATTGAAATAAACTACTGATTTTTAATGGATATAAAAATATATATTAAAGAAAACATTTGGCAGTGAATTACACTTAATGCTATATTTTTCAACTTCTTAGTTAGGTCTCATTTAGATAATAATTTTCCATTGCCAATGTGATAAAGTATACTGAAATATAAGAACATTTCTAGAACCAAGACGTGATCCCAAGGCACTTGAATTTACTTGGGGACATAAGAAATGGAGAAACCACAGAACTTTAAAAAGTAATTAAGGAAGACTTGATTTTATGGAAAACTTGCCCACTCAATATACTATTTTCCAAGAAGTTGGTATAATGACAGACTATGTAGCCATTATCAAAATCCCAGGCTATAGGAGGCTAAGTTTGGTTCATTGAACTTATATGCCATCATCGTTTGGCTAAACCCTCAGAGAATGTAGCTTTGGAGTTTAAGTGTGGATGAAGCTTATTCGCCAAGAGCTGAAAAATGACAAAATAAAAGTATCCGTCTACACAGAAGCTGTCGACCAAGGGACTGGAAAAAAATTTAACCTCAGAAATGTTATCAGTGAGCAAGAATAGAAAAGAAGGCAGTCTTCGAAGAATTACACTGAAGAGATCATTCTCCAGGCTTTCATGAATACTACTTGCTCAAAGTGTGTCTGTGCAAGCCAGTTTCCAAAGAATCATTTTATTCAACCAGGTGGGACAAAATAATCTCTGGTATATAATTAGCAAGAGAAGGAAGAGGCAAAGTTTGAGAAGACTGGCACCATGAGAATTCTTCTAGGAAAAGAAAGATGAAAAAAGAAGAAAAAGAAACGTAGAGAAACGAATCATTTGATTCTCATGGGACAATTTCCAACTAAAGTATTCATATAAAATAATGAATACTTATTTATACTTATAAAATAATACTTATAAAATAATAGACACACAGTCCACAAAATAACTCCAGAAAGCTAAGACAAAGACAGGAAAATAAATCTATGTGGAATAAGACTTTAAATACTATTATGAAAGCACATACATAAAATTAAAAGGAAATTAACAAAATCAGTTTTATAAAATCAGTATCTATGTTTTATGAATGATATTTAAGTGAATCAAAAATAAGCCATATGCTTGGAGAAGATTTCCGAAACCTCAAATCTTCTAAAGGATTAGAAGTGTGGTTGGTCTACATTGTGTTGTACTCAAGGCTGTCCCAGGTCTTTGCTCATAAGTTGCTTGTATTGCTTCCAAGGGGATCTTTGGCTATGGGAGCAAAATAAAGCATGGTCATCTGCAAGGCAGGTGCTAAACAAAGACTTTAAAAATATTAAAAATCTAAAAGTAAACTGTAGCACTGTCTCACCGTTCATCAATTTGCTCAAGTGGGCACCAGTAACGTCTCATTGTGAGACTTGTTACAGTTTTTGGCACATCGAATATGTAATGGGTAACTTGCCAGCCTATACTGTGCGGGAAGGATACTCTTGGTAGCTTACTGGGCTCTCTGAGAGGGACAGAGGAATCGAATCTGGGTCGACCGAGTGCAAGGCAAAAGCCCTAC
The DNA here is from genome assembly GCF_027595985.1 of Sorex araneus. Taxonomy (NCBI): domain Eukaryota; kingdom Metazoa; phylum Chordata; class Mammalia; order Eulipotyphla; family Soricidae; genus Sorex; species Sorex araneus. The sequence goes on along the minus strand of NC_073313.1, from coordinate 301,838,419 downwards.
CTGCTGTGCTGCTACTTCAGTCCAAAATAAACATTAAAATTAAATTTTAAATGATAAAAAAATTGGAAAAGGCACCTCACTAAATAAATTATATATATATTAAAATGAACATTTGAAATGATGCTCATAGTAATGTCATTAATCACTGTATCACTATCATCCCATTTCTCATCAATTTACTCAAGTGGGTGCCAATAACTTCTTCATTCGTCCCAGCCCTGAGATTTTTGCATTATTACCTTACTTCTTTATTCCAACGATTGGAGGCTCTTCTCAGCATTAGGGGTATTCAGCCAGGGGTGGTTCCTGAGTGCAGAGCCAGGAGTAACCCCTGTTCATCACCAGGTGTGACCCAAAAAGAAAAAAAAAGTTTTAGTTGTAACCAATATCTGGAAATAACCAATATGGCCTTTGGTAGTTAAATGAATAAACACATTAGAGCATCCATAAATAAATTAATCAATTCATAAAAGGACTTGGAAGAACTGTAGATACATAGTGATCATTAGAAGAAGAAAAAATGCTACATACGGCATATTTGGACATTTCATAGACTGTGTACTGTACTACAAAGGCCAAAGATTTCTAGGAACACATCGGTGGGAACAGAATACCTAAATAAAGTAGCGGATACAAAGTAAATGCATTTATTCTTTGTGAATGTCTCAGTGGAAAATAGAAAACTCTGCATTTGCCAAAAACCTATCAAAAAGCCATTATAGACAGTGAACTTAAAGGCAGAGAGAATGCTCAATTTAATGGGTGTGTGATATTCATACAAGAAGCCCACCGGAAACAACCCCAAGCACAGAGACAGAAGTAGCCGCTGAGCACTTTTAGGTGAGGCATACAAACAAGACAGAAAAATTAAAAAGCAAAGCAAAAAAAATGAAATATGTAGGTAGCACAAAGCAAATCTTAGAACCATTCATGAGCTAGAGAGATCCCAGAAAAAAATGAACTGTGACAGGAGAATTTGATGATATAACTACTGCATGATACAATGACCTGCAAAAGAACAAGAACAAATACTCTGCTAAGAAAACAGGTAATTCACTAAAAGGATGAACAAAGTATATCCTTGATAAAATTTTCATCATGGTAAGGCTTAAAATTCCTGGTATTACTAATTTTGCTTATTAAATAAAATAGTAATATACATGGGCACCAGATGCTGAAAGTCATGTGTGATAATGGCAAAGTGGAATTTACAGACAAGGGGAGGAAGTTCCGCATTTCTTTCAAGAATGCAGAAAAATTGAACTTACGTACAGTTTAAATTATATAAAAACCATGTATCTACCCAGGTATGTGTTTGCATCCTGGGTTAATATAAACACAAATGGTTTGCTTCAACATCTTACAGATGCTAATGAACCAATACTCTAGAACCAGGAAACACCTCCATTGTCCACAGTGAGTTTCTAATCTCATTCTCTGTAAGAGGCTGAAGGGCTCACAAGGGCTGGGGGCTGCTCCCAGTAATAATCTGCCAGCCAGGTTAGAAGCAGGGGTTTCAGTGCTCTGACTGGCTGAGTTGCTACTGCTGACCCAGGCAGTGTGAGATCACCAGCCTCCCCATGTGGTGCTCAGGAGCCACAGGCCACTGGTGGTGTGCAGGGATACACCTGGGAATGATTGGGAGAATTTTGGTGCTAGGGTTGAAGGAGGTGAGTACTTATATAAAAAGAATGCACCTCTCATTCATGTGCCACACACACACACACACATACACACACACACACACACACACACACACACACACACACACACATATATATATATATACACATATATATATATCCTTACCACTCAAATGATTTTTTTTTGTGCTGAGATTCTTAGTGTTAATCCATGTGTGTGCATGCATGTGTATGTTTAATTTAGGTAATACTACCTTTCCCATATTACCATCTGATTCTTATAATGCTACTTTGCCATTCTTAAATTTTGAAAAAAATGACTTTGTGACTAATTGTAAGAATAGGGCAGAGCATACAAGCTATCTGAAGAACCAAAAAAGTAGAAAAGAACACACACATATACATACATACACAAACACACACACACACATAAATTCTTATGTGCACGCACAACCAGATTGGATAATGTCAAAGTAGTACAGGAGACACTTTAAATCGATAGCTCTGAAGTAGATGAAATAACCACCTAACAGATAACAGCTCCTAAGATCATTTTACAGTGAAAAAAACCTGACACACACAAACAAAAACAGATGGGTGATTAATGTCAATATTAAAAGTTGTAAGTCAAGTTGATTTTATTTGTAGTTTATATGAAATGATGAAGATGGCACTTTATTTCTGTAGTCTTCCTCCTCACAACCTCTAACTTCAGTATTATTATGGAGGAAAAACATCAAATTCTAGGGGCTGGAATGATAGCACAGCATTTAGGGTGTTTGCCTTGCACGTGGCTGACCCGCGTTCGATTCCCAGCATCCCACATGGTCCCCAGGAGAAATTCCTGAGTGAAGAGCCAAAAGTAACCTGAGCATCACTGGGTGTGACTGAAAAATCAAAAATAAAATAAATAAAATAAAGTAAATAAGAACATCAAATTCTAATTACGGGAAAACCTACAAAATATTTAACCAAGGAACTGTGAAAGCTGTCAAGGCTGTTGAAATAAAGTCAAAAACCAACATGGTCAAGCTTAAACTGATCAGACATGATGCTCTGGCAGGGATGGAAAAAGGATTTTAAAAACTTCCCTAAAGAAAAGAAAATATCAATAAAAATAAGTCTTGTTTATAAAAAATTACTAAGGCAAGTTTTTAAAATTTTAAGTCTGCTTTTCAAGAGATCCTAAGACAAAGAAAATCAAATCATCATAATGTCACACCATTATTTCAATATGTCTGATACTTTATTTTATATAAAGTGTTATAGACAAGTTTCACAACGGAGATGTTACTGGTACCTGCTTGAACAAATCAATGAGCAACAGGATGACAGTACCAGTGACAGTTTTAAATGTAATCATTGAAAATGTAACTAGACATGAGTTTTATATTTTTAAATATTTTTTCAAAACTAAAAATATTCATGGGATACATTCTCAGCATGACTACTAATCATAAAAATTGAGATTAGAGTATAAATTTATTTGAAAACTACAAGACAGTATAAAGCAAAAACTAAGAGAAAAGCTTTGGAATAATGCCTGACTGATTAATCCCTCCCTCCTGGGATATTATCTACAGGAGTTGTGAATATCTCATCTAAGTATTATATTAAAGATAATGATTGTGTCTGAAATCAGTTTCAATTCTAATATTCAGTAAATTTTAAGCGAGAAATAAATAATTATATATCTTTCATCTATATTCCAGACAACTGCACTGATTTAAGTTCATTGGGTTATTTCTGCAGTTATAAAAAGCCAAATGAATATAACAATTCATCAACAATTTCAGTACTTCCATTTGCTATCTGATGTATGATTAAAAGTACTATTACTTGCAAAATAATTTTATCAATGGTGGCAGGAATATAGTCCTCAATTTTCTAAACTGGAAACTTCTTGCACCTCTACTATTAATCTAAACACTGTAAACTGGAAAATGTATATCATGTGTGCTGCTATAAGTTAATTTTTTTCCTCTAAAATATATACCAGAAAATTAAATTCACCCCTGAACTGGACCCTAGGGCAATGATTGATATAAGTATAAATTTTAAAGCAAAGATATAAAACTCTGGAATTGCTAGTTAGTAATAAAAACACTGACAGAACTTTTAAACTTCATTTCTCTAGCCAGCTTCTTACACAATTATGACTTTGGCCAATATCAGAAAGTTTGGGTAGTAAAAAGAACTTCCTAAGCTATATTATTGACCTATGCATATCACCAGGTGAAAATGTTTTTACTCTATGCGTACCCAAATAGTTCCACTCAGAACAGAGGTGCAAATACAGAACATACTCCTGAACAGCCTGGAGGGAAATAAAATTTTATCAATGGTGGCAATTTTGTTTCATGACATTAACATCATTATCTATACGAAACCGAAATTAATAGCAACCTTCCAAATACATATTCAGGAACAATTGATATAACTGAGTGAAAGTAAGTTGCTATTGCTCATCCAACTAGCAAGCTTACAAAAAATAGAAACCTTAAATATGGATCATTTGCTTATGTTAATTGTTAAGTACTTATGGGCAGGAAAGTTAGAATTAGGGGTTTAGGTGTTTGTTTTGCAATCAGCCAAATTCAGCTGAACCTTAGCACCGCATATGGTCCTATGAATACCCCCAGGACACACCTCCAGGAGTAATCCCTGAGCACAACCGGTTGTGGCACCAAAACACACAAGCAACAGAAAGATGAACTTGATTGATTTCTTATATTGAGTTAAATGGTAAATTGATTTATCATCAGAAAACTTTGGGAAGCCACAGAGATAAGGGAAGAGCTGAGTAAGTACCTGTTCACCCGGAAACTCAGAAAATAAAAGGTTTAGCTGAGATCCTGCCTTAGATAGATAATCTGTCGATTTCACAAGGCAGTCTTCAGGTCAACCTAAATCCACTTGATCAGCATCTTCTGGGAATTTATCTCCACCACCCTGCATCCCAGGGAAGTGTAAAACTTTGGCTGGGACAAGATTTAGTTCTTTCAGGTCTAGTAAAAAGATGTGAAAGGAGGACCTATCTGAAAAACCAGATTCTTCCTCTTGATTGGAGAAATTATCCAGCATAAGACGGTAGAAAATAGTAGAAAGAATAACATTTTCAGCCCTCAATAGAGTCATTCATTGAAGAAAAATAGCATACCAGAGATAAGGCTGAGACCTCTATTTAATTGAGATGCCAGGAGCCACACCCCTAGGTTAATTCTTTGTCTGTCTTTCCTTTCTCTTGTCTCTCTGATGCTGAGATTAGAAACCTATTACCTCAACAAGGTACTTGTTGTAATACTGACCCATATCTGGTACAATTTAATTTTTTCTTTTTAAAATATACATTGATGTTGCTAAAATTGGTCATATAATAAGTCAAAAACTCTACCACTGTGTAACATTCCAGGACACACTTAATTTTTCCTTTTTTCTTTTTAATTTTGGTAGTGTTGTAACCCTACTCTCTAAATTGAGGTTGTTATTTGTTATTGTTGCGATTAAAGGGATTAGGGATTAAAGAGAGACTTGAACCATACACATGTGTTTGACAGCTGAACCCCACCCAAACTTGGGTATTTTTAAGTTATTTTAATTTAGACATCCATCAAAGGTTTTGGAAAGTTTAAAATATTTAAAAATTTAAAAATACATAAATATTTAACAAAAGAGAAATATATGAAGGGACAAAGACAACTCAATCAATTAAATAAGCAACAGATAAAGATAAAGCAAGCATAAACTGAGGGAGAGACAATTGGAAACTGTGTAAAATGATAAAAACTTACAAGATGAAACTCAGTAACATGTTCATCACAATAAAATTAAACATAGTACATAGATATCTTGCTCTCTAGACAGAAATTTCAGTTGTAAAGTGTTTGAAAAGTTTATTTTATGAAAAACAAGCATAACAGAGACTACAAGGGATGTAATTAGCTAGTATATATACTTTCACTATCTACACTTTTGGTAAATTATAACTAATTAAAAAGTTCACTGACACTGTCATCCTGTTGTTCATCGATTTGCTCGAGAGGGCACCGGGAACGTCTCCATTGTGAGACTTGCTGTTATTGTTTTTGGCATATTGAATACACCAAAGGTAGCTTGCCAGGCTCTGCTATGCAGGGGAAATACTCTTGGTAGCTTGCTGGGCTCTCTGGAGTGGCGGAAGAAACAAACTCTGATCAGCTGCGTGCAAGGCAAATGCCCTACTCGATGTGCTATCGTTCCAGGGCCGGAGCGATAGCACAGCGGGTAGGGCGTTTGCCTTGCACGCGGCCGACCCAGGTTCGATCCCCGGCATCCCATATGGTCCCCCGAGCACCGCCAGGAGTAATTCCTGAGTGCAGAGCCAGGAGTAACCCCTGAGCATCGCTGGGTGTGACCCAAAAAGCAAAAAAAAAAAAAAAAAAAAAAAAAAAAAGTTACAGAACTGAAATCTTATTTCTAATAACATTCTCTGAAAACTGCAATCAGATCTCTGTAAAAATAGCAATTTCTAATTTAGGGAATGAAATATACATGATAATCCTGATATTTGTAGAAAATGTCAAAGGAATACATAAACCAATTATAATATTTCTCAATGATAATAAAGTAAAAAATACGATATAGGAAAATTATGCACCCTTTATAGAGTATAATTTTATTGATACTTCAACTCTGCCATTTTTTCGCCAGAATTCAATATCCCACAGATAAATGGCAGAAATATCTCCATAGGGTTATATCTACAAATATTGGACTTACAGTTAAAAATCAGGGTCAGCCAAACAAGAAGTCTGAGAAATTAATAACAAAACATTAGATATTTGTGTTGCAATATTAATAGCTGACAGAGTAAAGACAAAGATTATTATTACTGAAAAGGGTAATTCTATAATTACAAAAGGATATTTTCCCCAAAAATATGAATCAGTCTTCAGCATATAAATTCCAACCTTACAACTTCTATAAAAAGTAAGTGATCTATGTAGTTTTGATATGAGGTGTTAGTCACCACTGCAAATAATTAAGATTTGAAATTCAATTTACTAATATTAAATTCAATCAATAAAATAATCACAATATAATCCTAGTACATACTGCCACAGGGATATACGTTCTGTAAGAATAAATACTATATTTTTTGTCCCCTTCTTTCTTTCCTCCACTTTCTCCTCTCCTCTCTTCTTTTCTGCTCTCCTTTCCACATCCCATATTTCTCTTACTACATAAAGACAAAAGTCCTGCTGTGAATGTAGCTTTCCTACAAAAAGAAGAGCAAAATTGAAAAAATAAAAAGGAGAGAGAGAGAGAGAGAGATCTTTTGACCAAGTCACATGAGTGGCAAAGAGAATGATGGAATGTCCTGGTTTGCTGTCAGAATAAAATGCTTGGTTTCACCTATCTAAATGTTACTAAAATGCAGTCAGAGGTTCTAAAGAAATAGTACAACAGACAAGGTGCTTGTCTTTTGACAGACAAACCAGGGTTTGGTCCTGCATTGCATATAGTTTCTCCAAGCAGAGCCAGGAGTGATCACTTGGTACAGAGCCAGCAGTAAGCCCTAAGCCCTAAGCACAGCTGGATGTGCCCCACCTTCAAAAATGCAAACAAATTTTACATGAGTATTTTTTTTTCCTTTTCTTATTTTATTGAATCACCATGCTATCACACATTTACAAACTTGTTTTTGATTGTTTTGGGCATGCAACGTTCTAACACCCATCCCTTAATTAGGTGACTTAAGGAAATGATATATTAGATATAATCCTGCCCAGGAAAATTAGCTTAATGATAATAATAGCTACCAGGAAACAGAATAATCACTCAAAAAATGAATAGAATGGAAAAAGAATACTGGCTGTAGAGGTCTAGTATTTTTGTACTATTTAAAACTTTGCACAGAATTCCCTAAGATGAGTACAGACAGACTCTGTGATCAAAGAAGTGAGCAAACCGTTAAGAGACATATGTCAAGGGAACGGAAATGGCAACATCAGTAGAGTTTCCAGAATTTCTACAGCTGCAATTTTTATAGTTTTAGGGTATGTGGAGACTGCTTAGAAGCATCTTATGATTTGTTGAGCGAGCTTTCTCTTCCAGAATTTTGACTACATTATCTGGAATATTTTTTCTTCTTGAATATAACTCCAAGAAAAAAATAGTCTATCTTCCGGGAGAAGTTAATTCCTTAAAATGGAAGAAGTTCATTATTTAAATGGCTTTACCTTTGGCTTCAAGAAAAAACATAATAAATATCCCGAATCTTCTAGCAACATACAGTATTCCTAAATCAACATCATTTGCTTATTATTCCATCTGTTCAAATCTCTGATCTCTCCTTTGAACTCTTTTCATTTTTCCCCTCTATCCTGCCTTGGTTCTTGTATTTTGTCTTCTCCAGTTCTTCACTTTGCTATTGTCTACTAATTCAATTGTTTTATTTTCTCTCTCTTGCCCTGATATTGCTTAGTGAAGTAAAAAAAAATGCTTATCATCAGGCCCTATATTTATTTTTTAGTTTAATTTTTCCTCTGAGGCAGTCACAGTCCTTTTTGGTGGATGCTTCACATCCAGGGCACTAAAGACAATGTCCATAGTGGTCAGTAGTATTAAAGTAACACACACATGGATAGAGGAGACAGTATCATGGTTAGGGCTGTGCCTTGCACGTGTTCGCTTCCCAGGTATCCTGTGCTTCATAGACCATCACCTCGTATAGCCCCAGAGGCGCCCTAGCACTGTTGAGTATGTCGTGGAGGCCCCTGAGCACCACTGAAGCGACTCTGTAAATTCCCATCACAGCATCCTTGGGAGTTTGCTTGAAACCACCATTTTGTTTGGCCGAGAACCAGCAGGACTGGCCCTCAAACCCTGTGAGTACAGCTTTGAAGGTTACCCCAGCACCCCATACCACCAAACACATAGAGACACAGAATAAAGAATACAAAATCTTTTGTGTGTGTATAAGGGTCTCTCGCAGATATCCCAACTGTAGGTAACTGGTTTTACATAGGTCTAGTCACCGGGGATGGTTCTCACAGCTTACACATCCCCAATAGAAAGTCTAGCATATTCTAATTTTGCTCTTCCAAATTCAAATTAATTTCTCACCTTCTTTTTCTTTAAGCAGACTGAGAGTCATAATTGTTTCTTATAAAATAGGCATAACTCTCTTGTAGGAGAACTTGGTAGCAAAGTAAAATGATGTCTTCCTCAAGACTTTTGTCTTATGTTTCTTACTAGGTTAAAAGACTCATGAGTAGTATTGCATCTTCCAATTCTTTATTATATCATACCAGTATAAGTATATCTAAACATTATGGATCAATAATTAAACTCAAATATACTTTAATAATCTGATAAGTATAATATAATATCCTAGAAATTACCATAAGAATCGCTATACATTGTTGTAATAAATATAAGCTTTTGCTTATAAGAAACTTAATAAATCTTATAAGGAATTTAATATATATCAAGTTTAGGTTATTGGGTTATTTGAATTTCAATGTTGTGGAACAAAAATACAATTATCTTATCATATATCTACAATTGTTTAGCATTGTGAGAAATGAATCTTTAATGCTAAGAAGCAGCTGAGTACACATTAGTTCAATATTCTAAAACAGTTGCCAGAAAACAGCTAAGTTCCATTGTAATAAGAATGTGTTTGTACAGGTAAGAATGGGTTGTTTTATTAAAGAAGCAAAGTTATTTTCTATTATAAGTATTCCCTAAAGAGATTTAATCCCAAATACAATGATTTTCAATGTGTATTGTTATCCAAGAGCCCTTCAGGAAAGTTGTGTTATACAGAATTGCAATGATGCATGAATGGCTGAGAATTTGAAAGGAAAATGGAATTTTGATGTCAAGGTAGGGTTTTTTTAAATTCAAAACTACTTTGAAGCTCTTCCCTGCTTTCATTGCTTCCCCCAAGTAATAAAAACAAAACTTTACTATTAGTTTACTATGTGCAATAAATAAAGCATTTTTGAAACTTTTACATGCTTTTTCTTTCTACAGAAAGCAAAACATACAGTTTAAAATTTTATAACCCTGGCATGAATTAGAGGACATATAGGTAAAACGTGCATTGATATTAATGCACGTGGCTTTAAATATTCATAGTATTTAAGGCAGGATATTACCTTAAAGCTTACTTTTTATTTCTCTTAAAACAATAAGCTTTTACTCATTGTTAAGATGCCAGAAAAATAAAAATGATATTAGACTGTTAATATGGATTAGTACAATCAGATTTGATGAGTGTTACTCTATAACATCACTGTAGTATGTCATGAAAAAAGTACTCTATAATTTCATGGTAATTACAAAATTATAAAAACCAATTAGCTTTCTCTCTGATAACTATAGAAAGAAAAATAACAATGCATAAATTTAAAGATAGCATCAAGGAAAACATAGGCAGAAAGTGACATCAACCTCAAATATTCTGTCAGCAATTCAACTACATTAGCAAACCAAACAAACAGGAAAATATCAAACTAAAAATCATGTTCATTGGAGAAAAAGCTAGAACTAATATAAAATATGCCATTTTAAATGGGAGAAAGCATTTGTTCATCAGACATTTGATAAAGGGCATTAACCAAGATACACAAAGCTCAACAAAAACAATTAGAACAAGGACCCATCAAAACAATGGGAGAAGTTAGATATTTCCTCAAAGGTATGTTAGATGGCCAATAGGTGCATGAGAATGTTTATAGTCTACTTATGAAAGAATCCATAAATTAAAATGTGAGAGCGGGGTGGAGCTATACTGGGATTCTTGGTGGTGGAATATGAGCACTGGTGAAGGGATGGGTATTCGAGCATTGTATAACTGAGATTTAAACCTGAAAACCTTGTAACTTTCCACATGGTGACTCAATAAAAAATTAAAAAAAATAAATTAAAAAAATAGTTATCTTATGCAAATCTAAGAAAAAATGTGAGAAAATGTAACCTGGTCTTTTTTTTCCCCCACTGTATTTTTTCTTGAGTACATACTGCTCTTTTTTACTCCCCTCATCTATTTTGAATTAAATTTCATTCAATAAAAGCTATCTTGATTCATTGTCAGATCAGTGAGAACAGTTTATTTCAAAAAGATCTAAAACAATCAATGTTGTTGGGGATGCAGTAAAAAATAAGAACTTTTCTTTACTATTGGTGTACATGATTGCTTTAGTCTTTATGAAAAGCAGTTTGAAAATATCTTGAAAAACTAGAAATAGAGCTATCATATAACCCAGTGATTCCATACAATGGCATCTATCTCTGGACACAAGAGCATTATTTCAAGACAGATGCGCAAGCCTGTTTATTGCTACACTATTATTAACAACAGCCAATATAGGGGAATAATCATATGCCCAAAGAGAAAGTGCATAGATAAAGACATTGTGGTAAATATACACAATGGAGTACTGTTAGCTGGGACAAAATGAACTCTTGCTATTTTCTACAACATTGATCAACTATAAAAAGGAAACTTAAAGCTAAAAATGAAAAATATTTTTATCATTACTTGTACTGGAGCAATTCTTTAAAACATCTATAAACTTTACATTAATTTCATATTAAATATAGCTTCTTGATTATTACAAATTAAATATTCAATAATTATTGATTGTGATTTTTTTCATACATTGGTGCTTAGGGAACACATAGAATAAAGATCAACCTATCATTTTAATTTAATCACTGTCACTGTCAGTGTCATTGTCATCCCGTTGCTCATTGATTTGCTTGAGTGGGCAGCAGTAACGTCTCTATTGTGAGACTTGTTGTTACTATTTTTGGCATATCGAATACACCATGGGTACCTTGCCAGTCTCTGCCGTTTGGGCAAGATACTCTCTGTAGCTTGCATGGCTCTCTGAGAAGGGTGGAAGAATAAAAACCTGGGTCGCTTCCTTCAAGGAGAACACCCTACCTGCTGTGCTACTGCTCCAATAGTAAGGAAAATTAATAGCTGTCATCCCATAGTTGGGAAAAAATAGAAAGTAAACTCACTTCTCATAAAACAAGGCAATGTCCAGTCTTTCTAGAGTCCTTCTCCAAAATCTACCTGTATCATCTGCATGCATCTTCCTTATTTAGACTTTTAGTTTCATTTTTCAAATATCCAAGTTGCCCTTTTATCTTTGCCACTTTAGTTTTTTTCAGTACTTAGTGCAGCCAACCCAGATGTAATTTTCTGTATAATATGTCAAGTAGATCTGTGTGAGTGTGGTCTATTCTGATAAGTAGTTTCTGTTTTAATAAGAAACACTGTTTCTTTGATTCCCGATTTGCCTTTGGCTATACAATGCAGGGACTCCACATTTCTTTTGTCATTCTAGAAAGACATAGATAACTGAGAAATGGGAATTCCCTTTGAATAGCTATTAACATTCTTGTACGATTAATATGCAACAAGAAGGGCATTGTACAAGGAGTCCTGTGGAGAGATAATCATAAGATCTGCTCAGCTTTTGCTTGCAGCCCAGGTAAACACTGCACTGTAGGATGCCATGCAAATCATGCATTACTTAAGTATAAGGTGATTTAGTAAAACAGGAAAATCAACTAGGTCTCTTTTTAAAACAGACATAAACAAAAACAAACCCTGGGGCAATATCATCATCATCATCATCATCATCATCATCATCATCATCATCATCATCATCATCATCATCATCATCATCATCCTGTTGATCCTTGAATTTCTCAAGAGGTCTCAATAATGTCTCCATTTGTACTAGCCCTGAGATTTTAGAAGCCTCTCTTTACTCCTCCTTTCCAATAGTGCCACATTGGAGGCTCTTTCAGGGTCAGGTGAATGAGCACCATCATTGTTACTGGTTTTGGCATATGAATACGCCATGGGGAGTTTGCGAGGTTCTCCTATGTGGCCAGGAAACTTTCAGTAGCTTGCTAGGTTCTCCCAGAGGGAGAACTAGGCTATAAAATGTTGTGCACTTCCAGGAGCTTGGTTTTATAGTCTCTGGATGCTGGTGGTTGGTGGGATTACACCATGCCGGGGGCAGACCCTGGGTGTGACTGCCTAGCTGCTGGAAAATGGGGGATCTGGGCATAGGAGGCCCAGTCTTGATCCAAGCAGCCTTGGAGGTCTCAGTCCCGGGTCCTACACACCTGGGTTCCTCTGCCGGTTTCTTCATGCGTGAGGTTCATCCGAACAAAGGAAAGAGGGCCTTGAGCAGGGCGGTGGCTAGGCTCTGAAGGTCTTCGGCGGCCCTCAAGAGCTCTGCTCGGGGCACGAAGGGAAACTGAAGCCCACCCCTTCTGAGGGGTCTTGGGGAAGACAGCCAGGTGTGGGTGCAAGAGACTCTCTGCCAGGAGCAGTATTGAAAGAATTAATACAACCTATGACCAAATCTTTTCTTTCCCATCCCCCAAATTATTTTTAATTTGTTTTTATTAGTCAATCCCTGGAGTAAATTCTAAAAGAGATTTTAATTTAGTTCACAGATCATAACTTTTGTCAATGGCATTGATACATCTCTACTGGGGTTTGTTTCTAAACCAAATGATTCTAACACCAATAACTCCATTCAGTGTATGACTCCATTTACACCTATTGCCAAACTATTATAGTTCTCTCTGCCTGAGTCCTTACTGAGACCACAATTGAAATAAAACAAAAATCAAAAACCTCAACTAGCAACAGTTACTGTGACCACATTCACTGTCTCTATTTTTAGGGACCTTCTGTGTACCTGCAGTTTAAACATAATGCTGAAAGCTAAGTGATTTTGTGTGATGAAGTTGATAGTCTTTGAGGAAACTTTCTGGGCATGTAATTAATCATTTCCAAAATTAAGAATTTTACAGAGGCACAAAAACCATCTGCTCTTCTATTCATCAGTCTACTATTAAACTTTTCTTTGGATCCCATGGCTAGTAAATGGTCCTTGCCTGGAAATGGGTTATGACAACCAATATTTTTTGCAGCCTTTTTTCTCCAAAGTCATGTAGACTAAGGTGAAAAAACAAAGATAGAGAGTCATTCTTAAGAAGAGCTTCACTCCTTTCAAAAACTATGGTTTTCCTAATTCTGGGGGGGGAAAAAAAACCTTCTCCATCCTGTAGATCTTAATAGCTAGTGATACCAGGATATATCTATATATCCTAACACTCAATTGACTCTAGCTGAGCTGAAGATGCTAATTATTCCTATTACTTAGATGACAAACTAACTATATGTTCCCTGGATGCAATCAAGCCAAGATGATCATGTTACCTTCTTCCCTCCCTTCTAAAATTTCACAACTATTACTGGTATGTTCTCGGGCACAGACACCTAGACATTAGATTCAACCTGTATAGAGTCTCCCAAACATTCCCAAAACAGCTTCCCCCGACACACACATTTAGTTAATTTTTAACTTCCCTGGAAGGAAAATTTACAAAAACAATTCTGAGATCCCAGAGGATTTTGGAAGAATTTTGACATTCCAACTTCATGCTGATAATTTAATGTTTGAAGAACAACCTTCCCTATTATCAGAAATGATGCATCAATTATAATATTTAGTCCTCCTTATATAATTAAAATTTAGCTAATTGTATAGTTGATTTCCTGGTCTCCCATACTTGAAGTTTTTATTTTCATAACAAAATTTGTCCTTTATTCTTTACTCTCAATATTAAATTTTGCTTTTGTGTTATATAGTCCATTAAACATATTTGTCAAACTAAAATAATCAGCATATATATTTCATGCACAACTTTCTAGCCAGAACTTACTTCCCATCTCAGAACCTCATCTCTGAATGTAAAGTACAGTGAATTGAGAAAAACAGTGCTTTCACATGCATAGAAAAAATTATCATGTTTTTTTTGTTGTTGTTGTTGCAATCCTTTCCTTCTACCAGAAATGAATTTTGCTGCTTCCATTCAGCCATCACAAACTTCTTTACATATTTTTCTGACAGTGACTTTGCTTATCCAACTCTCAGGATGCTTTCTGATACGTGGCTTAACTGAAATGTATTGTATTTATGTTGGGAGCAGCAATTGTCAGTGCATGTCCATAAATAAACCACAATTTTCAGCACATTTCACTGAGGCAATTGATGTTTTATTTAACCTGGACAAGCCAAATACCTATTTTATTAGTAAACAGCTCTGTGCCCTAGTAAAGACACATTTGATGAGACTGTCTCTTTCTTTGTATTCTTTTAACTGTCAGATACCTACAGGGGCAGTGCAATGTAGGCATTTTGTGCAAGCGAAGTAAACACAGAGATTTTTCAAGCAACTTGGAGAAAACATTTCACCAGCCAAAGCCGTTCTTAACAGCCCTCAGGTCACCCCAGAAAATACTAGTCTGTTATTGTCTGTGATGAAATTCTACTAGGAGGACAGCATGTTGAAAAACCAAAAATAAGTCAAAGGAAAAGAGGCAGAGATTGAAAAACAAATGTTTTTAAAAGGTAGTTATGAATAGAAACCTGCCCCTGCCCGGCAAATCTGAACTACACCTTTCCTTAAATGTCCCTTTGAAGAGATTGAGAAATCTTTAAAAAATGATCTATTCTTCTTTTCTTCAAGTATAAAGTATTTTGGGGATCAATGCTGATAGTACAGCTGATCGGTGTTTGTCTTGCATGTGGCCTACCTGGGGTTTGATCTGCAGCATCTCAAATAGTCTTCTAAGCACTCCTTGAGAAATCCCTCATTGCAGAACCAGGAGCATTTTCTGTGTGACCCAAAAATTAAAAAAAAAGTATGAAGAATTTTCTTTTCCTTTAAATATGGCTATAAAGTAATTAATTCCATATTATATAGAGTAAATTTTCTATTCTTCTGTTTCCAAACAAAGAAAGTAAAAATCTTTTAGTCATTATAAAGTCTTCATTATTTTGAATGTAAGAATACCAGGGTGATATAAACATTAGAACTATGGAAATTGTAAACTTACAAGAGTTTTCATTTATTCTTACCACATATTTGTGGGTAAAATGACTGTGATATTTTGAGTTTTCTTTATTTTACTTAGTTTTTCCTTTGATTAAAATTGTGTATGAAGCACATAATTTTTCTAGGGTATTTATTTAGTTTTACTTTACTTTGTAGACCATACAATGATATACCACATAAAAGAGAATACTTATGTTGTCTTTGCTGATCAAACTATTATTTCAGTTAGTCTATATATGTATTAATTTATTCAAACTGTTATAGCAAAATACAATAGACTCAGTATATTTGAAAGAACATTTTTTTTATTTTATTTTATTTGGCTTTTTGGGTCACACTCGGCAATGCACAGGGGTTAGCTCCTGACTCTGCACTCTGGAATAACTCCTGGTGGTGTTTGGGGGACCGTGTGGTATGCTGGAAATCAAACCCGGGTGGGCGTGTGCAAGGCAAATACCCTACCTGCTGTGCCCCACAATTTTTATTTCTTACAATAATGCGGGAGCTTTTTGCATTTCTTCTGTCTTATGATGCTAGGAAAACTATCCAGTCTATTAAAGAAAATCGATTTGTCCACCATCTTCTCACACACATTGAGTTGCATTGGCCCCTCAATGTATTTTTAAATTATTTAAAGACAGAAAACTGTATGTTGGGATAGTTTTTCATAAGAATAAAATATTTCCATTTCTTTGTATTCTTTATAGAAATTAAACACTAATTTACTATCTTTAATCTAGCTTATTTCTGGCTATGACCAACTCTCCATTATTAGTACTAATAGCATTTATTTTTGATATAACTTTTATCACAAATGTAATTTAACTTCTAGTTATGGAACTCTAATTAATAATTTGATGTATACTATAAACTTAAAAGAACTTGGATTTTAGCAAGTAATTTATTAACTGATGGTATAGTAGAAATACAGATTAATTAAGTTTCTGTCGACTAATATGTAGGCTCTTTATACCATTCTTAGATGTCTGTGCTTTTCTGTTCTCCACAAGTTGTGGCAACCAGAATTAAACATTCAAATAAATGAAAATGACCTGTGCAAATGGAACAGGAACCATTTCCTTCAAACTTGTATCTTTTATTAGCTTGTTGAGAGTTAACTCATACCATAACATAAACATGCAACCAACTGTATTTTCTGTATATCTGATTCTGCTTTGTTCTTTCCTTGAACCATTACACTGTTCGCTATGATTGTATCTTGCTGAAATATTAACATTTATTCTCATAGAATTAATGTAAGTGGCAGTAGTTAATGACTCCTACCAGCTGTAACCACGTTCCTGATAAGCCAAACTAGCCATGTGATTCACACCAGATATATTTAAAATCTTCATTTGTATAGTCACAACTCATAGTGTCATTTCTTAAATAATCATAATTATGCTTGTATGCTAAGGCTGATTTTAACATAGAACTTCTGACTCTGAACTGAAATGATGCCTCCTCTACCCAGCTAAAGTTTGAGTGCCTACTCCCTCAAAATAAGGCTATATCTAGGGATGCAATCTTTAAAGAAGTAATCAAATTCAAAGGAGGTTTCTCCATTGCCACCTAATCCAATTGGACTAATGTCCTTAAAGAAGTGCTTTGGACACACAAAGTGTTTGGGTGTTCATGCACAGAGAAAAGACCTCCTGGAGAGGCAGGACACTGTCATCCCTCTGCAAGCCAAAGTGGCAGTTCCTGGGAAATCAATCCCCATAGCACTTTCATTTTACTGCCAGTCCCTAGAATTATATGCAAGATGGGATTGACTCTTAGTTTTGTGTTCTACATATAGTTATTTCACCACATTTTATAGTGGGTAGAAAATGTATCTGGACAGTGGTTAAAACAAAGTCTATCCACCTGCTGTGATAGATAAATAGTGAAGGCAGTACTTAATCTCTAACTCAATTTTCACTAAAATTCTGTGAACATAAAATAGAAATTTATTAATGGCTCTCAACTCCTGCT
This sequence comes from Sorex araneus, assembly GCF_027595985.1. Classification (NCBI taxonomy): domain Eukaryota; kingdom Metazoa; phylum Chordata; class Mammalia; order Eulipotyphla; family Soricidae; genus Sorex; species Sorex araneus. The sequence goes on along the minus strand of NC_073313.1, from coordinate 301,820,867 downwards.
CAATGGTCTGATTGGAAGTGCATTTATACTATATTTAAACTGGTTCCTAAGTCTAAAATACTGAAAACTACTGGTTTATATGGTGCATGACTATTTCTTCCTGGTGATATATCAGGACATTCACATTTTGTTTTTCATCAATCTAGGACATTTATAGATATATATGGACTTTTTGTTAGCTAGAGTTAATATTATTTACCTGACTAGGGGCGAGCAGAGAATATTGTAATGATTTATATGCAAACACTGCAAACTTGCCTACAGCAGTTCAAGAAAAGCCACAGGCTTTGAAGGGCTCTGAGCCTTTAGAAAGCAGCAGCACAGAATCAGACTATGTCATGGCTCTGGAGTTCCTGGAAATCTTATTCTGCATGTTTAGTCTGCAGAAAATGTGTTATGAAAAAAAATAGAGTTCTGGTAGAATTTCTATAGACACATTGAGTAAACAAAAGTCATTAACTTTTTTCTAATGTATAGCTATTATGGGTAAAGTATATTCTTAAGGAAAGCATTTATGTGTGTCTGTTTATGTAGCATTCTAACAATCCTGTGACAGAAGCAAGGTTGTAAAGATACGTGAGATAAGTACAAGAATAATAACAAAGAGATATGCATTGGTCTTCTCTCAGAATTTGCACAGCAAAGAACAAATTTTCAATAAATACAGTTAATCCCAAGTATAACTATATTTACTGAGAATTAATGATGAATGATAGCACAGTGGGTAGGGCATTTGCCTTGCAGGTGGCTGACCTGGGTTCAATTCCTCTATCCCTCTCAGAGAGCCCAGCAAGCTACCAAGAGTATCCCGTCTGCACAGCAGAGCCTGGCAAGCTACCCTTGGCATAGTCAATATGCCAAAAACAGTAACAAGTCACAACGGAGATATTATTGGTGCCTACTCCTTCAAATCGATGAACAAAGGGACACCAGTGCTACAGTGCTACATAAAATATGAATATCCAACTAATGTTGCACATATAATTACTATGTGAAAAGTGATTTCATGTTATGTAAATTTGTAGATTGTTTCTCTCACTGAATATGGTATCAGTTCAGGGGCATATGTCTTCAGTCAATTTTAAAACAACTGCCAGGCGCCTAACATAAGATTTCATATATGTTTGCTCTTATTTTAACAAATTTTACCAGGTAATATGGGCTCAAAAGGATTCTGCCTCGATACTAGATTTTAAACAGCAGTATTTTAAGGCTATTTCATTATGGTAAAAAGTGGACATTGTGTTTAGGAACCAAATTCTGCAAACCAAACGTTTATTATTTATGATATAGAAGAAAATGAAGTATTCATGAACACGCTCTCTTATGCCCACTGCATTTGTGAGGAATTCAAAGATGAACTGCTTTTGTTATCCACTGGGAGTCTGGAGAAAATTCTAACTTTGTAAGTATCGGCATTTCTTTCAACAAAAAGTAAAAGTCAACCTTCTGTATTATAGGTCAGAGAAAGTTTCAACGGGCCAAAATCTGGGATAAAACCATGTTTCTCAACTAATAGGTCATTTACAAATGAATCTTGGTAGAATTAACTTTTCTGAAAGAATTTTGAATTGATCAATTCTGCTTCACAGCTTTGGTTAAGATAATCCTAATAAATAGAAAAGCTTTGGGAAATGAAGATCAGATCTAAGCATTTGAGTAGTTTTCCTTGGAGTCATGAGAGAAATGAAAGTTCACTCTTTGACCTTGAAAGTTCAAAGGATACATAGTTTCGAGATATCCATTTTCTCACCATGCAATTTACTTTTAGGCAAGGGAGCCACACAGCACAATAATCAGAAGTTACTGCGGGCTCTGCTGAGGTACCATGTGGGAGGCTGGGGATTAAACCAGGGTCTGCCACGTTCAAGGCAAGTACCTTACCTGCTATACTGTTTTGAATATCTAGCCCTCAGTATGCAATTTTTTAATGAAAAAGAATAAAATCAAGGGACTCCGTGTCAGGCTGTTTCATTTGGGAAACCCCAGAGGAGGGTGGGTGAGGCCCCTCCTCTCCAAATGACCCGGTCCTGTCAGCCGGAAACCTCCAGAACTCAAATGCTGCCATGCTCACCACTGCTCTACACACACTCAGTCTGAGCCCCACCCATCATTGAACCTATCCCTGGACCAACATCTCACAGCAATCATATTCCAAGAGTAGCGCACTATATTTGATCGGGTTTAAAGTAGAAGGCAACCAATCTTAAAGGGAAACTGGAGCAATAGCACAGCAGGTAGGGTGTTTGCCTTGCATGTGGCCGACCCGGGTTCAATGTTTGATTCCTCCATCACTCTTGAGAGTCTGGGAAGCTACTGAGATTATCCCGCCCTAGGGGCAGAGCCTGGCAAGCTACCTGTGGCGTATTCAATATGCCAAAAACAGTAACAACACACACACACACATACATATATATGTAGGCACATGAGGTTCAACCTTTAACAATATATTAATAATTTCTTATCACTGTCACTGTCACACCGTTGCTAATCGATTTGCTCGAGTGGACACCAGTAACTTCTCCATTGTGAGACTGGTTGTTACTCTTTTTGGTATATCGAATATATCATGGGTAGCTTGCCAGGCTCTTCCATGTAGGTGAGATACTCTCAGAAGCTTGCTGGGCTCTCCAAGAGGGAAGGAGGAACTGAAACCAGGTCGGCTGTGTGCAAGGCAAATGCCTTACCCACTGTGCTATCGCTCCAGCCCTTATAGAAAGGCTTAATAGCCCCTGGTGAAATAAAACAATCTTCACACACTTTCCTCTAGGGAATCTTTTTTGGATCATTTTCAGCGGTTTATTCATAATAAACAATACAAAATAAATTATTTCGGTTCTGTTTGGAGGTAGTGGTTGGGGTTGGGGATCGAAACATACGAAGTATGGTGGTGGGAAGGTGTGTTCAAATATTAAATGTAAATAACTATTGTGAGTTACTTTATAAAAATATAATAGAATTATAAGAGGAAACATATTTTTAAGTATAAGCTGAAAATGCCCTCAAGATCCCCTATGGAAGCACTGAACTTAGTAAAAACAAAAAAAAGAATAGAAAAAAAATTAAGTAACTCTTAGAATCTTCCTAGAATAATTTTATTTGTCCCTTAAAAAAGGGGTTGGTGACTTATATTAATGTCAAGAAGGGAAAATAATATACAGACCTCAATTTAGTACTCTAAAATCTGGATAAGAATTTTTTCCCTATAAATTAGCATTTAGACTATACAAACTACATGGTTAGTTTCATCTTCTAACTGGCAAACTCAGTCGCATATAAAGGACTAGAATGAGCATATCATAGTATTTTGTTATAATTTTTTAAAATAATTTGGAGTAATAAGGAAAATGAAAATAGTTTTATATTAAAACTCACCAATACTTCCATTTGAGCTGTAGAAAACATGAAATTGATGTATCTCGTGTTCAATTGTTTTTAATATATGGAAATTTTGAAAGTAATAGATTCTAAAAAATGATAAAAGCATTGTCTGTGTTGATATTTAATATAATAAAAATCACATTTTAGCAAATTAGGAAGCTATTTGTTAGAAAGTAGAACATATGCAAAGAAATTCAATTACAAGTTTCCTAATATATAGTTAGGGATTTTTAAAGAACATAGTTAAGTCTAATAGTTTGATATATTTGTAGAATTATGCCTTTGGAGGTGGGATTTTGGCCACAAATGGTGATGCTCAGTGGTAGTTCCTAGCTGTTCACTCAGGGATCAACCCTGGAAGATCTCATGGGACCATATGGGATATTAGTGTCTGAACACAGATGGTTCATGTGTAAGGCAAGCGCGATGACAACTGTATTATCACTCTGGCCACCAGAATCATGTTATTCTGTAGTAATTTATAATATGCTTACATATTTCTAAAACACAATCAATTTGATGTGTTTATTTAGTCCAATAATAAAATTCTATATCCTCTATCCCTAATTTCTGAAATCTAGTGATTTTTGAGTTTGAAGAGAGGACAGCATTTACTTTCAAGAACCTGAATGAAAAATTATGTAGTACTGTTTGCTTTTCATCTAAAGTAATGGGAACACTGTAGGTAGAGATAGAATATATTTATAAAATCTAATAAAAAGGATAATATTAGAATACAGTTTTTCTAGTCAAATAATTAAATATATTTTGTAACAAATGTTTAAAATCATGGGATTCTCACTTGATGTGAAACTCATTTGCAGGCAGAAGTGATTTACTCAAATTTCAATAGAGTGTAAACAGACTAACGATATGTCACAAAAGTTTATAACTTATTTTTCTGTAAATGTTTAACTACGCTTTAAGATGTGATTGACTGCTTAGGATGTGTCAACACTGATAATACTCTTCTTTATTAATAATAAATAAAAAATCCTTGGCTTAGGGTGATTAATGTATAAATAAAAAACACTGGAGCCTATATAATATGATTCACAATGGGGCCAAGTGTTCCTTTCATAAAAACATATCTGTGATAATAGTATCTATAGTAAAACTAGTAATTTTATCTCTAATACAAAATTTTAATTATATTTTTAAGGTTCTCTGGATCTTACCCTTCTAAATGAGTTCATATTCCTTCTTGAACATATGTGTGCATCTCTATCTCCCCTCATATTTCTCTAAAATTAAGCAATTTTTCCTAAAGAATAATTTTTCATTTTAAAACATTTGGTAACACTGATTTTCATAAGCAACACTTTTTAGGGGTGTAATGCTGTGTTCTACCACACAATTTTCCATATATTTTCCCACAATCCAGAGAGATTTTCCTGTCTATGTTGATCTTTTTTTTTTGGTAATTTCATTTCTGTAGTTAAGGTGTACATGCTTGTTTCCATTAGTTACTGTCTATACCCATTATTTCTTTACATACATATAAATATACATACAAACATTCAGATTTTTTTTTACTCCTTTTAACTAAAAGAGTAAATTGTAAGGAATAAAATGTAAGGAAAATGAATTATAGAAAACAGGAAGTTATTAAGAGGTTTGTCATTTCATATTCTATCTAGTGTCTTATTTAACACTAATATTTATGCTTGAATGTGCACATTTAAGGAACTTCTTTTTCTAGGACAGTTGAATTTTTCTTTTGATTTTGATAATTACTTGGATTCAGTCATTAAACTGAAATGTAACTGGAATATAATTCTGAATCTGATCTAGCCCATATGAAATAGTTAAAAGTAGCCTATCTGCATTCAAAATGATTTGCAAGTCTATAAAATAAATTAAAAGATAATTATAATTTAATTCTCTATTACTAGAAAGAAAAATGTAATATAAGAACCTGAGAAATAGTACAAAATTTTAGTCACTTGCATCCATGAACTACAGTTACTACCCTTCTTAAAAACCCAAGATTGCATATCAAATGCACAGTGCACCTCCAGAAATGAGCCCTGAGCTTCCATATGATCCTGCAGTACCACTTCTGGGAATATATCCCGAGGATGCAAATGAGCACAGTAGAAATGACATCTGCACCTATATGTTCATTGCAGCACTGTTCACAATAGCCAAAATATGGAAACAACCTTAGTGCCCTAAAACAGATGACTGGTTAAATACATTTTAGTACATCTACACATGGAATACTATGCAGCTGTTAAGAGAGATGAAGTCATGAAATTTGCTTATAAATGGATAGACATGGAGAGTATCATGCTAAGTGAAATGAGTCAGAAAGAGGGCGACAGACATAGAAAGACTGTACTCATTTGTGGAGTAAAAAATAATATCATATGAGGCTGACACCCAAGGACAGCAGATACAAGGACCAAGAGGATTGCCCCATAGCTGCTTCACAAGCGAAGGGGAGAAGGCAGATGGAATAGAGGAGGGATGACTAAGAAAATGATGGCTGGAGGAACCAGTTGGGATGGGAGATGCATGCCAACAGTAGATAATGGACCAAACATGATGACCTCTCAGTGTCTGTGCTGCAAGCCATAAAGTCCCAAAGTAGAGAGAGGGTATGGGGAATATTGTCTGCCATGGAGGCAGGGGGAGGGTGGGAGTGAGGGAGTATACCAGGGATATTGCTGGTGGGGAATATGCACTGGTGGAGGGATGGGTGTTTGATCATTGTGAGATTGCAACCCAAACATGAAAGCTTGTAACTATCTCACAGTGATTCAATAAAATTAAAAATAGAAATGAGTGTTGTAAGGAAGTAAAGTGATATTCATAATAACCTTTCAGTACAAACCATAACGCCCGAATAACCGATAATGCACAAAAGGAAAGAGAGGGAGAAAAGAAAAGTGTCTGTCATAGTGGCAGGAGGGAAACCGGGGAAACTGGTGCTGGGAAATAAATATACGCTGGTGGAGAGATGGGGTTGGAACATTGTATGACTGAAACCCTCTCATAAACGATTTTGTAAACTGTGTTTTTTAAGGTGATTCAATGAAAACATTAAAGAAACAGATCATAAGTAACATTTTGGGTGTCAGTCAATAAACGAAAACTCTCAAAACACTATACCTGTTTTCAAATTTCACATATTTTATTACTCTGTTATTCCTTCTTACATAGTATGGCGATTCATTTTTATGGGCTATCTTTATTAAGATAAGAATTTTCCAAGTGGTAGAGAAAGACTTTCTGGGTATTTCTAGGAAAATGAATCAGAAGATTCGAAGCTAATTTAGAAATGAATCAGAAGATTAGAAGTTAATTTAGATGAAGTTAAAAAAAAAAGTTCTTACTAATGAGGGCAAGTATCATGATCCAGTGTGTTGACAGGCTGAATAGATTTAAACACAAAGGACAGGCAAATTTGTTCTTTCTACCTAGTTTGTAATATCTTTTTCACCACTGGACACAGGTGATTCTGTATCTTAGGCTTTCAGATTCAGATACGATATTTCACATTGGTCCTTTACTCCCAGTTCATCCATTTAGAGTAACTGATGTCATTGTTTTTGCTGAATCTTCAGCTGGACATTGAAAGAAAATCAGATTTTTCTTGTAACAAAAATATCATTACCGGTACCAAATCTTTCACATATATCTAAATGCATGTATGTATCATAAAAATAGCTGTATTATACTATAGATAAATGATATACTGTTTCTCTTGATGATATAGAACAATAAAATAACTAACTAACTTAAGTTGGAGTCATAATATAGAGGTTAGTGCACCAATGAGCATAGAATCAGAAGTAAATCCTATTTGCTGCCACCCCTTAAAAATATATTTAACACAGAGCATAAATATGACTATAGATAAAGGTAGAAAGGTAAAAATCATTTCTGAATCACGTCTCTATTTTTGGGGGGATCACACCCAGAGATGCACATGGGTTACTTCTGGCTCATGCACTCAGGAATTACTACTGGCTGTGTTCAGGGAATCATATGGGATGCTGAGAATCAAACCCAGGTAGGCCTCCTGCAAAGCAAACACCCTAGCTGCTGTGCTATTGCTCCAGACAACGTGTCTCTATTAACTACAAATGAAAGTCTAATAATGGATTTCATGCCTTGAAAAAAATCAATATAAAAAGTACATGGAGGAAATTCTTCATGTTTAGCAACTAAAAGTAAGCATATAGAAAAGTAAGCATATAGAAATACACAAAAAAGTAGTTCTATCATAGTTCAAAATATCTGGAAATGATACAAACATCGAAGTTTCAGAACAATTCACTTTTTGACTCTTAAAAGATATATTTAGACCTTACTCAGAATTTTTAGAAGGTGTCATTTGGTCTTGTGAATATGACAACAGCATTGTAAAGGATGGATATACAGAAGAAAAGAAGCAAAAAACTGCAAACCAAGATCTATAACCTGAAAATCCTCTGCTAAATGTGACTATTGAAATAAGAAGTGCATAAGACAAATTAAAATCCATCTATTGAAGAAATAAACAAACAGTTATATATAGCTTTATCCTACCTACAAAAGTTAAATGCAGAATCAGAAATATTTTTATCTAGAAGTGGGACTGCTAGACCCTACTGTAGGTTGTAAATCAGGAGTTTTTTCCCCCCTCAACCCCATCGTATCTGTACATCACTATGGGGACGTTGTCCATGATCAGTAGCTTCCAGGCCATCACCCAGCTAGATACCAGTTGTGACAGATCAAAAATAAGTCTATATATTGCTAAATGTCTCTTTCTGGACAAAATCAGATTCTGAGTGAGAATTTCCTTTAAAAGAAAATTCCAATAATATTTTGAAAGGTATCTTTTTTAGTTCTTTGACATTCTGGCTTACTTTATGAGAAAATACCAAATTATTTTTGAGATGCATTGTTTTTTACTTCTCTGTCAACACTGTCCTGTGTACATACATACAATTAGTTTTGTATGAAGTTATGAAGTATAAGTTTTTGTATATAATCATATCACCACAAAAATATAAATTGTGTTTTTATAACTATTTTAATATATAACATATTTTGTATAGATATTTAAATTAAAGTATATTTGAATTATCTTGCAATTTAAGACAATTACAAATATTATGAGCACTTAAGTATATGTGAATTTGTGCTGTTTTGAAAAGTAATTTTCAATATTAAAAAAATTCAATTGCGTATGAATGCAATTGCTTGTTTAAGTAGTATTTATAAGTGTGATTTATAGATTAAAAAAAAAACAACTGCCAAATTGCTTTTTTTTTCCAGAATGCTACTATCATTTTACATTCCCATAACATATGTAGAAGTAACCAATTCTTTTACATCCTTGCATGTACTAAGTGTTGTATTTTTTTATTTTAACAACTCTGATGAATATTCAGTGACAATTTATTATGACTTTAATATACATTTCACTGTTAGCTAATGACATTAAGTATCTTTTCATGTGCATATTTAACACCTGTACATCCTCCCGGATTCAATGTCCTAATCCATTTTCTTATTGCATTCCTTGGTCTTTTCCCCTTAAGTTTAGGTAAATCTATGTTGTATTAGTCTGAATTACCTAAGCAAAAATAATAGTTAAAAATAAATCAATAGAAAAAAGTCTATAACAAGCAATTGATTCACACAGTTATGAAGGCTGAAAAATCCCATTATCAGTCTCTTTAGCCTAAGAGCATTGAGCAGCCAATATTGCAAAATACTCAAGAACTTGGAGCTCTGATCTTAGATAGTTATGAGAGCTCTGTAAAATGGTAGATACTTCAGCTCTAGCAGATCAAATATGTTTTTGTTCCACTCTCCCCACCATACATACATACACACACACTCATACACACACAAACACACTACAATAGACTATATTTAAATATTAAATATTTTTGAAAATAGGTTGAGTCACACTCTGAAATATTTTAACAGCTGTCTAGCAGTTTTTATCCTAGGCAAATTGACTATTAAATTAGACAACACTTTCATGTCTTATATGTGATAATTGTTAGATGCATAGTATGAAAATATTTTCTAATATCATAGATTGTATGCACATCCACTTGTGTAGATCAGGATTTAATTTTGCTATTCTTTATTTGGGTTACTGTCTTGATCTATATGAATTTCTGTGACAAATTAATGCAAAACTGGTGGCTTAGAACAAAAAAAATTATACTTTCCAAGATTTATAGAGTGCAAATCCAAAATTAAGGTTGTATAAAGGTACCTATCTCTATAGATTGGAGTAGGACTAAATTCTCACCTCTTCTAGGAATTGGTTTTAGATTTTCCTCTGGTTAAATTAAATTAAAAGACAATTTAATCTTGTCTTTCATCTTCATGTGGACTTTTTCTTCTAATTCTCCTTTCGTCTCGCTTTTGCTCACTTTTAATTGTTATTAGGTTTGGAACCTACTTGCAAAATTCAGGATACTTTTGTTTCAGTATTCTTAATCTCTTTACATCTGCGTATACTTCCCAGATAAATTCCTCTTGCATAATCTGTGACTGTGACCTCATCCTTACCAGGAATAATATTAACAGAAATAAAGTTGAGTTTGTTAAGGTTTTTTTAATTGAATCACCGTGACATACAGTTATAAAGTTTTCATGTTTGAGTTTCAGTAATAGAATTGTTGAACACCCATCCCTCCACCAGTGCATATTTTCCACCACCAGTGTCCCACCAATGTCCCCAGTATCCCTTCCCACCCCATCCTGTCCTCCCCCTCCTCTATGGCAGACAATTTCCCCCATATTCTCCTTCTACTTTTAAGTATTATGGTTTGCAATACAGATACTGAGAGGCTATTACATTTGATCCTTTATCTACTTTTAGCACACATCTTCCATCTTGAACTATCCCTCCAACCACCCTTGTCTTAGTGATCCCCTCTCTATTCCAGTTGCCTTCTCCTTCTCCCCCAGCTCATGAGGCGAGGCAGGCTTCCAGCCATGGAGCAATTTTCCTGGCCCTATCTCTATTGTCTTTAGGAAGTATGACCCTGCAATACCACTTCTGGGACTTTGTTAATTTTTCATTTTATTTTATTTGATTTTAAGTTTGCTGAATTGTTTTGTTTTTCATTTATTTCACTAAACATTTGATTGTTGCAACAGTCTTGTGGTAACGAATATAATCCCTGTTTAGGTGATTCTAACATTGTTCCTCTCAATTAATGCTGATATTACTGGGTAGCATTGCTGAATTGTTGTTTCTCATGAAGCTTCTTATTTTTTTGTGTCTTGCTCTGATAGGTGGTTTTAATCATATCTCAGGTACTTTGGATATAAAATTAAGACAACTCTAAGTTGCATTATTTTGATGTTGGCATTTGAACTAATGTAATGGGGAAGTGAGTTGTTGCTAGGGTGAACTTCACTTCTCAACGATTTAAAATTTCTCCATTAATCCGGGAGCTGGAACAATAGCACAGTGGGTAGGGAATTTGCCTTACACGGGGCAGACCTGGGCTCAATTCCCAGCACCCCATATGGTCCCCCGAGCACCGCCAGTAGTAATTCCTGAGTGTATGAGCCAGGAGTGACCCCTGTGCATCGCCGGGTGTGACCCAAAAATAAACAAACAAAAAAATTTTCCATTAATTCCTGCCATTTGCTTATTTAATTTCGGTCAGATGTTTAATTTTATTTTTTTTGTTTTTATTACAGCTGAGCTGTATGCATGTCTTACTCTGCCTTGCTGTTTGATGTATTTAAATTTTCATTATTTCTTTGACATTCTAATTTAGCGTCAATCTTATCCAGCTACTGTGTTCAAGGGTTTCTTGAGACACCCTTTCACAACTATCAACTATTCCTACCTTTCCTCTATTTTTAAAACAAGGTTCATTAATTTCCTAAGATATTAGGAACACCATTTTACAAGTCTTTAGTGGATGAGCCACACTCACTATCACCCCAAAGTGTTGTCATTAGGTGTTTTATGTCCTTTTTAGTTTTATGTGTGTGGGCAGGATCATAGCACAGCAGGTAAGGCGTTTACCTTATGTGTGCCGGAGGTGGATTCGACTCCTCCATGCCTCTTGGAGAGCCCAACAAGCTACCATGAGTATCATCCCGCCTGCACGGAAGAGCCTTGCAAGCTACACATGACATATTCGATATACCAAAAACAGTAACAACAAGTCTCACAATGGATATGTTACTGGTGCCCGCTTGAGCAAATCGATGAAGAACGGGATGACAGTACTACATGCTTTAGTTTTATGTATGTTTGTTAATATGTATGTATGTATGTATGTATGTATGTATGTATGTTTGTATATAGCGGGGAAACTAGGCAGTTCTCAGAGTTTACTCCTGACTGTTCAAAGAGCATTTCTGGCAGTGTTTGGGACAAGCGCACGCATTAACCTCTGTACTCTCCCCGCTCTCCCAAGTCCTCTTTGTAAGGAGGGATTTTCCATCACGTATTCTGCGCACCCCCTTCTTCATTTGTAATGGTAGCTTGGCAAATATTTATGCCCTCCATTGGAACAGACCTATATTTTTATTCCTATTCCCTTTCCCAGCTTCACTCCTTACCTTCTAACACTTGTCAACATTTTAACATTGTTACCTTCACTTGTTAGCTTTATTAGGTTACAGTCTTTGCTTCAATTTTACTTGTAGTTCCATATATTTCTTCCATAAAGAAACATAAGAGAAAGTGTGCATCTAACCAAAACTTCAGAGAAAATATTCTTGAGTAATATTCTGTGTGCTGATGGGATTCTTGGGGAAATGCCATAAGAAATAAAAAAATTCCCCAAATCTGTGAGGAATTTTTATTTTCACATAGTTCATTGTCTTTTTCAATGATATAAGGTCTTTCTGATGACATTTTACTAGTTCATTTCATGCCTAGCGTCAATTTAAGTGAGTACTTCATGACTTCTTTCACTTTGAATTCTTGACTTTTCCATATCTGAGGTTAGTTGGAGGCCATGTGAAAAACCTCTCTGGATTGTTATATAAAGTCATTAATTTGTAGCCTATTTCATTTTTTTGCTTGTTACAGGTGTGAGGATCTTTCCATATCTCTACATTTCTGCACAAATATTGGAAGCTTCATCTTTTATTTTAGATAGTAACTTTTTGCTATTACAATGAATATAGTGTGCCTATCAGTCAGCCTATAAACTAATGCATTAAAAATATATTTACCAATACAGCATCCTTCTTAATTACATACCTGTCTCTTTGAATATAAAAATCCTTGAATTATGCCTTAACCATTCTATCTTTTCATATGCTTGTAGGCACATATATTTCAAATATATATCTCGCTTGACAAAATCTTGCTTTTCTTATTTATTTGCATTATTTACCTTTGGCAAAAAGTCCGCCTTGGCCATACCTCTAAAATTACTAACTTTCATAGTTTCCCATCTACTCTGCTCTTCTGTAGCATATAAAACAATCTTGTGAAGAGTGTAAAGTTACACTTATTTTCAAAGGTTGTCTTTCAGGCATTTTAAGATACAGTAATAATAAGATGAGTAACTTTACTTTAATGTGCCTCAAAAAATTTTAAAGCTAATACAAAACTTGAATACTCTTACCATTGTTTAAAACTAATAAAAATAAATAGTTTTGATTAACTTTAAAGTCCTTCTTAATTGGGCTGGAGAGGTAGCTGACCCAAGTTAGATCTCTGGTATCCCATAAGGTCTCCTGAGCACTGCTAGGAGTGATTCCTGAGTGCAAAACAAGGAGAAACCTCCAAACATTGCCAGGTATACCTCAAAACAAATTTTTTTGGGAAAAAAAACCTTAAAGTCCTTTCTAATTAATTATTTTCAGAAAATTACACTAGAATTTGCTATTCTTTGAAAATGCAAATTTTTATAAGACCATATAATTCTGAATCTGCTTTTTTAAAATGTATTCTTTTTTTTTCTTTTTGGATCACACCTGGCGATGCACAGGGGTTACTCCTGGCTCTGCACTCAGGAACCACCCCTGGCGGTGCTCAGGGGACCATGTGGGATGCTGGGAATCGAACCCAGGTAGGCCGCATGCAAGCCAAACGCCCTACCCGCTGTCCTATCACTCCAGCCCCTTAATTTATTCTTTTATTGAATGACCATGTGGAAAGTTACAAAGCTTTCAGGTTTAAGTCTCAGTTAAACAATGCTCGAACACCCATCCCTTCACCAGTGCACATATTCCAACACCAAGAATCATTGTATACCTCCCCCTTCCCCCCCACCTCCCCAGCCCCCTACCCCGCACGTGTAACTGGTAAATTTTATTTTATTTTCACTTTACTTTGATTACATTCAATATTTCAACAAAAAATTCACTATTGGGGCTGGAGTGATAGCACAGCGGGTAGGGCATTTGCCTTGCACAGACCGACCCGGGTTCGAATCCCAGCATCCCATATTGTCCCCTGAGCACCGCCAGGGGTGATTCCTGAGTGCAGAGTCAGGAGTAACCCCTGTGCATCGCCGGGTGTGACCCAAAAAGCAAAAAAAAAAAAATCACTATTATTGATTTGGAGTTTCTCCCCCCTAAAGTCGACCTGTTGAAAAGAAAGCATTTGATAATTTGTTTTCCATTGCTGAGAATGAAGAGATATGAGGTCAAGAGGCCACACTAGCAGCCATACAGGTTTGGATTTCTGTATTTTAGTACTTTAGTAACTAAGTCCAGATAAATATGTGCCAGAAATTGTATCATTGTAAGCTTATACCTCTCAGCTACTTTATAGTCCACATATGAATGCAATCTTTCTATGTCTGTCTCTTTTTTTCTGACTCATTTCACTCAGCATGATACTTTCCATGTTGATCCACTTATATGCAAATTTCATGACTTCATGTTTTCTGACAGCTACATAGTATTCCATTGTGTAGATGTACCAGAGTTTCTTTAACCAGTCATCTGTTTTGGGGCACTCTTTTTTTCCAGATTGTGGCTATTGTAAACAGTGCTGCAATGAACATAGAAATGCAGATGCCATCTCTACTATACCTTTTTGCCTCTCCAGGATATATTCCCAGGAGTGGTATTGCTGGGTCAAATGGAAGGTCAATTTCTAACTTTTTGAGAATCGTCCATATTGTTTTCCAAAAGGGCTGAAGCAGTCGGCATTTCCACCAGCAGTGAAGGAGAGTCCCTTTCTCCCCACATCCACGCCAACAGCGGTTGCTTTTGTTTTTTGGGATGTGGGCCAGTCTCTGTGGTGTGAGGTGATATCTCATTGTTGTTTTGATCTGCATCTCCCTGATGATTAATGATGTTGAACATTTTCTCATGAATCTGCTTTTAATAATCTTTAATTAGTAAAAGTCAAATGCATTCAATTACACTGGGAACTCACTATGTTAAAATAGAAAGGCTAGCATTAAAAATATACTCTACAGGAAATTTATTATAGTTGGAATGATTTTAATTTCGAAAAAATAGTCTGGGGTTTAATTTTATACATAATCAAACACACATTGATCCATCAATATGTCGAAATTCCAACTAGATGACCAATAGTAAATTATAATTGCCACCAAAGAACTCTTATATTCTCCTCTATGCATTAACTCTTAGATCAAAAGACAGTGTTGCTATCATAGTACATAAACCCTAAGTAGCATTTGATTTTGTTAAAATAAATTTTTCTGGCCTTTTTCTCTCTGGAGATGCCCATACTCTCTTTTGAACATGAATCTTCCTCTCTCCTCACATTTGTCTAAGCAAATTGCTTTAAATAAAACTCTTACTTCACTTCAAAGCATATTTTAAAATTACTTTTCTGATTCAAATTCAGAGATTGTCAGTCTATGAACGTGAATGCTATAAGCATTTGAAATCTTTCAGTTATTCTTAGAAACATTCCTATTTTGAAAATCCAATTTATCATTCATCACATATTTTAAACAAATGACACATATGAAGGCAAAGAAATTAGTAGAAATCTTGACATATATAAATGAATGACATTGTCTATACATATTTCACAGTATATAATACTGATAAAAATGATTTTTTATCTAAACCATGCACAATATTATTGTAAGCACTCACTTCTTCCAATGTTTAGTTAAGTCAAATAAAATCTGAATACTATAGAAAAGGTATAAAGCAAACACTATCTTTAGCAAATTGGCACTAAGCAATGCCAATTTAACCTAAATATATGATATGCAGTAGGGGTGGTTAACATTCTAAGAACATGCTAGTGTATACTGTCATCCCGTTGCTCATTGATTTGTTCAAGCGGGCACCAGTAATGTCTCTCATTGAGAGATTTTTTTGTTACTGTTTTTGGCATATCCAATACGCCCAGGTAGCTTGCCTGGCTCTGCCGCTCGGGCTCGATACTCTTGGTTGTTTGCCGGGCTCTCCGAGAGGGGCAGAGGAATCGAACTCGGGTTGGCCGCGTGAAAGGCGAATGCCCAACTGCTGTGTCAGATAAATATATTAACATTACACGAATGTCAAATCTCTGAAATAAATCCATCAAACTTGTTAGAGCTTGCAATTCCAGAAGAGGAAGGGAGTGCTTCATGTGCTCTATCAGACCTAAGAAAATTAAGTAGCCTTCTCTAATAAAATGTCAATTCTTCAGAAAGCACATGTCACAGCTGGCAGAGTAATTTCACTCCTAGGCATTATGGAGATAGCAAGATGTTAATGAAACACGGAGAATGCAAAACAGAAATCTTATGATTGTGCATGTATCTAGAAAGGGTGATTGACTCAGAATTTCTGAATATTTATGAACAACCTTGGTTTCTCAGCATCAGTCTAAAAGAAATTGCAGAGAAGATTTATCTAAATATTCTCAAATAAAAGCCATTTGATAAACCTCCTCTGGTGACACTATAGCAAAGTTAGTGATGCTCCTAGCACACAGGACCTTCAATTTTCAAATAATTGACTGAGAATACAGAAAAATTGTATTTGTTTAGTGAGATAAATATTTTGATGCCAATTCTAATAATTGCAAATATTATAAAATATTTTCATTCATTTTAAAGATACAACCCATTAATAAAATGGTGCCTTCATTCATACAACACTCTTTATCCAGTAAGTTCTAATAAAATTAATAATTTGATTATTTGTTATCAAAACAGATCTTGTTTTGACAATCTCAATATCTTTTACAAACATATTAGCAAATTTTATGAACATTCATCCAACATTACCCTATTGAATTATTTACATGGTGGCATTAAGTAATCCACTAACATATAAATTGAATTTATATATAAGTGTAATGATACAAACACACAGATACAGGTCTAGATAAATAACTGTTTTAAAAGTCTTCAAGGCATAAAAAAAATTTCATGGAGAAATACAAGATAACTCTCACATACACAAGGCAATTTAGACATTGGCAAGAATACATATGTATGTATATAAATATGCATATATTATTGTAATATATATGCATTTGATTTAGGGACCTCACCTGGCAGTGCTCTGGTCATCTCCTGGATAAGTGCTGAGTGATCACTCCTGGCACGGTCTAGTAGGTCATAAATGTACAAGGGATGAACTACAAGCAAACAAGCACCTTACCATCCCTACCATCTCTCCAACCCTATATATTTTTGCCTTCTTTACTGTAAAAATTTTCTTTCTTACATATACGTTTCCTCTCACTATGACATTGGATTTTGTGATATTTATTGTAAAGATTTTTAGACTGGATGAATTTTTAACTCCACTCTTACTTCTTAAAATTATGAGTTATAACTCAATATAAAGTTGTGTAACTTTTTAAAACTTTACTTTACAATTATTATTTTTTCATATTTTGCTATCAGTATGTGCTGATTTGGATCCTATTTTATATCTCCTGGGTCAATGTTTTCCTTGGTGAAAAGGAGTCACAAGTGGGAAAAAAAATACATACTCAAAACATAATGGAAAAGAAATTCTCATTTCTATTACTAAGCACATTGTCATACACAAAATTGCTGTGGTATAAGTTTTTGGAGAAAGTACATGTGGCTTCAGAAACATCTGAATTTCAATTTTTACATTCTATAATAAAGAATTTAAATCCAGATCCTCTACATTTCATTCCCAGATTCACACTTAGTAGCTAAGTTGAATTGAATAAGTTATATAAATTCTTTAGTCTATTTCTTCATCTATAAAATGAGTATGCTAAGGAATTCCAATATACTGAAAGTTATTTTTTAGAATTTAATGAGACTGTGATTGATAAGTTCTTTTTGAATATATTATTTTTCTTTTAGAGAAAGATAATAGAATTTTAGCTTATTTTTTATTATTTAAGAAAGGTGCACAAAGGTTAACCAAGTAAATAAATTATACATACTTGGTCACTCTTACCAAACTGTAAGACAATTCATTTTACCAATTATGAACCTGCTGAAATAGAACTAAGAATGAGAAGACTGTGTAAGGTATAAATGAAAAAACTCATTTTTTCTAAAAGTTAACAATAAATAGGATCTGATTTAGAATTCTCCTACACATTTTAGTAAATGCACAAAACACCACACACACTTTATCTAATAGTTTTCAAAGTGTTGTGGAAATATTTGACTCACAAAAACATTAATACTTTGCTAAAATTCTCATTAAATCTGTCATAATTCAGTGGACACAAATAGATTGACCAATAAATAAGTGGCCATTGTATGACATACCTCTATTCATTAATTGAATTTACCCTATCCAAAGGTGCTTCTTGAAAAGAACTAGAAGTCAGTAACAAAACTTAATATTCAAAACATATTTTGTTTTGTGAGTTTCTTTCCCCAGCAAATCCTTATTGGGGGTTCATTCTTATCTCCTATTTAAGCTGAAAAAAATTTTTTTTTCTTACATTCATCAAGAAGTAGTGTTGGTAAGCAAAAAGGAACAGATTTAGGACAGATAGACTAGGTTTTGTGTGTGTGTGCGTGTGTGTGTGTGTGTATGTGTCTGTGTGTTTTTGAGAGAGTCAAAGACTAGAATCAGCTGCAATATTTCGATGCTAAGAGTGATGAATAATTCATTTATTTATGAAATACTGTAGAATAAATTACTACAAATACTACAAAACTGCAACTAACAGGGTTTTTTTTGGAAAATAGGATGTAAAAATTGTAAAAGTACAACTGTTAGAATTTTCAAAGACCTTGAAAAAAGTTTCTGACCTTAAGTTATTTCAATAATATATTACAAAAAATGTTCATCTGTAGAATTTTGCAATAAAAAATCATATATGCTAATTTTAGAGTACTACATTTTATAACATGTAATTTGAGGTTATCAGAGAACATTTTTCTAATGAAGTAAAGTGTCTAGGGAAATCTAAAAGGTGATGAGTTTATGAGTGAAAGAAGCAATGTTAAATGGAAAAAGCTACAGCCTGTTAAGAGGATCATCAGGATAAATGTAGTTCATTGATGAGACTTAGCTAAGTAGACTTGTATAGAGAAATATATGGAGGGAAAACTTGGTGAGTACAAAGTCTCAGTCATTGGACAGTCATACAAAATACAAAAAAAAATGATGATTAGGTTCTTAAAAAATATATCAGGTAGAAATTCACTATTGGCAGTCTTCAATACGACATACAATTTGATAAAATGTCATCCTATGTTACAGAACTCAAAGATTAGAGAGAGATAGCATAAAAAGTGAAGATAGCAAGGAAATCATTTAAGAACTCATAATAAAGGTGCTTTGCATGTGACCAACCTAGGATTGATCCTCAATACCACATACCCTGAGCACCACCAAGAGTGGATACTGAACATAGTCAGGTGTGATAAAAAATACAGAACAAAAACAAAAATATATCAAAGATTATATCCTCCTGCTCTGAATGCGTATATAAGTTCTCTACATTATTTATACTCATTCAATAGAGATAAATTTCCCAGCTCCATCACTGCTTTAACTTAATGGCAGCTGAGAAAATAAAGCATAGCTCAATCTGGGTTGCATTCTAGTATTTCTGTGTGTATAGAGGATTTAGACAAAGAATATTCCACGGGGGCCAGATCCGCAGATCCAGAGAGAGACCGAGAGCGGGAGAGAAGCAGAGAGAGAGAGAGAATGAAATAAACGGATCGAGCAACCAGTTTGGCCTTCTTCCTTCTTCCTTCCGTCGCCTTCCCTCGACCGACAGCACACACAGCGGTTCCCGGGCACTGGATGCGGGCGGTGAGACAGAGCCGCTCGGAGAGCCCGCGAGTGCTCGTGCCCCTCGGCGTGCTTTAGTTTTTTACAGAATATTATATAAGAGTATGATCCTTATATGAAACATGGCAATTATTTGTCCAGAGATGTAATCCAAAGGCCCGGACACATAGTTTGCGTGCAAGAGATACTGGACATACCACCATGAACTACAGGATTCCCTGAGAAATGTTGAGAGGAACTCCCAAGTATTACATGTGACTAGCTACTGAACATCACATATTGTGGCCAAAAATTAAAAAAAAGAGGCAGAGGGGGAGAGGGAAGTAGCTGTCATTGAGTATACATTATTCCAGCACTTTAGTGCCAACTGCCGTACATTAACTATGGTGTACTTTTCAAGGTGAGTTCTGTAGATAATTATTTCTATAACATCTTTCATTAAAATATAGATGATGGAAAAAACTAATTTTAGAGGCTCTTTCAAGAAGGTCAAATTCCCAAAGTTCAGATGATGGTTGAGAGAAATATTTTTTAAAGTAAACTAAACATTTTTAGACTATATTTGCAAGGTGCTTATTTTTGTGTAACAATGTCATATGAATATATAAAATAAAAATTAGAAAATTCAATCATATAATTATTAATTTATATATTTCAACCTTAATATTCACTTTTCATAAACTCTCACCAATATTTAAACATCCTACTAGTGCATGAATTTATCTACTATGCACATTTTGAAACAATCTAAACTTAAGATTGTTTATTTGCCATTTCCTACTTAACCATCCCAGTCTATAATTGCCTCCATATCAATACTTGCCTAGATATTGACCCAAAAAGTGTTTGCATGTATTATTTTCTAGTTCAGAGTGCTGGCTATTCTCAATGTAAAATATGAATGCATAATAAACCCTTACACAATAAATACCAAAGAAAACCGGGGCCTCAGAAGTGACTGGCACAATATCCCTTTGATTCTAGTCAACATTGAGTCCTGTTTCAAAGGTAGATATTTAAGTCATAAACAGTATCTCCATAGCCTGTGTTCAGATATTTTTCTTTCTTCCAAGTACCTCAGAATCTTTTTCATTCTATTCACCCTTCAGTCAGGAGTTAAATCTATCGGAGGACTTCAATCAATAATGAATCTAAGTATCTGGCTAGGCTAAGATAACTTCTTTGAATGCACTTCATAGTCTACTTAAAGCTCTACATAAATATTCCTCAAGTAGATCTGACAGATTGTAATTTTATTTGACTGCTCTTAAAATTAAATTTAAATTTCTTAACACAGGTGATACATCTTAATATTTTGTAATTTATTTTTTGTTTGTTTGTTTTTTTGTTTTTAGGCCACGCAGTAGTGCTCCAGAGTTACTTCTAATTGTGCTCAGGAATCAGTCCTTGCCATGCTGAGATACCATATATGATGGTAGGAATTGGATGAGAATTGATTGATTGAAAAACAAGTACCTTAATCCTTCCTCATCTCTCCAGTTCTGACGTGTTATGCAGTTTCTTCATACTGCAAGTTAAAAGTCATAATCAATTATTAACAGTTTACAGTTCTATTTTTAAAAATCATAGAGATAAGTTAATTTATTGAAAAATGTTCAGTCATATATGTTTCAAGCCTCATTTCTCATCAAACAAAAAAGTTAAGGATCTATAACTTACACTTGTCTCACACAAAATGTAAGATGAATTCTCTTTAATTTTATCATATAAAATCAGTCCTAGGTTATAGTCCCATAATAAATAATTTCAATTCCAGTATCGTAGCTTTGACAAATAGGTTACTTTAGATAAGCATATATTATTCAAATATTAATTCAAATGGATAATGTATTTGTGAAGAAATGAAAAAAGTTACCAAAGTTATATGTATCTTCCAACAATCTTATATTATGGACAGAGTGGTATCTCAGTTACTTATATCAAATGGTTTTCAATTTAAAATTGTGTTGTGCTGCATGAATAATTTAAATGTGTATTAAAGTAACCTTCGATGTGCATCGCCAATACTAATCTTCTACTTTACTTACTTATACTTTTCAAATTTTGTTTTGATTAAAACATATTTTATCAAAGCTCAGTCATTATGCAGATTTTGAACTTCCTCAGTAAGAAGTAGGCACTCAAATAAAAGGTCACCACCCACCCTAGTGATTTAATGAATATAAAGGAAGGAAATATATTCTTCAATAATCATAGTCATGCCCTTCTATTTCCTTTCCTTTTCTCATATTCACTATAAATAACAGGTTAGATTCCTTAAAGTCTATTGAAAAGTGCTAACTCTAGTCAACAAACAATAAAAGGCCTACTGTGTATGATATGCCTATCAGGGATTTTGAATATCTAATCAGTACATTGAATACAATTATCTACATATTCTATTTATTTCTGAGATATCTTGTGACAAATAGATTACCTATGTGACATTTTCTTGTTCCAACACATTATATTTTAACTCAAAACATTTATGTATCTTAAAATATTTAGGATTTACTACCTTTCAGTTAGAATATATAGTTGGGTACTGCAAAAATTAATATTCATAAAGATACATTTTTCATTAAAAAGATTTACTTCTAGAATAAAGTTACTTTTAGTGTTGCACCTATATTTCAAATAACACTGCTACAACTTGTTTATTCTTCAAGTTCATTGGAACATACTATGAAACGTAGAATGTGAAGTGGTGTTCTACAAGAATTTAAGTAATTTATATCACAGTCAAGTGATGATTCTTCCTTTGGTTCCTATACGGAGTTCTAGATTTCTTTCCCTGCCACTGGTATGAACTTGAAACCATAAACTAGTCATTTTCCTTCAGGTTACCAGTATACCATGGATCATTTTGAACCTCTGATTTGTATGTGGGGCATACAAATTCATTCTAGATTCTGCATTGCTCTTTTTCGGGAGCTTTATTTTATAATCTCTGGATATTGGCTGTTGATGAGATTACATGGCGTTGAAGGGGTGGGGGGGGCAGTTTGTTGGTGTGTACTGGAAAACTGGGGATCTGGGTGGAAGAGGCCCTGTCCTGATCCGAGCAGCTTGGAGATCTCAGCCACGGGTCTCACACACCTGGGTTTCTCTGCCAGTTCCTTCATGGGTGAGGCTCATCCGAGGGTGTGGAAAGTGGCCTTGAGCATGGTAGTGGCTGGGTTCTGCAGGATTTCGACTGCAGGAGATCTGCTTGTGGCAGGGAGGGAAACTCAACCTGTCCCCCTCCAATGGGGCCCCCCATGATGACAGCCTGGAATGGGGCAGGGTATTCTGCCAAGAGATAAATACATACTTTTATTTAAAGGTGAGTAATTTAGGTAAGGGGAATTAATGGTTGAAGTTATCTAAGTGGAGAGTACACCAAATGATACTGTTATTCATACATATGATATTATTTTCTGAAGACCAAGACAATTAAAACAATAATCCTTTCAATCATTGACCTTCCAGCATAAATAGGGATAAGAATTAACTAAGGAGTAAGAGATAACATGAAGATCCATGCTTATCTGTTCCCCAACTGGTCACCCATTAACAAAAATGCAATTACAGTGTTCAATCTTATCAGTTTACTCTCCTCCCTCAGGCTATAGCAGCAAAGATCCTAACAATAAAACATAGTACTACATGTATATGAATAACATAATCAAACCCAGATGCATAAGAAAATAAATTTATCTTTGTCACTTTTTGAATAGAAGTCAATTAATGAATGATATGTAAACTTAGAGGAAATCAAAGAACCTCTCTTCCATCCCTTTGGGAGGAGAGAAAATATAAATATTTTGTTAAAACAAGAAGAATTAACTTTCCTACCAAGTACTTTTATTGTTTTTCTTATTTTGTTTTCCCAGAGTAGAAAACCATGTGTATGCCATTTCATATATAAAAGAGTAAATGGTGAAAAAATTTTAAATCTTGACTTTTGTAGAATCTCTTAATTTGTCTTAGGCTTAAAAAAGAGATTCAGCAGGATGCATTCTTACAGATATAAAGTATTTGAAGAATTTTACAAAGGAATGACTTGGGGAGACGGGATTCAGATATATTTATGTAGTCCCAGAAAACAATAATGAGACTAAGGTGTTGAAGTTAAAATAGAAAACATTTCAGTTCAATCAAAAATCATCTCTTCAAAACTCTTAATGATTCAAAGATAGAATGAGCTCTCCAGACTGGGAGGGCAGTGAACACATTGTCAAGGGACAGGATGGAAGTAATTTTAATAAGCCTCTACTGAAATGCTGAAAAAATATTTTAAACATCACAGGGGGATGTGTGTAGCCAGGGGTGTTCTTTTTAAATCCTCATTTCCATAATTATTTCACATTCCACTGAAATATATGAAGAATTTTAAACACAAAATATGGAGAATAAATTCTTTGGAAATAAGAAGTACCTAATGGTAGATTTGTTTCTCCTTTTTGGGGTACCTAGTAACAAATTTAAATAATTGAATTTTAAATGCTAATGCACAAACATGAATAAAAGTACACACATCATACATTCAATTTCTCTCTCTTAAGTTTTCCTGAAAATACTTACTGGTACAGCAAAGTATTAACAAAATCATTAAGCTGCATTACTGAACATCTTCCTTCAGTAACTAATAATCTCTAGAAGAATTTTGAAAATATGTGCTGATCCATTATTCAAAATCATTAACATTGTATTAAACAAAAAGTTCTGCATCTGAAACTATTTTCTTTATATTGATGCCCAAACCATATCTTTCCTCTCCATCCTAAATTAGGCTATATGTTACACAAAACATTAAGTGGATCCATGACCTCAAGAAATTCAGAAACTGTGGTATCTTTGACTTTCAAAATACATTAAAAATAGAATGACTTCACAAGGCCTTGGTGAATTACTCCCCTGGGAAGAACAGCCTATGGCTATCAGTGTGATTTGTCTTTTATTATGGGTTGTAATAAGGCTATCAATTGCAAAATAGAATATGCATTGCAGAAACCTTTTTAGAAATATATAACAGATTCAGCAGTTGAGTATAAAATTACTAGGTAGTTCATAATTCCTATAGAGTTGCCAGATATCACACAGGCCAGCTATTGCACTGAAGACTCTAAGCAAGGTTATAAATATAAACATATATAAACAAAATATAAATAAATAAATAAATAAATATTAATCAAAATGATAAAATTAATACTGTTCCAAGGTTTCACTGGTCTAGACTTTAATCATGCATAAATAATTATTGATTCCCTAACTTACAAAGAGCAGAAAATATTCTACCATATTTTAAGGAACATAAATGCAAGTAAACCTGAAAACTCATGTGTTACTTATGAAGATCATCAATCATATCTGCCCAAGAAGTATCACTTTTTTAGTTTTATTTCCTATTTTTTTTTTGATGTTTACTCAGGACTTACTCCTGGCTCTGTGCTCAAAAATTGGTCTTGGCAGACTTGAGAACCACATTGTGTGTGAGGGATTGAGCCTGGGTTGGCCAAGCATAAAACAAACCTCTACCATTGTACTATTGTTACCACCCAAGAAAACATCTATTTTAATCAGTTATTTTCTATCTTAATCAATGTGTACAAGCTAATGCCATATCCTACCTGCCCCCTGCCACTCAATTCCTTAATATTCCAAGGGATCACAGACAAAATATGTGTGAATTTGAGGGATGAAGGGGCACAAAACTATACTATAGTGTAGGACTATAAAGAGCAAAAGGGGGATATGATTAGAAAAAAGTTGAGAAATACAAGGTTCATATTTTTAAATGCTTCATAGCAGGTATGAAGAAGAAATATAAGATGAACTACAAATGTAAATGTGAAATGTATTTTTCTTATAATGTATTGCATCGCTCACAAAACAATTATCTCTTTGACACTAGATATAATGGTGTGTGATCCCTTATTGAGATGTACTAAATAACTCAAGATAAATTGATTGGAATATTGCATAAAGTTGAATTAAAACTTACAAAGATTCAAACATGTTTTTTCATATAGTGTCTAAAAGGTATACTATTCTCGGTACGTTTAAAAGACTAAGGAATATTTCAGCTGATAAAATTTTATTGAGCTTAAGTCTGCTTTACACAAAGAAGCATTGACATATCTTTATTAAAGTCATTGTATAGCTGATTTTTGAATCTAAAAAAGTGTAAGTACATTAGAAGCTAGTTTCATAGTATGCATGATAAAACACACAACCGATTGTTAGTGGAAAAGGGCTCTAATTTATCTAATGACCAGAGAGGATGCTTAGAAAAAAATGAAAAGATATTGAAATCTCCTACATCTGAAACTGTATCACTGTATCACTGTCACCTCATTGTTCATCCATTTGCTCCAGCGGGCACCAGTAACGTCTCCATTGTGAGACTTGTTGTTACTGTTTTTGGCATATCTAATACACCATGGTAGTTTTCAAGGCTCTACCGTGCGGGTGAGATACTCTCAGTAGCTTGCCGGCTCTCCAAGAGGGGTGGAGGAATCGAACCCAGGTGGGCTGCATGCAAGGCAAACGCCCTACCCGCTGTGTTATCATTCCAGCCCATCTGTAACTGTAGGTGTAGAAATTTTATAAAGAAGGCAAAAGGGACATCTGTAAAGCAATAATTGCTTTTAGTTTAGTTCTAAAATTTAAAAATAATATTAGCCTATAAGTATTCAGAGTATCTCACCCGCATGGCAGAGCCTGGTTTTAAGCTACTGTGGTATATTCATTATGCCAAAAACAGTAGCAAGAAGTCTCACAATGGAGATGTTACTGGTGCCCGCTCGAGCAAATCGATGAGCAATGAGATGACAGTGATAGTGACAATGACAAATATTCAGTAGACATGTTGGCTAATGTACGGTCATGAAAAGTTACAGTTTAATTAAAATTTAAATTTCTGAATAATTTATATCATTTTCAGTGATTAGTAGGCTCAAGCTGCTAATGACTGCTATTTTATATCATATTGATATATAATATTTCTACTTCCCTATGAAATTCTAGGTAATTATTATATCAATAAATATGAATATTCATCAATCTGAATATGTCTTTCCCAATATCTCAACTATTATATATTTTTCATGCATCTCTTCAATTCCATAAATAGTTTCTAGAAATCCATAAAGGCTTACTCTAGTGCAAAACCCCCTTAATTTTCTATTCCTCACTATTATAAGAGATAAACTGTACCCTGCATCCAGTGTTCTTGTCTGCATTTTCTTGCTATCTATCAGGTCAAGTTTAGAAAAAATAATAAGGCTTTTATATCTTACAAGTTACAGCGAAAGATGAAGTCCTTCTTTACTATATATGTTCTTTTATTTAAAAAGTATTCATATTCTGTCAGATACTTGTGGGAAAACAAAGAATATTTTTCAACAACATTAATTAAATCCAATAATAAACTATTTTCACATGTGGTATTTAAATACCAAATCCGTACTTAGACTAAGGGAAATCTGTCTACCATTAGTTTTTCTCTACATATACAATGTATAATGTGAGTCAGCCACAGAACCTAACTGAGTTATCTACTCATACCATGTATCCACTATGGAAATAAATAGTATTTAGCTTGATGGCAAACATTTGGTATTACAACAATCAATAAGACTTAACTGAAGCTGGGCCAGAGAGTAGAGAGAGAACTCTAGTGAACTGCACTAGGAAACAAAATGATCCAGACAGAAAAAAGCAATAAGCTTTTCTTCTTCTTCTTCTTCTCTCTATTATTTTATTTTTCTGTGGGAGGGGGCAGGTGGTAGGGGTGCAGGACTAATTGCTCAGAGTTTACCCCTGGTTCTGTTTTCAGGGATCACTCCTGAGAGGCTTGGAGGAACATATGGGGTGCTGGGGTGCTGGAGAATGAATTCTAGTGGGCCACGTGCAAGATGGGAAGTGCTATAATATTGATGAGGACCCAGAAGTAAGTTCTGTAAGAGACCAGTAGAAAGGGAGAATTCAGAGAACCCTGTTTGCATAGGGCCCAGGTCTCTGAGGTGTATGTTAGTGCAGGAAGAACGGAGTAGTCAAAAAGATGTGCCCGGAGCTGGAGGTGCTTCATCCTCTTAACCACTTCTTTGATGCTCTTGAAGGCACTTCATGCTGCTCTCTTCCTCCTGTGCAGTTCTGGCCCCAAGTCATTCCTCATGTTGAGTTCTCGACCCAGGTACACATAGCTGCTGCATTCGGAGATGTTCGCTCCATTGAGAGCAAATGGAACGCCAGGGACTAGTTCATTTTTCGTTGAACATTGTCTTGGTGAGATTCAGCTACAGTCTGACCTTTCCACACTCGCAGTCGAAGTTGCCAGCATCTGTGCAGCTTGGCTAATGTTTGGTGTTATGAGAACGAATTCATCAGCAAAACAGAGGCGGTGTAGTTCCTGATTGTCTATCTTCACTCCCATTCCTTCCCATTCCAATCATCGCATGACGTTCTCGAGAGTGGCACTGAAGAGTGAAATGGTATCACCCTGCTGACCCCCTCTCTTTACAATGATGATCACTTCCTTGTAGAATGGTGAGATCCTGGTGGTGAATTCATAATACAGCTCGCAGAGAATCCTGATATACTGAGTTTGAATGTCCTGTTTGGCTAGGGCTTTGATAACTGCTTCAGTCTCAACAGAATCAAAGGTCTTTAAATCGATGAATGTTAGAGCAGCATCTTGAACTCTCGCAAAACGTCACTGTCACTGTGTGGAGATGGTTGATCATGCTGAATCCTTTTCAGAACTCTCACGGTTGTCCTTCATCTAGTGTTCTGCCTATTCTATTCAGGTTGACTTGAGTGAAGAATATGTAGATGACAGACAACAGGCACATTGGGTAATAGTTCTGATGTCGTGGCTGTCTCCCTTCTTGCACAACAGAATGGCCTTGCTGTTTTTCCATTGGGAGAGAGGTTTGCATAGGGACAGGTAGTGTGTGAAGAGCTGAGCCAATGTATTGATGAGTATTGGCGGCAGATACTTCAGGTGTTTGGGTCTAACCTTGTCTGGACGGGTGTTGTACGAATCTTTACCAACAAAATGGTGTGTCAGATTTTGAAGGGAGCACGTTGGGGACGACATATCCATCCTGCATAAATTGGTATGTGGGCAGGTGGACATAGCTATCAAAGAGATCTGAGTAGAAGTCATGAATAATCCTCTCTGTTGCCCTTCTGGAAGATGTGCTAGATCCATCAGGATGTCATAGGAAAGTCATCTTAGTCTTGTAGTTGGTGAAGGACAGGTGAGTATTGTGAATACTTTTCCCAGCTTCTGCTTCATCTGACAACACTGCTTCTCTTCTCTCTTTGAGGTCTTCCTTTATTGCTTCTCTGCATAGCGTTGTGAGCTCAGATGTTAGCTTGTGATTGCCTGAGGTTCATGCCAATGCACATTGACAAATGAGCTCAAGAGTTTCCAAAGACAGGCGTCTGTTTATGGCTTTCCTATTCCCAGCATTCCTCGCACAGTCATGGAGGTGCTGAACCAGTTGATCATATTCCTTGTCAATGTTGTCAATGGTGTCATCTTCCCACTTTTCGTCAATAGTGCCAAAGAGCTCTCAGTTGGTGGTCATTTGGGAGTTTACTTCTTAAACTTAAACTTTGCAGTCCCTTCTCCCTTTTCTGTGAAGTAGAATTTTGCATGGAGGAGATGGTGGTTTGATGTTGTTTGGAATTTTGGGACAACAGTGACATCAGTCAAGCAAAATTGTCGATTGAATATGCTATGGTCATTTTCATTGTGAACTGTCCACTGGGAGACTACCATGTCCAACGTTTAGATTCAGATATCTAGAACTCTAGTTACCATGGATGGTCTTGGTCAACATTATGATCTCAGACAGTCTCTCACCCTGTTTCTTCCATTCTAGCCTGATGTGTCATTCTCCGGGCAACCTTCAAGGTCCTATCTCGGCATTAAATTCACCAACAATGATTTGGTTTTATTAATTTTTTGCTTTTGGGGTCACACTTGACGATGCACAGGGGTTACTCCTGGCTTTGCATTCAGAAATTACTCCTGGCTGTGCTCAGGGAACCATATGGGATAATGGGAATCAAACCCAGGTCGGCTGCGTGCAAGGCAAAGGCCCAACCCACTGTGCTATCACTCCAGCCCCACCAACAATGATCTTGTAGAAGGTGTGGTTTTCTTTATAGAACTTCTCCAGCTCCATGTAGAATATCTCAATTTCTTCTTCATCGCAGTTGGATGTTGGTGCATGGACAATGAAGGCAGAAAGTGCCAGCAGTGAGCCGCATCTATTCTAGCATAGTTGTCTGATTCAGATTGTTAGGCATTCGAATGAATCAATGCTCATGGCCAAGTTTGTGTTGACAAGGACACCACAACACGGACACCTCTCTTCTTGCATGTTCTGAGGAACAGTTCTTCTCCAGTGTCGAAAATGGTGTGATATGATGGATGCCTTCTCATCTCCTGCGCTTGCACCATGAGGTCCTCAATGGATACTTCCGATGCCAGTGTATGTGCATTGAAAGTACAGACAGTTATTTTAGTCCTTCTTAATTTTGGCAGTCTAGTTTGTCCCTGAGATTTTATCAGTCTCTCCTTGCTCATTGTTCTCAATGCAGCCATATTGGTGCCTCCTTTAGTGTCAGGGGAATGAGGCCCATTGTTGTTACTGACTTTGACATATCGAATACACCCTGGGTAGCTTGCCAGGGACTGCGTACTTATAAAAGCAATAAACTTATAAAATCAATCCTCATGGCGAAAAATCAAAATACATAAATCCATGGATTTTCCATTTGAGTAGCACTGTAACACTGTTGTCCCGTTGGTCATCAATTTGCTGGAGCGAGCACCAGTGATGTCCCATTGTGAGACTTGTTGTTACTGTTTTTTTCATATCAAATACACCACGGGTAGCTCGCCAGGCTCTGCCGTGCGGGCGGGATACTCTCTGTTGCTTGCCGGGCTCTTGGAGAGGGAGGGAGGAATCGAACATGGGTTGGCCGCATGAAAGCCAAATGCCCTACCCACTGTGCTATCGCTCCAGTCCATGGATTTTCCATATACAGACAAAAAGTGGAAGGGTAAGAGAGAAGTACATTCCCAATTATGCCTGAAAAATACATTGTTCATAATAAACTTAAAACAAAAAGCTAAAAATTGAATAAATAAAGCTATTTTACAACTATAAACAATAAAAGATAGTGTAAAATGGAAACATTTTTTATTTATGTACTGGAAGACTTATTTTGAAAAAAATGTCCAACCTCCCAAAGCACTTGTATAGTCAATACAATCTATATAAAAATACCCAGATTAATTTTGTACACAAAAAATTATAATTCAGTTTAAAAAATGTTTATAGAATAATAAGATGTAAGATTCATGTATTAATTTAAAAGTAACTAGAATTCGTTTGGAGCTAATAAGTAACAATAAAAATGAATAATAAAAAATTAGGTTTATATATTGCATATGGAATAATGAGAAATGCATATCAAGTAATATGACCCATCAAACATCCAAAGCATGCTAGAATAAAAGAAAATGGTAGCCTTTTCATTCTCTAGCTTTAAATTATACTAAAAAACTATAGTTAGCAACACAGATTGGAATTAAAATGATCACAGTCTCAGACCAGTAGAATAAAATTTGGAGCCCAGAGACAATAATTTAGCATTATGAACTGTTAATCTTCAATAAAGAATCTAAGAGTATGAAATGGGACATAAAGCACAACAACAAATACTGTTTGGGAAAATGGGCAATCACATTTTAAAATAAACTAGACATCTCTCACACTGCAGAAAGTCAATTCAAAGTAGATTAAAACACTCAATATCAGACTTGAATTCATAAATTTGACTGAGGAAAACATACGCAAAATCCATCATGATAAGTAATACTCAATGTCACTGGACAAGCAAATTGAAGCAAATATAAATAAAATAAATGAAATTACATCAACTTAAGAAGCTAACATACCACAAAAGAAAACATATCTAGAATAAAAAGATATCCCAAATACCACCAACCACTCACTCACTTGTAAAACACAAACAGAAAACAAACAATCCCATCAAAAAAAGCAGGGAGAAGAGATGAGGAGACATTTCCTTAATTATGAGCATGTATATGAAAAAAAATTCTTTGATGCAAATAAAAACTATATATTTTTAGTTTAGTAAATACAAAAGTATATGGATACCTTATAATAGAAACTGATATAAACTACATATTAACATATTTGCTCAATAACTAGGACTGGAGTGATAGCACAGCGGGTAGGGCTTTTGGCTTTTATGCGGCCGACCCAGGTTCGATTCCTCCTTCCCTCTCCGAGAGCCCGGCAAGCTACCAAGAGTATCCGCCTGCATGGCAGAGCCTGGCAAGCTACCCGTGGCATATTCAATATGCCAAAAACAGTAACAAGTCTCACAATGGAAACGTTATTGGTGCCTGCTCGAGCAAATCGATGACCAACGTGATGACAGTGATAGCACTGGCTCAGTAACTATCTCAATAACTTATTTTCTCTCACATTGTTTTATTGATAGAAAATTACAGTTTGCAATTTATTACTAATTGTTTTAGATTCAATAAAGGGGATAAAAATAAACTGACTAAAGTGCAGAGAATCTCAGTGATATATATAGTTACATGCATGCATTTTCTGAGAACTGATTACATATCTAACTTGGGACAAGTGACAAATTTATTTTATGTTACATAAACTACATAAAAATGAGTATGAATAAATGAAACAATAATCAAAGAAAGAAACTCTGGTTCTCCCTTGATTAAGTCAAAGGATATATATTAAAGAACTGTGTGGGTTGTTTTGAGTTTAGGGGTGTTTATTTTTCCAATATGCCAAGCCATTTATTGATCCTAGTAGAACATTATAAGGATAATGTGATGTGGAAAAAATTAGGTATAGGGATCATTTTTAGTTCCACATAACATGAAACTCAATTAAAGAGCTTTTTAGAATCTAAAGATTTTTCCATCTAAAGTAATAGAAA
The DNA here is from genome assembly GCF_027595985.1 of Sorex araneus. Taxonomy (NCBI): domain Eukaryota; kingdom Metazoa; phylum Chordata; class Mammalia; order Eulipotyphla; family Soricidae; genus Sorex; species Sorex araneus. The sequence continues at coordinate 301,788,347 of NC_073313.1, read as the reverse complement.
GCTTCATCATGCTCTTAATTCTAAGTGCTACCGGTATCTTCATGTTTATAAGAGGTACCTTTAAAGGCTGATAATGCATAATGTACAATTATATGTGTGTACAAGTATATGTTTGAGTGTCTATGGTCACGTGGTTTTCAAAATAAATGGTGAAAAATACAGAATGCTAGGCTAGAGAGAGAGTACAAGGATTTAGACTGTTGTCCTGCAGGTAGCCAACCCTAGATTCTATTTTGGTATCTATATGATTCCCTGAGTACCACCAGGAGTAAACACTGGAAGCACAGACAGAGGTATTGCCAGTAGTATGGCCCAAATACAAAAAAAAATATAATTATAAAATGAATAAATGTATTACTACTGTATTTAATAATTTTAAATATTGACTTAGAATATAAAAATCCAGAATAAAATCATGAAAGACATAACCAATTATTGCTAGTTACATGATGCTCCATTATACTAATATTCTATTACTTGGTAAAAATTGGCTGAAGAATACAAGTCTTATAAATATATAATAATCGCAAAAACATTTAACAAAAAAATGAAGTTAAATTCTTTAACCATTGCAGGAGCAAATCAATATAATCCACATAACAATATTCTACTTAAGATCATATGTTGTCTAAAAACTAAAAAGATGAAGAGGCAAATCAGAACTAAGAATATGCAGTCATCTACTTACCTAAAGAAATGACTAAAATTAATTTCTTCAGAATTAAAAGCTATTGACAAGCTCAAATCATGTGGTGAGTGAAGCAAACATGAGTTGGGAAGACTGGAAGGTTGCTGATGATATGCTACCGATATCCATCCATCCATCAGAAACTAGTACAGTAGAAACTAGCTCAAGTAACAAATCTTAAAATAGCCTTTTAAAGTAAGCGCCTTTCTTTAATCCTACTCTGTCATGGTTTGTTCATACATTTATAAATGTTGTACTTAGAAATGTGACAAAAGAAAACCTAATATATCTATGCAAGTATACATATAATTAACATGCAAATTTAGCATTAGTTAAAAAAGAGTAAGAAACATAGAATATTATTATTTCTTCAATGAAAAGGGGCTGGAGCGATAGCACAGTGGGTAGGGCATTTGCCTTGCACGCAGCTGACCCGGGTTCGATTCCCAGCATCCCATATGGTTCCCTGAGCATCGCCAAGAGTAATTCCTGAGTGCAGAGCCAGGAGAAATCCCTGTGCATCTCCAGGTCTGACCCATAAAGCAAAAAATAATAATAATAAAATATTTTTTAAATAACCTATTTTAGTTTCATATATATATATAAATTGCATATGCACATTTACATATACATGTTTGGGGTCCACATCTGCAGTGCTTATGGCTTACTCCCTGGGTTAATCGGAGGCCCCTTATGTAGTTATGGAGATGGAACCTGGGTCGGTCAGCCACTTCCACATATACATGCTGCACTCTCTCTCCAGTCCCTGATTTTCTTTGTTTAATTTGTGCGTTATCTTTTGTAAAAACTTTCCACTGAAGGACCGGGCAGATTGCTCAAAGGACTGAAGATGTGACTGATACAAGTTTTCCTAGGTCTGATCTCCCATACCAAATGGCATTCCTAGCATGGCAGGGCTCGGCTCCCATGGCCCCCAGCAGTGTCACAAACATCTCTTTCCTATAGCCTACAAAATTTCCCAGTGTATAATGTTTTATTTTTAATTTATCAGTTACTTTTATTTTTTAAATACTATTGCTTAAAATAACTGGATGGATTAAGTTCAGAGGCATCCTCAATGACCCAGTAAAAAGGCCAAGCAAACACAAGCAAAAATAAATAAATATCAACAAGTGAAAAAGGTTATGATTGCAAAAGAAATAAAAACTAGAATAAAAACACACTCCAGACTTGTAGTAAAGTCACCACTCACCTGGCAGAGACTTAATATTCAATATACTAAGCACTTTTAAAAACTAGCAACAAATAACTTCAACAAAAATTGGGAAGATAAAACTGTATTTTTTATGGCTTTTGGAGTTAATTGCAGGATGCTCAGGGGTTTACTCCTGGCTCTGCACTCAGGAATTACTCGGCTGTGCTTGGGGGACCATGTGGGCATCCTGAGGTTCGAACCCAGGTCTTCTGTCAGGTGTGCAAAAGGCAATTGCTTTATCCTCTGTACTATATCTTTGGCACTGAGAGAGCACTATTTTTTTTTAATTTATTTTATTGAATCACCATGTGGAAAGTTACAAAGTTCTCAGGCTTATGTCTCAGATATACAATGCTCAAACACCTGTCCTTTCACCAGTGCCCATATTCCACCACCAAAACAAAACAAACAAAAAAAACCAGTAAACCTCCCACCCCCCACCCCCCACCCCCCCACCCCCACCTGCATAACTCATAAATTTCACTTCATTTTCTCTTTACCTTGATTACATTCCATATTTTAACAAAAAACTCACTATTGTTGGAGTTTTAACACAGAACTCACTATTTTTGTTGGAGTTTATCCCCCAAGAATACAGCCCTATTGACAGGGAAGCATTTGATAATTAGTTTTTCACTGATGAGAATGAAGAGATATAAAGTTGCTTGACAGCAGTAGTATAGGATTTCTGTATTTTAGTAATTAAGTCCAGGGAGATTTAAGTTGAAAATTGCATCATTTCCCTTCCTGGGGCAGCATGGAGCAAAAGCTTAGTTCACAGTCTGGAGACATGGCTGCAAGCACTTGCTGGGACCAGAAGTAATATAGCTGCTTCTGGATCCTGGTCATTCAGCAGCAAAGCGGCTGTGCAAAGGCATGGCCACCCGGGTCGAATCTTGGCAGAGCTCGAGCTGGTACCAGCCCCGGCCCAAGACTGCCCAAGTGTCCCACTTTTTCAAGTTCAAAACACGTTTTTTTTCCAGTGCCACCAAGTTCATACCTGTTTAAAAGTTCCATAATATGGCAGACACCACGCCGCTTCTTTCCAGAGGGAAGAAAAACCAAGGAAGGATATTTCCCCCCTTAGCCGGCATGGGGCAAAAGCTTAGTTCACAGTCTGGAGACATGGCTAGAGAGAGCACTATCTTTATAAAGACATACAGATAGCCGATAGGCATGTGAAAAATATTCACTAATCGTCACTCAAATGCAAATCAAAAGAAAAATGAAATTTCACCACGCACCAGTGAGATCAGCATGCACAAAATACAGAACAAAACAAAACAAAAAAGTCAACACCTTCTGTGGATGTGGCAGGAAGGAACCCTCAAGCACTGTAAGCACTTTTGGTAGAGTTGTTGACTAGATGAACATCTTCAGAAAATGATAGGGACACCTCAAAAATCTTAGAATTGAGTGTCATTTATTTCATCAGTTTACTTTAATGCATCCCAAGGGCGCCCAGACATTTGTGCCCCTAAGTGCTTTGAAGCTCTATTCACAACAACCAAGAACTAAAAACAACAAAAGTGCCCAAGAATAGATGACTGGATCAAGAAATAGATAGACCTACTGACTGGCAAAGAGACAGATGAACAGACTGACAGACAGACAGACAGACAGACAGACAGACAGACAGATAGATAGATAGATAGATAGATAGATAGATAGATAGATAGATAGATAGATAGATAAACACATAATGGATTGATTCTCAGCTTTCAGAAAAGATAAAGGCATGCAATTTGCCACACTGTGAATAGAGCTAATGAGGACATGTTGAGTGAAGTAATCCAATCAGGAAGGAAGAGGACAGGTACAGAATATCTCTCTCATGATAAGGAAATAGCAAATGGCAAAAGGCAATAAAACTGCAGAACTCTACAGTTTGCAAATTTATGATCTAGTCTACAGACTTGAACTTCTGTGTGGGGGAGTGGATGGGTGCTCAGGGCACTGATGGAGGGAAGCAGATACTCTGGAACCATGTTCACATGAAACTATTATTAATGGTATAGTAAATCATGGCACCTCTTTAAAAATTAGGGGAAGGGCAAGAGAAAAAGAAACATGAATTCTCATGATATTATTCAAAGCAGAGCCTTGTAAAAGTCCCTCTGTCCGGTTTAAGTTACTGCATCATTTTTTTGTATTTGTGTAGAACAGAAATAGTGCAGGGGCATATTCAGTGCATATGCCCTTGAGGCAACCATTCCCAAGATGATTTGCAGCCCCGCATTATGTTCTTCAGAGAACATCTAAGACTCACACACCAGCACTGGATCAGGTAATCTCTGGTCACCACCAGGTACGGGTGTCCCCAAATATCTTCCAACTGTGAAAGGAGTGAATTAAACTAAACTATTAAATTATTTATTTTGCTTTTTGAGTCACACCTGGCATTGTTCAGGGGTTACTTCTGGCTCTGCACTCAAGAATTACTCCCAGTAGTGGTCAGGGGACTCTATGGGATGCCGAGGATCGAATCCAAGTCTGCCACATGCAAGGCAGTGGCAGACTTTAATACAATGCCCTACCCACTGTACTATCAGTCCTCCCCATAATGCAATCTCTGTTCTGGTTGCTGTTGCTGCTGTCCCTACTGTCATGGGGTCTTCATGAGCAATGCTGGTGTTCCACTGATGTTTCAGGCTGAGCTTAAGGCCAGCAGGGTCACATCTTATGATGGTGCAATGGACACGTGATGTGTAAATCAAACCCAGGGACTCATGCATGTAAGATATATGCTCTACCACTTTAACCACATCCCTGGCCCATGAATAAGTTCATCTGTAATACTACATATGAAAGTGAAATATCTATATGTGTAACAAAAGTATTGACTATTGATTTTTTTCAAGTTAAGCTATTTTCCTTTCCTAATGATCAAGGTAAGCATGCATTTTATTTGCCCTATATTTTCAACTTTACTCTTTCTTTAATGTTAACGCAGTATGCTGATTTACTAGTATTGCAGATTGGATTAAGGATGGTTTTAAAATTGCAACAAGGTTTAAAATATCAAACTTTCAACTTTGATTTTGGGAGCTATTATTCTCATGTTAAATTAATGATGGTCTCAAATTTATTTTGATTAAAGCGTCTCTCCTCAGGAGTAGTCATCATAGACAAAATATATTTTTGAATATTTTTAAATGTTTGCCACTCTGTCTTTAATAAATTCTTTTTCACATATGAAGGAATTACATATTCTGATTAAATTCAAGTATTAATTATTTGACAATATGCATTTTATTTCCTTCAATATTACAAATGCAAGCTTAGGTCTAAATTTTGCTTTCCTTCTAGACAATTGAAGAAGACATATTAGAGTTTCTTTCTTACAAATACTTATGCTTCAAAGAGATTTTTTAAATTTTATATAGGAACAAAATGCTGTCATATTATCAACAATTTCTCTTGAAAAAGTTCCTATTGTTACATTCTCATTGATTTTACTCTTTGCAGCAAAATCATTCCAAGCAATCTCTATTATAGTGAAGCAATTAAATAATAGCTGGCACAAAGGATATGGCACTAATGTGAATATTTTAAAGTCTGGATTAAAAAGCCCATTTTGTAAGATCTTTGCTTACTAGATCTTGAGGTCAAGGTTATGTTTTTAATATTGTTCGGTCTTGGTTAACTAGTGGGAACACTCATTCATAAAGAAAAAAGATAGGATATTTATACCACATGTATTTGAGTACAAAATTTCTCAAGAATGTTTCAAAAGTATCATATTAATTGAAATTCTAGGATAGTAGATTATAAGAATTTTTTATAAGAAAATATAGTTTTCAATATTCTTAGCATCTATCTCCATGAAGTTTTTGTTAGATAACTATAATGCTAGAAATTCTCAGCAGGCAGTGGACAATATAATTTTTTATAAAGAAAAAATATAGTCAGTTATATGGTAAAATTCCTGTGATGACCAAAGGTTTACCCAGTTGTTTATCTTGTGATATAAAATTTAAAAGCCATCAAGTCTGACTCTTTATAATAAAGTACAGATAAATTATTGAATTTTAAAAATTACTGTATCACTGTCATCCCATTGCTCATCTATTTGCTCGAGTGAGCACCAGTAAGTCTCCATTCATCCTAGCCCTGAGATTTTAGCAGCTTCTCTTTACTCATTCTTCCCAGCTATGCTGCATTGGAGGCTCTTTCAAGGTAAAGAGAAGGAGACTCATCATTGCTATTGTATTTGGCATATCGAATACACCACGGTGAGCTTGCCAGGCTCTGCCGTGTGGGCAGGATCCTCTCAGTTCCTTGCCAGGTTCTCTAAGAGGGATAACTAAAAATATTTAAAGTAAATATTTCAATTTTCAAACCTATTCCATTTTTAAAAATTGATTAGCCTTTATTAATTTTCATTTAATGCTAAAACGTGGGTGGGAAACCTTTAAGTTATACTAAGAATTTTTAAATTATTTGATATTTAAAACTTACACAAAAATCTTATTTAGTCCTCTCAGTTTCCTGACCTCAGGATTTGTAGAAACATATGTTATTTCTCAGAATGATTATTTAAAAAGTAACTCTTAAAATTTATGTCAAATGGCTAGGCATTATTTGTACATTTTTTTACATCTGAAAATAGATTTTTAGTATATAAGGAGAATTTTAATGTATAAAAAGTGAAACAATATGCCTATTTAAATCCAATTACAGACCTATAACACAAATAATTCATTATAAGAGCCCAAACCAAAATAACACCTGAAAGATGCTGAGGAAAGAGTATGTTAGTAATGACTTTCTCATTTTTTGAGATTAAAACTGTTATGTATACATACATATAAACACATATATAACATAATATAATCATTATAAATGGATATGAATTATAAGTATTGCATTCCTTTATATGTTAAAATTAAATCATAGAAATACCAAGAGAACATATTCCATGTCTCTTGCATTTTGCACAACTTTAAGGAATCTTTTGCCAAGATTATCCTGTTACATGTTTTATATGGCAAACATTTATATATAATTATGGCAATATCAACCTTTGAGGTATATGAAGATTGCTATTAATTTCAAATATGATGATACTTACATGGGGTAAAGAGTCAAAATTGTTCTCATTTTTTAAAAAAAAATACAGGAATTTCCTAAGCCTGGGATGTTTTTATCATGATTTAATGTCAGTCAAACATTCACCTGAGTTACTCTTCATAATTCTATAGAGCAGAAAAGGAAAACACAGCAACAAGAACTCCAGTCTTTAGTAGTATAGAGTTGAAATAGTTATTGTATTCTTATTTTTTCAACAATGAAGGAGTCATCTCTTCTCCCATCATCCATGAATCCATGGTGAGTGTTGTTTAGCATCAAGATAAAGTAAATCCTCTTCTGGTATCAAACAGGGTGAAATACTCAATATATATTTTAAAAAGCAAATGTATAGACAGAGATCTTTCTATGTAAAAAATTATGGAACACAACATTTTGGAAACTGGCGTGGAGAAAGAAATGAGGCAGTACAGAAGAAATCTATGCAAGAGATTTTCAGTGACTGAACTAAAGATGATCTAAAGCTTTTATGATTATAATAAATTATTCTACCATATTTAGTAGACTTTGTGACCTTGGACTCTGGGCTCTATGGGACCCAGGAGCAGAGATCATCTGCTGCATCCCCCAGTCTCTGGTACCCAGGGATCACACCCATAAACCACCGCCTGCCAGCACCAGGTAATCTCCTCATCAGCAACCCTCCAGAACTCATGGCTGCTTCTCCCGGAGGGGAGCATAAATTGAGGCTCCCATAACTATGCCTCCAGACTCTGAGCCAGAGGCTGTTTCCATTTGGGGTGCCCCAGAGAGGAGCGGGTGAGAGCCCTCCCCTCCCCAAGGGACCCAGCCCAAGCAGCCGACTTCTACCACACAACAACCGCCATGCTCCAGGCCACTTTCCACATGCTCAGGCAGAGCCTCACGCATGAGTGAACAATGAGTGTACATATTCCTGGAAACATCACAAGACACTTCCTACCCATTTTCCATAAAATCATAGAAGGATACACACACACATATATGCACACACGTATATATGTATGTGAGGGGACGGGTTGCCTTTCCCTCCCTGCCTCAAGCAGAGCCTTGGCAGTTGAAAACCTCTAGAATCCAGCCACAGCCATGCTCAAGGCCACTCTCCACACGTCCGGAGACCCTCACACATGAAGGGACCAGCAGAAGAACTCAGGTGTGCAGGACCCGGGGCTGAGATCTCCAAACCTGCTTGGATTGGAACTGAGTCTTCTCCATCCAGACCCACCATTTTCCAGTAGCCTGGCAGCCACACTCACAAACTGCTTCCGATGCCATGTAATCCCACCAACAGCCAACATCCAGAGACTATAAGACTAAGCTCCCGGAACTTGGCTTCGCAGCTGCGTGACATCTAATAGCCTCGTCTTCCCTCTTGGAGAAACTGACAAGATACCAAAAGTCCATTGCCCGCACAGGGGAGTCTTGCAAGCTCCCCATGGCATATTCATATCCCAAATACAGTAAAAGATATATATATATATATATATATATATATATATATATATATACATACCTCTTGGAGATCCTGGCAAGCTACCGAGAGTATCCCTCCCACACGGAAGAGACTGGAAAGCTACCCGTGACGTATTTAATATGCCAAAAACAGTAACAATCAGTCTCGTCCCTTTGTCCCTGAAAGAGCCTCCAATCATTGGGAAAGACGAGTAAGGAGAGGCTGCTAAAATCTGGGGGTTGAGTGTAATAAAGATGTTACTGGTGCCCGCTCAAGTAAATAGATGAACAACGAGATGACAGCGATACAGTTATTTAGTAGACTTAATCCAAATGGAACTGTGCTTTTAAAAACAGAAATGGAATCTACAAAAAAATAATATTTGTAGTATTAGTTTTAGACTTTGTAATCATTGGTGCCTACTAGCAAATCATTGTTGAAAATCATACATTCACGGAACACTTTTTTGGTCTGTCACCAGGCACATATGCTAAGAGATATTGATGATACACGAGGAAAAAGATGTTTTAAAGGTGAAGCTTTAAAAATGAGGTTCAATATTAAAACTTAAGTCTTGGAAATTATCTTAAAGTTATAAATCACATATCTGAAGTGCAGTGATTTTTGAAATATGTTCAGTTATTGTTCACATACTAGACATCATTTTCCTTGGGGGAAACATTTAATTTATAACTTGATAATTTTTAATTATATAGATATAAACAGGAACATTATCCCAATTGACTGCAATTAGTGTAATACCTTTGACTATATAGATAGACAGATAAGACTGGGAAAATGGTGACTTGCTCTCAGATCCCATGAGGAAGAGTTAGTTTGTGCCATTTACTTCTTAAGAGCACTAAAGAAATGTGAGACGGGTGCTGACAGAAAGTTATACAAAGTTCAAGGTCAGAATTAAAGACTGAATGCTTTGAGAAACTTAGATTCAAGGAAGGTATGTAATTTATAGAACAAAGTTACATTTTCAAGGAGTTCAGAATATGTTTTCACTTGAATAAATGTGGGGGTGATCATATGGGAAAGGGAGGGAGTTTTTCTATAATAAGAATAATTAGGTGATTTCTGGCATAAAACTACAAATAAATTATTAGTTATAGTAAAGAAAAAATGCAGTGAAATATAATTGGTGAGGAAGGTGAGTGATAGTACAGTAGGTAGGGCCTTACACATGACCAAATCAAGTTCAACCTGTATGGTGATCCCTGAGCACAGAGCCAGAAATAAGCCCTGAGTACCACCAGCTGTGGCCCAAATAGCACCTATGATTGTTTTAAAGTGTTTTTATTTTTTGTTTTTGGGGCTATGCCCAGCAGTGCTCAGAGGCTACTCTGGCTTATCATTCAGGAATTTGTCCCACTGGTGCTCTGAGAACCAATGCGATTGAATCAAGGACTCTTGAATGCAAAACATGTGACACCATATCTTGAAATATCACCCGATCCCTCGTAGAAATATTTTGCATACTTCTTAATGCTAGTTAACAGAGTAGCATATCAAGAATTTACCAATTCTAAGTACTAAATAGCAGAAGCATTGAAATTCATAGCAAATGTGACTGGAAAATATAAAATTTGAACTTCAGATAAAATATTTTAAGTTAGAGTCAATTTATTAACTTGCATCTATAAAAGCATGTTAATATATTTATATTTAATCACCATAATATGAGGGGAAAGAGACTAAATAAAAACACTAGTTAACAGTGAATGTAAGTCAAATTGTTAGTAAAAACAATAAATTAAAATTGAAATATTATCCATTATTTCAAATTGAAATTATATACACTAAAACTTAGGTTTTGCAGTACTCTGCAATGCATCTTTAGTTCACACAGCATTGTCTTACATGTATATATGTACATGGTAATGCTAACATATTTGAAGACTGGTTTACCATGTAATAACCATAAATAAATCACCACTTTCCATCTATCACAGTACATCGTGCCCCATATGAACCTTTTAATTCCTTTCACTCTTCTCTCTCTTAACCTAGTTTCTGCAGCAGAATTCAAAGTTGTTTCTTGTGTGGTTTTGTCTGTTTTTATGCTTTGGGTGATTTTATCCCAATGAGTAAAACCATGCAAAATTTTTCTAATAATATATATTCTTAATTATGTACACTAAGATATAAAACCTGAGGATATTGGCTAAGTGAAGCTTTTTTTAAAAAAATTAATTAATTATTTTCTTAGAGACAAGAGAGAGAGTACAGTGGGTAAGGGTGCTTATATTGCAGACAGAGGACCTGCATTCTATCCCTGGCACCAGATAAGGTTCCACCAGAACTGCAGTCAGTATCCAGGAATAAACCCAAAACTACAGTCTAGCCAAGAGTGCCCGCAAAAGCCTCAAAATAATTTAATCAATGTTATTTTTTAGTTGTCTATTATTTTCTTAAACTGACAATTATTTGCCAATGATTAATTTTCAAATTTGATTCATCTCCTAATGTCTAGATTACATTAATTAATTGCATTAAGGCATTTTAATAATAGTATATATCACATACCATGGAATTCTACTTTTATAATTGTATTGAAAAATGAGTGTGGCTTCAGCTTCATGATACTTATCTATATATATCATCTGGTATTCTTTTTAATATACTGCTTTAGTCAGATTTTCAAAACCACCCTGATGAATGAGAAAAGTGCAGCATGCAGATCCAGAAATAACCACTGGACATAGTCAGGTGTCGGCCCCAAAGTAAAATAAACAAATATATAATCTTTTAGCCTGGCAAGCAACCCGTGGCGTATTCAATATGCCAAAAACAGTAATGATAGGTCTCATTCCACTGACCCTGAAGGAGCCTCCAATCGATGGGAAAGACGAGTAAGGAGAGGCTGCTAAAATCTCAGGGCTGGGAGGGATAGAGACATTACTGGTGCCTGCTCAGAGAAAATTGGCTAACAACGGGATGACAGTGATACAGTGATATAATCTTTTAAGAAGAACCAGACATGATGAGTTTTATGCATTCCTAAATTTAGGATTAAGAAAACTGAGAACTAGAGCTTAATTAAATCACTCACAGTCATAAAGTGTATATATGGTAAATGGATAGAAGATTGCTAATAAATCTAATTCCATTGCACTTTATAACCAAGATATAGACAAACGTACATGTTCACTTAACATCATTACAGGTTTTGAGGTCAGAGTACTATGCACACGGAATTGGTAGAGCTATATTTAAAAACTGAGTGTATTCAACAACTTTTAGTAGGCAAGAAGATAATTCTAACATATCCATGTGTGAATATGTGCACATGCAAATGTGTGTTTGACCATAAGTTTACCTCTCATGGGACCTTCTAAAAACTTTTATTGCTTCAATGGCACATGTTGGTCTGCAAGCAAAATTTACTTCTTATTTCTTTAAAAATTGTTCTTTCATTCATGTCACATTCCTTTCTTACTCATACCTCTACATACATTGAATCAATTAGGTTGATAAAACTGCTCAGCTTCCAACTATTAAGTTTTGCTTACTAAAATACATTTTTTAGTTACTGAAAAATTTTTGTAGGCTCTCTGAAAGCCAAACCATGGTGAAATAAAAGTTCATAAGTTTAAATTTATGAGTGAGATTTATTTTTCTCGTCAATCCTTTAAATTACTCCTGTTATGCAGTCTCCCACACATCCATGCCTTCTACAAGTTAAGACATATGGCTTGAAAGCTTAAAAAATGTTTTTTTAACAGTGTTCTTTTTTTCTTAAAAACTTCAAAGCCTATCGTTATATCATTTTTCCCATTGTTATTCCAGTCTGAGAAACAATTTAAGGACTGGAAATTGGTTTGTAAATGACATTTTAACTTTTCATTAGCATGATAGTGAGGTGTTTGACTATTTGAACCTTCAGAATATATAATAAATTATATTCGTGCGAAATTGCTCAAGATCAAAGAAGTCCGTATGCTCTGTCTGGAAAGTTAGAAAAAAAGCCAGTTTTACGAATTATGAATCATAGTTAAAGACACAACAACATCTTCAGACATTTATAGTCACTTGGGTGTCAGAGCAATAGTTCAGTGGACAGCACACTTGCCTTCCATCGGCCCACCTGAGGTTCAAACTTTACACCCTATAGATAGTCCCCAGATCACTGGCAGGAGTGATTTCTGAGCCATGTGATCCCCAAACAACAACAAAATATTCAAGAGTCACTTGGCTTCCTCCTTAAGTTCCTTTGCCCTTTCTGTTTGGGGCTATATCAAGCTGTGCTCTGGTGCTAAGTTCAGGAATCACTGCTAGTACGTTTAGTTATGCCATGCTAGAGACTGAATCCAGGTTTATTGCATGCAAGGTAAGTGCCCTACTTTACCTGCTGTATTATGGCTCTTGTGCCATTTTGGATTTTTAAGTGTGTATTTTTACAAATTTGGAATCAAAGTATCATTTCCTATTTTTCAATATGTGAAAAATAGATGCTTTTCCAATAGCACTGCAGCACTGTCATCCCATTGTTCATCGATTTGCTCAAGGGGGCACCAGTAACGTCTCCATTGTGAGACTCATTACTGTTTTTGGCATGTGAAATATGCCACGGGTAGCTTGCAAGACTCTGCCGTGTGGGCGAGATACTCTTGGTAGCTTGCTGAGCTCTCTGAGATCCGACAGGGATGGAGGAATTGAACCCGGGTTGGCTGTGTGCAAGGCAAATGCCCTAACTGCTGTGCTATCGATCCAGCTTTAGCAATAATCAATATAAACCATTATTTTGAAAAATTCTTAGTAAAATGACTATTATAACAGATGTCTACAGTACCATGAAATATTAAATATTATTAGTATATCATTGAATTTTCAAAAGTGCATAGGCATAGCTACTACTGTTATCCCATTTTTTTCTGAATTCAATACAAGAAACAATAAATAAATTATGTGATTTTCTAGTTACACAAATGGGATATAATTCATGTTGCTTTGTCTGCTTACACAGACCATATGCCTTAGCCAAATCATTGAGTCTGTGAGTTTCTTAAAATTTATTGTAATTCATGAAAACAAAGCAGTTACATAGTAATGCAATGTGTTTCCTTGAGGGTTCTTTAGAGACATGCTTAGTATCCTTGTATCTTTAGAGGATGTGGCATTTCAGGTGTATGTAAAGGTTTGCTATAATGTGAATAAGGATGGGTGAATATGAAATAGATAATTTAAGAGTAAAAATATTATATAAAAGGGATAGGCCTAGATTAGGGACAATGATCTAAACAGCACATGTTAAATTGTATTTTGTTTATGCACATTGATAAAGTCAATTTTCAAAATCTGAAATTATAAATGGTCATGTCCCTGCATCCTAGAAACTAATATGGAAGCTACATAAGGTTCATTGCCCATCTACTTCTGTGATAGATGTTCACATTGTGTAATATAGATGTTAACTTTAGGTTATTAACAATCAAATTTAGCCAGAGCACCTGCAGTGTCTGTCCTATCTAAGGTAAACACAGGGAGGTGCTTGAGGATTGATTGTGTAGGAGGCACTGGTACTGCCAGATGACACTACAAAGAATGGCAATGGGTGTCTATATCACGCATTCTCACAAACCAGTAGCTATGTGGACCTAATGTTGTTTTTGAGCTCAGCTTTCCAGCATCAGAGATTGCTTTATTCTGCATCATAACAGAGTACAGAATGAGTCATATTTTCTTTTTAAAAGGGGGTATCTGGAGCTTTTCCTTAAATTATTTTTGATAGAGGCCTTATTTTGGCAAAATAAAGAACCTTAAAGCAATACTCCAGCTAAACCAACCAAAACCAAAAAGGAAACTGTTGGCTTTCCATCCATCTATTCATTCTGTTCATCTGGAGGATAGCTGCCTGTATGCCTGTATCTAAAACTATGTTACCAGAAATCAATTCTTAAAAAAATAAAGACCTAAGATGATAGATATTTAAAATATAAATTGACTGAATACAAAGGAGTTAAGAATGTTTTTTGTTCTGTATTTTTAAAAATTTATTTATTTTTTAATTAGTGAGTCACAGTGAGGGTACAGCTACAGATTCACACATTTTCATGCTTGTTTTTCCCTCATGCTATCTTTAAGACCCTATCCCTCCACCAGTGTCCATTCTCCGCCACCAATGAACCCAGTATCCCTCCCATCCCCCCAGTCCCACCTCCCCACCCTACCTCGCCTCTGTGGCGGGGCATTCAAATTTGATATCTCTCTTTCCTTTTGGGTGTTGTGGTTTGAAATAGGGGTATTGAATGGTCATCCTGTTCAGTCTCTAGTCTAATTTCAGCACACATCTCCCTTCCCGCACAGGATCTCCAATCACATATTACTTAGTGTTCCCCTCTCTATCTGGGATGACTTTCTCGCAGCGTGTGAGGCCAGCTTCCAAGCTGTGGAGCCAACCTCCTGGTATTATATACTACAATTCTTGGGTATTAGTCTCCTACTCTGTTGTTTTATAATCCACAGATGAGTGCTGTCTTTCTATGTCTGTCCCTCTCTTTCTGGCTCATTTCACTTAGCATGATACTTTCCATGTTGATCCACTTATATGCAAACTTCATGACTTCATCCTTTCTAACAGCTGCATAGTATTCCATTGTATAGATGTACCAAAGTTTCTTCAACCAGTCATTTGTTCTAGGGCACTCGGACTTTTTCCAGATTATGGCTATTGTAAACAGTGCTACAATGAACATATAAGTGCAGATGTCATTTCGACTATACTTTTTTGTTTCTCCAGGATATATTCCCAGAAGTGATATTGCTGGATCAAATGGAAGCTCAATTTCTAACTTTTTGAGAAGTGTCCATATTGTTTTCCAAAGGGGCTGGACCAGTCGGCATTCACACCAGCTTTGTAGAAGGGTCCCCTTCTCCCCACATCCTCTCCAGCAGTGGTTGCTTTTGTTATTTGGATGTGTGCCATTCTCTGTGGTATGAGGTGGTACTCATGATTGTTTTGATCTGCATCTCCCTGATGATTAGTGATGCAGAGCATTTTTTCATGTGCCTTTTGGCCATTCGTATCTCTTCCTTGGAAAAGTTTCTGTTTTTGTTCTTTAGAGTAAACATTAATTTATATATGGTTTCATCCTGACTCAAAATTCTGCTTTACTTTCACTTGTGAAGTGTATCAAGAATGCTCCTTATTTCTAATTAATACATTGTATATATACTTGCATGTTCTAGAGATTGTGGAATATCTAGGAGCTTAAGTAAAAATAGTCACTAGTAAGATTAGTAACATTGGTATTTTCATAATTTTCTTAGTGAACACTTGATTAATAATATCTATGAGGCTATTACTTTTACTTTTTGGTTCTAGGAGTGAGTTGGAAAGGAAAAAGTTTCTCAGAGTTAGCAGGAAAGAAAATGATACAGAATTGACATAAATTGGTGTTAATTAAGGGTGTGAAACAATTTGTCAATCTTTAGTCACATTTATTTCATTTTGATAATTTACATAATAACAGAGAAAAATTTCAACTCAGAGTATGTTAAAAAATAAAAAATATTAGGATTGAAAAAATTGTTAGACATGAATTAAAAGATGAACAAATAAACTTGATGAGAGGTATGAACTATAGTTTTTCAAGTAGCATGCCAAAGTAAAAACCATATACTGCACAACTTTGTGTCTCACACAAAAACTCGTCAAGTTCTTAAATGACGAGTTTAAATATAATGTTCTTAAATCTAAAAAACATTATATTTAATGTTTCTTAAATTTAAGAAACATTAAATATACTGGAATTAGAAAATCAATATTGCTTAATTTCTTTTTTTTATCTTATTTTATTTTTTAAATTTATTTTTTAATAAGTGAATCACCATGAGGGTACAGTTACAGATTTTATACATTTTTGTGCTCATGCTTCCGTCAAACAAAGTTCAAGAACCCATTCTTTCACCAGTGCCCATTCTCCACCACAAAAAAACCCAGCATCCCTCCAACCCTCCCCAATCCTATCTCCCCCTCCCCCAGACCCCAATCTGTCAATGTGGCAGGGTATTCCCTTTTATTCTCTCTCTCTAATTATGTAATTATGTGTTGTGGTTTGCAATAAAGATTTTGAGTGGCCATTGTGTTCAGTCTCTAGTCTACATTCAGCACGCATCACCCTTCCCCCGCATGGCTTCCAACCATATTTTAGTTGGTGTTCCCTTCTCTATCTGAGTAGCCTTCTCCCCAGAATGTGGGGCCAGCTTCCAAGCCATGGAATCAATCTCCTGGTATTTATTTCTACTATTCTTGGGTGTTAGTCTCCTACTCTGTTATTCTATATTGCACAGATGTGTGCAATCTTTCTATGTCTGTCTCTCACTTTCTGTTTCATTTCATTCAGCATGATACTTTCCATGCCGATCCACTTATATGCAAAGGTCGTGACCTCACTTTTTCTAACAACTGCATAGTATTCATTGTTTAGATGTACCAAAGTTTCTTCAACCAGTCGTCTGTTCTAGGGCATTCGGGTTTTTTCCACATTCTGGCTATTGTAAACAGTGCTGTGATGAACATATAAGTGCAGATGTCATTTCGACTATACTTTTTTGCTTCTCTGGGATTTATTCCCAACAGTGGTATTGCTGGGTCAAATGGGAGCTCAATATATAATTTTTTGAGAATCGTCCATATTGTTTTCCAAAAGGGCTGAATGAGTCGGCATTCCCACCAGCAATGTAGAAGGGTCCCTTTCTCCCCACATCCTCTCCAACAGTGGTTGCTTTTGTTCTTTCGGATGTGTGCTAGTCTCTGTGGTGTGAGGTGGTATCTCGTGGTTGTTTTGATCTGCGTCTCTCTGATGATTAGTGATGTAGAGCACTTTTTCATGTGTATTTTGGCCATTCGTATCTCTTCCTTGGGAAAGTTTCTGTTCATTTCTTTGCCCCATTTTCTGATGGGGCTGGATGTTTTCTTCTTGTAGAGTTCAACCAGTGCTTTATATACTCTTGATAGCAACTCCTTATCTGATGGGTATTGTGTAAATATCCTTTCCCATTCTATAGATTATCTTTGTATTCTGGTCACTGTATCTTTTGCGGTGCAGAAGCTTTTTAGTTTAATGTAGTCCCATATGTTTATGTCTGTTTTCACTTGGTTGGCCAGTTGCATGTCATCTTTGAAGATACCTTTATCTTCAATATTCTGGAGGGTTTTGCCTACCTTGTCTTCAATGTACCTTATGGTTTGCGGTCTGATATTGAGGTCTTTAATCCATTTTGATCTGACTTTTGTGCATGGTATCAGGTCGAGGTCTAAGCCCATTCTTTTGCATTTGGTTGTCCAGTTGTGTCAACATCATTTGTTAAAGAGGCTTTCCTTCCTCCACTTCACATCTCTTGCTCCCTTATCAAAGATTAGATGATCATACATTTGGGGTTGTGTGTAGGGATATACCACCCTGTTCCATTGGTCTGTGGGTCTGCCTTTGTTCCAGTACCACGCTGTTTTAATTGTTACTGCTTTGTAGTAAAGTTTGAAGTTGGGGAGGGTGATGCCTCCCATCGTCTTTTTCTCAAGAATTGTTTTAGCTATCCTTGGACGTTTGTTGTTCCATATGAATTTTAGGATTGCTTGATCGGTTTCTTTGAAGAATGTCATGGTATATCATAGAATGTCATAGGGGTCTCGTTGAATCTGTATAATGCTTTGGGGAGTATTGCCATTTTGACAATATTGATTCTCCCTATCCACGAGCAGGGTATATGTTTCCATTTCCTCATGTCCTCTTTTATTTCATGGAGTAGCGTTTTATAGTTTTTTTTGTAGAGGTCTTTTAGTTCCTTGGTTAAGCTGATTCCGAGGTACTTGATTTTCTGGGGCAGGATTGTGAATGGGATTGCTTTCTTCATGTCCCTTTCCTCTGCCTCATTGTTTGTATATAGGAAAGCCATGGATTTTTGGGTATTGATTTTGTAGCCTGCAACTTTACTGTATAAGTCTATTGTCTCTAAGAGTTTCTTAGTAGAGGCTTTAGGCTTCTCTAGATATAGTATCATAGCATCTGCAAATAGTGAGAGTTTGATTTCTTCCTTTCCTATCTGGATGCCGTTAATCTCTTTTTCTTGTCTAACAGCTATAGCAAGTACTTCCAGTACTATATTGAAGAGGAGTGGTGAGAGTGGGCATCCCTGTCTTGTGCCTGATCTTAGAGGAAAGGCCCTTAATTTTTCCCCATTGAGGATAATGCTTTACGTAGGCTTGTGGTAGATGGTTTTGACTATCTTGAGGAAAGTTCCTCCAAAACCCATTTTGGTGAGGGTTTTCATCATAAATGGATTTTGGATCTTATCATATCCTTTTCTGCATCTATTGATATAGTCATATGGTTTTTATCTTTATTTTTGTTCATATAATGGTTTATGCTGATTGATTTCGAATGTTAAACCATCCTTGCATCCCTGGGATGAATCCCACTTGGTCATGATGTATGATCTTCTTGATGAGTTGTTGGATCCTATTTGCTAATATTTTGTTGAGGATCTTCACATCGGTGTTCATCAGGGACATTGGTCTATAATTTTCTTTCTTAGTGGTGTCTTTTTTTGCTTTTGGTATTAGGGAGATGTGTGCTTCATAGAAACCGTTTGGGAGAGTTCCTGTTTTTTTCATTTTCCTGGAAATGCTTGAGGAGAACTGGCAACAGGTCTTCTTTAAACGTTTGGAAGAATTCGCCAATGAATCCATCTGGGTCTGGACTTTTGTTTTTGTGGAGATTTTTGATTACAGTTTCTATTTCCTTAATATTAATGTGTATATTCTGGTATTCCAAGTCTTCTTTGTTCAGTCTTGGGAGATTGTAGGACTCAAGGAATTCATCCATTTCTTTTAGATTCTATTGTTTTGTGGCGTATAGACCTTCAAAGTAGTCTCTAATGATCTTTTGAATCTCACTGGTTTCTGTTATGCTGTCCCCCTTTTCATTTCTGATTCGATTAATTAGGGTTCTCTCTCTCTACTTCTTTGTGAATCTAGCTAGCGGTTTATCAACCTTATTTATTTTCTCAAAGAACCAGCTCTTTGTTTCATTGATATTTCAGATTGTTTTTTTTGGTTTCCATGTCATTAATTTATGCTCTAATTTTTATCATTTCTTTCCTTTGGTCTGGTTTGGGTTCCTTTTTCTGGTCCTTTTCTAAGTACTTGATGGCTCAATTTCTTGACCCAGCAATACCACTCCTAGGAATATATCCTGGAGAGGCAAGAAGGTATAGTAGAAATAACATTTGAATTTCTATATTCATTGTAGCACTTTTTACAATAGCTACAATCTGGAAAAAAACAGAGTGCCTAAAAACAGATGACTGGTTAAAGAAACTTTGGTACATCGACACAACGGAATACTATGCAGCTGTTAGAAAACATGAAGTCATGAAATTTGCATATAAGTTGATCAACATGGAAAGTATAATGTTGAATGAAATGTGTCAGAAAGAAAGAGACAGACATAGAAAGATTGCAGTCATATGTGGAATATAAAGTAGCAGAGAAGTACGAGCTTGCAATGATGCAACTTCTGACAGAAATTTCACTGGACTTAGTTACTAAAATACTAAAATACAGAAATCCAAAACCTTGTGGCCGCTATTATAGCCACACAACCTCATATCTCTTCATTCTCAGCAATGGAAAACAAATTATCAAGTGCTTCCTTTCCAGCAGGTCTGATGTTGAGGGGGAGGAACGCCAAACAATAATAGTGAGTTTTTTGTTGAAATATTGAATGTAATCAAAGCAAAGAGCCTGGTAAGCTACCCGTGGCATATTGAATATGCCAAAAACAGTAACAAGTCTCACAATGAGAGATGTTACTGGTGCCCGCTCAACCAAATCAATGAGCAATAAGGTGACAGTGACAGTGACAGTGATAGTGAATCACCATGAGGAGCAGTTACCTACTTACAAACTTTCGCGTTTGTGTTTCAGTCATACAAAGATCGAGTACCCATCCTTCCAGCAGTGCCCGTTCTCTACCACCAATAATCCCAGTATCCCACTCCCCACCCGGTCACCCCCACCCCATCTTTGTGGCAGGGCATACCTTTTTTCTCTCTCTCCTTTGGGGTGTTCTGGTTTGTAATTGAGGCATTGAGTGGCTATTGTATTCGATCTATGATCTACATTTTTCAGGTATATCCTAACTGGAGTTTGTCCTTCAAACACCCTTTACTTGCTGTTCCCATCTCTATCTGAGCTGCCTTTTCCCCCAGCATATGTGGTCGGCTTCCAAGCCATGGGGCAAACCATGGGTCCTTATTTCTACTATTCTTGGGTGTTACTCTCCTATTCTGTTTATATTCTACCGATAAGTGCAATCTTTATATATCTATCCTTCTCTCTTTTTTTTTTTGTATTTTTTTTAATTGAATCACCATGTGGAAATTTACAGAGCTTTCAGGCTTAAGTCTCATTTATACAATGTTCAACACCCATCCCTTCACCAGTGCACATATTCCACCACCAGGAGCACCAGTATACCTCGCTCCCCCACCCTACCCCCAGCCTGTGTAGCTGATAGATTTCACTTTACTTTGATTACATTCAATATTTTAACAAAAACCTCACTATTATTGTTTGGAGTTTCCCCCCAAAGTGAGACCTGTTGAAAATGAACTACTTGATAATTTTTTCCATTGTTGACAATTAAGAGATATGAGGTTTTGGATTTCTGTATTTTAGTAACTAAGTCCAGTGAAATTTCTGCCAGAAATTGCATCACTGCAAGCTTTTAATTCCCTTTTGTGGTGCTCATAAAATGGAAACGCCGAGACAGAAAAACCCTTCCCCTCCTTGTGCATCATGGGGCAGTGACTCAGTTCACAGCTGAGAGACATTTCTGCAAGAAGCTGCTGTTGCCCAAAGTAGTTTAGCTGGCCTCTGGGATCATGCTTATGTGGCTGCTGCGCTTAAATCTCAGCGGAGGGCGGGGCCGGTACCACCCCCATCCTGGGTCTATTCCTCTCTTTCTGACTTATTTCACTAAACATGATAGTCTCCATGTTGTCCACTTACATGCAAATTTTATGACTTCATCTTTTCTAACAGCTGCATAGTATTCCATTGTGTAGATGCACCAACATTTCTATAACTAGTTATGTGTTCATGGGCACTAGGGTTTTTTCAAGATTTGGGCTACTGTAAACAGTGCAACAATGAACATACAAGTGCAGATATCATCTCTACTATATTTTTTGCCTCTCTGGAATATATTCCCAGAAGTGGTTTTGCTGAGTCAAATGGGAGCTCAATTTCTAATTGTTTTAGAATTGTCCGTACTGTTTTCCAAAAGGGCTGAGCCACTCGGCATTCCCACCAGCAGTGACAGAATTTCTTTAACCCCACAACCGCACCAATACTGGTTGCTTTTCTTCTTTTGGATGTGTGCCAGTCTCTGTGGTATGAGACGTTTTCTCATTGTTGCTTTCATCTGCATCTCCCTAATGATCAGTGATGAAGAGCATTTATTCATGTGCCTCTTGGCCATTCTGATCTCTTCTTTGAGAAAGCTTCTGTTCATTTCATCACCCCATTTTATGATTGGGTTGTTTTCTTCTTGTTGAGTTCAACCAGTGCCTTATATATTCTTGATATCAATCCCGTATCAGATGGGATTCTGTAGACTTTCTTTGAATAATTCTTTGAATTCTTTGTCTTTGAATAATTCTTTTGCCAAAAATTTATGAACATATTTAATAACATTATTAAGATATGAATTTCTGCTGGTAGGATTAAGGAGCCATAATATGTATATAAGCATATATATATTTACCAAATTTAATATGGAAAAATAAGGAATGTGATGCAACAATTCTAATATAGGTGCAACAATAGTTAATTATAATTTCTGCCCTTCCCTTTATAATGCTGTACACTTGACTCAACCCTAAAGTATAGACCATGAGGATATCTATTTGGTATGCAAATTTACAAAGAAATGTCACATCATGTAAGTTCAGTTTTTCATTTTAATTGCTTTCCAAATGTAAATATTCTCAGAACAAATTTATTTTCATAAATTGAGTCTATAAAATATACTAAATAATCTGTAAATAAGTTACATTTACATTGATATGCATGCTTTTTGACCTCATCCATGTATTACTAGACATTTTAATAACAGTAACCACAAAAATTTCAATGATCCCATGGGTTATATTATGTAGTCTAATATATGTTGTACTACCTAATTATATTTTATTATATGTTTCTCAGAACATCATTTCATCAATTGACACATTACTATATGTATAAATACATGCATATCCAATACATATTAATATATTCCTATGAATACCTTTCAGTCATTTAAAATTAGTATTTTAAAGTTACTTTTTATTTTTCATCAATTTAACTTGATTAAATAGTATGCAACATTATGAATAATATAATACAATACAATATTATGGAATCTTTTTAGCTGGAGTTTAGTTTTTCATGTCTATATGTGTGTAATCGTCACTAATCTAACCAAAGTCCCAGTATTACTACCCCAACAAGAAATCTGTCTACACATTCATCCCATTCTATCTCCTCTTTAACTTTAACTACCATATGATAACTACCATAACTTTTATGAAGTCTAGGAACTAATTCAAATTTTTGTCAGTTTGTTCTAGCTATTCATTTCCCATACATGATTAAGCAATCCAATAATTATAATGAACTTCCTTACTCATTTCACTAAGCATAGCCACCCTCTCTGTTAATTTCTTCCCAAAAGGCATATTCCTCTCCTTTCTAATGACAATGTAATACTCCTATGGGTATATATACTGAAACTTCTTTATTGTGTTATCTATTAACGGGAATTTGATTTAGTGCTTTAGTTGCTTAGCTACTATGATTAATACTGCTACACATTTTCTTTCAGGTTATTGTTTATAACATTTGAATGAAGGTCTAGGAGTAGCATTGTTGGATCATGTAAAATTTCGTGTGAGTGTGTGTATGTGTGTGTGTGTGTGTGTGTGTTTTTAAAGATTCTCTATATTACTTCCTTTGAGCCTGCACCCATTAACATTATCTCCTGCAAGGCAACAGAGTTACTTTTTTCTTAAAATTCTTGTAAATTTTTGTTTACAAACATTAGGTTTATTCATATAGATCATTATCACAGGTGTAAGGAGATAGTTCATTGTGATTTTAATTTCCCATTCATATACCAATACATGCACTCACACAATTAGTTTTGATCCATATTTTGTATAGTAGCATTTGAATATTTGCAATCATTTGTCAGTAGTTTATCTTTTTTCATTTAGCCACATCTGCACACATAGTAATATTTTAATTTTTGACGAATATTTTGATATTTTGAACTATCACTTCAGCAAAATAGATAGACATGAAAAAAATGGATAAACTTGCAAGATTTAGGATTTCCAATTATAGCAGGCAAAAAAACAATCAAGCAAAATGTTCCTAAAGGTGGTGGAGTAATTTGGCCTGTTCATGGAAAGAATACCACTGAATTGTGAGTAAATGAGGGGATGGGGTAAGATTTTATGGTGAATTAAGTCAATATTGCATGATTGCCACAGTTGGGGAGTTGTCTGGTTCTAGTGTACTCCTAGGAAAAATTCAAAACAACTATACAATCAAGCAATCAGTGTTTAACGCACAAAGAAACTACAGGGAATATGGACATGCTTTTGTTGAAGGGGGGGGGGAGGATAGAAAAAGAGCACCGTGTGACCAAAGTAGCCACAAGCACCTTGATGATTTTATCTTGCATATCTCATTTTTGTGTGACTCTTCCCATTTTTTTTGATCTGCATCCTTAATGGCTATATATTCATGTTATTGGAAAAAAAAGGAGTTTTCCCCATACTAAGTAGGTTACCTCTGCACTCTTCAGTACCCATAAACCCCCTTGATTACTCACCCAGGGGGTCAAAAGCACATCTTTAATGCAATGTTAATGAATTATAATTACTCTCTAATCAGCTGGCAGTCTACTCTAGGTCAGAGTTAGACTAGTGCACCTGCACCATCAGTTTTGAGCATTTCTCTTGAGAAAGGCAAAAAAGAGAAACTCTAAAATTAAAGGCAGAGCTAGACTGTGCCTTTGATTGGTTTTTAGTATTCCATATGCCCCCTGAGTTTGGGGAAATTCTTACCCTTGTTCCTTCCCGTTGACTCATGTTCATGTCTGACTGTCCTGTCAACAGCCCTCTTGCAGAGGAGCTATCCATTGCACAGAAAAAGAACTCCAAATTGCAACTATCTGAAATCACTGAGGTGTGCAGACATACAGGCAGAAGGATGTAGACTAAGAGGAGTTGCAAGTTCACATAGCATTCTGAAGGTACTGACCAGAGAGGAGAAACAAATATTTTACTAAAATCTCATCTGAAATGATGACAGTTTCCAGGCTTTAGAAAATCATGAGATAATAAAGCATCCATTTAAACTGAAAACGTGTCAAACTTCAGTAATTAAAGAGAGAGAAAGCAATGGTGACGGGAAGGTTAAAACGAAGTATATATATTAACTATGATTAAATATATTACTCTTATATTACACATTCACAGGTTAGAATCATTTTTAAATTGAGCCACAACATTATATAGCAGGCAGGGCATTTGCCTTGTATCCAGACAACCCATGTTCGACTTCAGGAAGCAAATATTATTTCCTGAACTCGCCAAGAGTGATTCCAGAGCACAGAGCCAGGAGTAAGCTCTAAGAACTGCCAGGTGTGCCCAAAACACTAAGTTAAATTATAGACCGATAATAAACCTATTTATTTTCATTTCAGACATATAATTAATAATATCAAAATAAACTATAAACAAATTATGATAGAATTATCTACTTTTATTAACTTTTGTCTTTTTAAAGTAAAGATGCAGTTTATTTTAAGAACTAGTATAGGTATGGCATAGCATTTTAATGCATATCATTCTGCTATTATTTTGAATTACTGAAGTACCAAACTTAGAACAAAATTGACAATATGTTGATATATTATTTGTTTCCAAAGTAAAGTCAATAACTCTAAAAAGCCTAGAACTTTCCAAACTGGAAAAATTAGTCTCACATCCAGAAATCCAGAGAGAACTTGATTGCAAATAAAATAGTTCCTAACAGGGTGGAAAAAAGGACAAATTTGGTAGTGGTGGAGGATCTTGAAACGATCCTGTTTGAGGGGTTAGTGCTATAAATGAAGAAACAACTATTTCATTACTGTTTTATTTTTTTTTAATTTATTCTTTTATTGAATCGCCATGTGGAAAGTTACAAAGCTTTCAGGATTAAGTCTCAGTTATACAATGCTTGAACACCCATCCCTTCACCAGTGCACATATTCCACCACCAAGAATCACAGTATACCTCCCCCCACCTCCCCAGCCCCCCACCCAGCATGTGTAACTGGTAAATTTCACTTTACTCTCACTTTACTTTGATTACATTCAATATTTCAACAAAAAACTCACTATTATTGTTTGGAGTTTCTCCTCCCTAAAGTCGGACCTGCTGAAAAGGAGGCATTTGATCATTTGTTTTCCATTGCTGAGAATGAAGAATATGAGTTTGAGTGTCTGCACTGCACTAGCGGCCACATGGTTTTGGATTTCTGTATTTTAGTATTTTAGTAACTAAATCCAGAGAAATATCTGCCAGAAATTGCATCATTGTAAGCTTGTACCTCTCAGCTACTTTGTATTCCACATATGAGTGCGATCTTTGTATATCTGTCTCTTTCTTTCTGACTCATTTCACTCAGCATGATACTTTCCATGTTGATCCACTTACATGCAAATTTCATGACTTCATGTTTTCTGACAGCTACATAGTATTCCATTGTGTTGATGTACCAGAGGTTCTCTAACCAGTCATCTGCTTTTGGTCACTTTGTTTTTTTCCATATTGTGGCTATTGTAAACAGTGCTGCAATGAACATAGAAATGCAGATGTCATCTCTACTATACCTTTTTGCCTCTCTGGGATATATTCCCAGGAGTGGTATTGCTGGGTCAAATGGAAGCTTAATTTCTAACTTTTTGTGAATCATCCATATTGTTTTCCAAAAGGGCTGAACCAGTCGGCATTCCCAACAGCAGTGAAGGAGAGTCCCTATCTCCCCACATCCACGCCAACACCGGTTGCTTTTGTTTTTTGGGATGTGGGCCAGTGTCTGTGGTGTGAAATGAACAGAAACTTTCCAAAGGAAGAAATCTGAATGGCTGAGAGGTACATGAGAAAATGTTCAACTTCACTAATCATCAAGGAGATGCAGATCAAAACAACAATGAGATATCATCTCACACCACAGAGACTGGCCCACATCCCAAAAAACAAAAGCAACCAGTGTTGGCGTGGATGTGGGGTGAAAGGGACTCTCATTACTATTTTAAATTATAACACATTAATTTCATTTTTTTTAGTTTTTTTAAAAAAATTGACATATGCAAAAAAAATTAAACTGCATCACTTAATGCAAATAATGAGTGAGGGTCCGAAATGGGTAGGATGCTTGTTTTACAGTGTCTTGTTCATGGTCAACTCAAGATCTAGCCCAGAGACCAATGATGGATCCCCAAGCTGACCAGGGTCATCCCTGAATACAGAGCCAGTAGTGAGTACTGAACAGAGCCAAGCGTAGACACACACACACACACACACACACACACACACACACACACGATAAGTGAAAGGATTGCAGAGTTCAAATAGTACAAAGAACTGAAGTCCCTACCAGCAAATAGCCCCTCCAAAAAAAAAAAAAGACTTTATAAAACAAAAAAAGGGGTTAGAGAGATAAGGAGCTTCAACTGCCTATGCCCAACCAAAGTTTCATTCCAGCATTGCACAAGGTCATCTAGCCCAGCCAGTAGAGAGTGAGCAAATATATAAGGAACACTGACAAACTTTCCCATATGTCCACTAAGGAGAAGTAAAAAGAGGAAAGTCTAAAAATAGAATCAGAAAAATAAAGAGAAAAAGTTCAAACAGACAATAGAAACCCAAATAGAAAACCAAACGTTCTTAAGAGACTACTATTAATACTAATGCACAATGAATTTGATAATATGAAACTTAAGGTCAAAATCCTGATCCTTGTTATCAAGATTGATTCGGGGAGAAATGGGGAAACTGAAATAAATGAGTCAGAAGCAAAGAAACTGAAAAAATAATAAAATGCCTCCAAATTAAATCCCTAGGACCAAATATTTCACCAATGACTTCTACCAAATACTTAAATAAATAAATGTATATCCCTATCAAGTTTTTTCAAAAAATTAAGAATTCAAAAGCAAATAAGTCTTTCTCTTATTTTTTCTTTCTCCTCTAATTCACATACATGATAAAGATAAATATTCCCATATATATATGTAACAACCCTCTAAAGGGACTTAGCAAATGAGCAATCCAAAATGAGCAATATATTAAGAGGATCATAATAATGACAGGTGTATTTATTCCAAGGATAAAAGATGGCTACATAAAGACAAATCAATGTAAAACATTACATCAAAAAGAAGTGATAAAAATCAAATATTTCCAATAAGCACAAATGATTTGACAATATTCATTATTAATTTATGTAAAATTATACTGTTACCAAAAGGGTTGAAAATTATAAATCTCAATGTAATAAAGACTAAAATAACAAACTCATATCTAATTTGTTTTTAATAACAAAATACTTTTAAAGCTATTGATAAAGTTATCTCCACTGATCAAGTGGCACACCCTGATACCCACCCTCATCTACCTTTATATAAAATAATAACTTATGCACTGTTGGATTACATTGGTTTGTCCTTCCCCACTCCACACAGAAAGCTTAGGTAAATGAGTTACTCACACCACAGTGCTCCCAAAGCACACCCAATTTCATCAGACACTTCCAATCCTCTGTGTTTATCTTTAACTTCTTTTATGTGCTCTCCTCCCCTTACTGTTAATCACTTATATTCTTAAATCAAACACTGGTAAAGTCAAAGACTCTGTTTGTTGTATATGTACATGAATACTGCTTTTCTCTTTCCTTTATGTCCTTTGTACAGTTTATTTTAGTGAAATGTCCTTTTTGTCTAGACACAGGTTAATAGTTAATATGGAAGTTAGTTGACTCCAAATAATATTTACTTCTTGGCATCCATCATATGACTTAAGTCTACGTTGCCCTTACTTCTTAACACCCTAGAAAGAGGGTCCTGCCAAGGGACTTAGATGGACCCAGGACAAGCCATAAGCTATCCTCACATGGGAAAAGTACAGGCTAAGTTTCATAAGAAGTAGAATAAGTTAGGATCATGGACCAAACGCTGACATGACCCAAAAAGAAGTGACTGAATAAGGACCCTGCTGGGGTTAAGAAGGACTAATATGCCCTGAGTTTTGAAATCTGGGATATATATATATATATATGCATATATATGTGTGTATATATATGCATATATATATATATCACAAGACGCCCCCAGAAAGAACCACTCTTTAAACTTACTAAATCTCTAACCATGCCCATAAAAAATGACTAGAAATATTAAGAAAAAAGTTTAAGATGACTGTTTAAATGGATTACTAACAAGGAAAAGAGAAAGTAGTATGCCTTAGATGGAATACCACGCGTGGGCAGATCTCCTGGTAGTGGTCTAGAGTGCTGAGCAAGATGGGATTTTGTCCTTGAGTAACTCTCCCAGCAGAACTACCCCTAATGGAAGGGCTTTATATCTGTTCGCTGTTTATGACAGTGTTCAACCACACCTATGTGAATTGCTGTCCCCATCTCATTATGATTTCTCTATAACTAATGCTGTGAGGCTTGAATAAACGGTCAGTGATTACCAACTAGACTGTAGCCTCCATTCCTTCATTTGTCTGTGCCTCCCGCGGCCATGGGGGGATGGGATGGGGGTGGGAGGTCGGCGATCAGCCCTAAATACCTTGACTGTTTCAGGGACCCTCATGCCACATGGGGCAGGACGGTGATACCCAGGAACAGTGATGCTGCACTATAAATGAATCATCTGATCACAAAAGATTTACAGGAAAAAAAGTAAATCCTCACAGTGTGTAACAATATTGAAGAATAGCTGAAAATACTGAAAACTTTCAAGGATTTAAAAAACATGGTTTTAATTCACCAATTGGAACTATGAATACTTCTTAACTTTTAATCACAGTACTTGAATATTATGGGGGTAAAATCTGGTATAATACCTAAAATTTTCTGCATTTGCTCTTTGCCCAAAATTATTAGCTTGTATTTGTTATAGCTTTCTCTAACTTTTTCTGAGTAAACAGCAGTATTATAAGACAAAAATCAGCAGGATAGAAAATTATGCCCTTTGTGCTCTCCCCTTTAATAGTTCAATGATATTTCTCTCATATTTTTCAGTATATTGGAAATAACACGTTATCTATCCACAAGCAGCTAGGAAGGCACATAGTATTTTCTTATCTTTTTTTTTTATAAGACTAAGTTATCAAAGCCACATATTTACAGGCAGGATCATACCCAGAAAGTAAGTTGATATTATGCATTTAACCTGAGTCAACCATCTGTAAGTGAGACAATTTGACCATTTAAAATGAATTAGCTAATCCCTCAAAGGTCACAGTCAGTTTTGTATCATCTAGAAACCTGTTAGTATTTCAGATAATTATTTGGGAGAGGGAGGAGGGTTGAGCCATACACAGCTAATCATTGACGCTCGGGGTTCCTCTTGGCTCTGTGTTCATAGATCACATAGATCCCTGCTGGTCATGCTCTGGAATCCATATGCAATCCTGTGTTTTCATGCAAGGTAAGTGCCTTAACCCCTCTAGTTATTCTGTGTTTTTTAAGGAGAATTGTAGTTATCTCTGAATTATAGAAATTCCAGAAATGAGGTGACGGTTCATGGGCCTAGGGCACCTGTAGAGTGATGGAGACAAAGTGTCCACACAGGACATAGATTTGTAGTCATATGACAAAGTTTGTTAAGAAAAGTAATGGTTAAATAAATTCAGGGAATGTGCATATGTGCACTTATGAGCAGGTGGTGAAGGGAGGTAAAGTATTGTTATGACCAGGAAGAGTCTTCTGGAGCACTATCTTTGAAGCTCCAAGGCAGAGGCAAGATTCAAGTATTGCTGACATCCAAAATATTCAATTCTCAAGTCATCAGCTGCTGGCAAACCAAGGACAATTAATCTATGTTATCAAAAATGTTGGACTGGAGAGATAGCACAGCGGGTAAGGCATTTGCCTTACAAGCGGCCGACCCTGGTTTGATTCCTCCTTCCCTCTCTGAGAGCCCGGCAAGCTACCGAGAGTATCCCACCCGCATGGCAGAGCCTGGCAAGTTACCTGTGGCATATTTGATATGCCAAAAACAGTAACAACAAGTCTCACAATGGAGACATTACTGGTGCCCACTTGAGCAAATCAATGAAAGATGGGAGCACAGACAGTGCTACATGAAAAATGTCAGATTCTCCTAGCAACAGGCCAGTCCCCAGAGAAGCCAGGGCATCAGAACTTCCTACAGACCCAGCGACCTCTAGTGGTCAAAGGGAGAACTCGAACACAGCATCTGAAGCCCCACATCTGAAATACTAATTTTTCAAATTTCCTTAATAGGAACCTATCAAGTGGAGCTCAGAGCTGTGCCACTCTGGGCAGGATTGAATTGTTAGTGCTGGCCTGATGGATTCCAGCTTAGCCTAGGATGAAGTGTTATTAGGCCTAAAATTTCAGTGGTGTGAGACACTTCTAGGTAAACAACAGTGAGTGGTGTTGACGGGTGAGGTAGCTTGTGGTACTAGGGATTGAACCCAGAAACTCATACATGCTAATCATGGATTCTACCACTTCACTTTCCTCCTGGCAAGACGTTTGAACTTTCTTAAGAATTCTCATGCAACTTATTTACATATGTTTGTTTAGAGTCTGGGAAATATTTTATTAAAGCATTTTCATTTAACCTATCTCTAACATGCTATAGAAGTAGTCCTGACAAGCAATAGCTGCCTTAAGGTATAATACAGTTGAATAAAAGAGGACATATGGAATAATTTACCAAAGGAGGCAAAACTATTTTAAGGATTATTTTCTTCATTGTCTGAATCAGCTTATCTCTAGATGAATCAGACAAGAATCATAATCAGAAAGTATCTCAGTCAATTTTGGAAATTGTAGAATTATTACTGACATTTCCTCAAATCGTTATCAGAGGGAAGAATAGGGGGATATTTGTTTTTCCTCCTACTATCCAGATTTATTCTCCTATCTTGACACAGGATACAAAATCCATTATTTTAAAATAAGAATTGTGCAACATAATAACATAAAGCATCTAAATTAAACTTATATGCTCATTCCAAGACATATTAAACCAAGATATTTAGCAAAACTCAAAAATTTATACATTTTTATATATAGAATTTAGAACACTAAACCAGAGGCAGATTGAACCAACAATATATTACATTGTATTAGATCAACTTATTAATGTCATATTAAATGGGTTAATCAGAGTATATCACTTGCCCTTCAATTTCTTGCAGCTTCCACATTTTCTTAATTATTTTAATATTTTCTATTTTTTAAAATTAGAATGTGTGGTGACTATAAAATAGTATACTTTATAAAAACTTACTCTTCTGTTTTGGATATGTTTATTAAAAACAAAGTTAAAACTACAAAGAGGAAGTAGGAAATAAAAGGAGGGAGGGAGGGGTGAATGAAGCAAATGAGAAAGGAAAAGGAAGGAAGGAAGTATGGTAGGAAAGAAGGAAGGAAAACAAAATAAAAGGAAGGAAAGAAGGAAGGGAGTGAGCAGTTAACATTGGGGAAAAAGACTAAGTTTTAAAAAATGAAGCAGGGGCTAGAGAGATAGCACAGCAGGTAGGGCATTTGCCTTGCACGCGGCCGACCCAGGTTCAAATCCCAGCATCCCATATGGTCCCCTGAGCACGGCCGGGGGTAATTCCTGAGTGTAGAGCCAGGAGTAACCCCTGTGAATCTCCAGGTGTGACCCAAAAAACAAAAATAAATAAATAAATAAAATAAAAAATAAAAAAATGAAGCAAAAATTTAAAGAAAATGTATTCCAACCAAAGCAACAAATTATTTCCTTCTGCCAATTTTTATTTTATAACTATTTTCAGACAATTCTGATATGTTGAGAATATGACATTTGTAAATTGACAGCCCAAAACATATATCTTAAAGTATTTGTTTGCATAAAATCATATATGTCTCAAATAAAAATAGTTTGAAGAAGATTTCAAAAGAATAGGTTATTCAGACAAAAAACACTTAAGGGAATTAAAAATATTTTTAATCAATGATTATTTTTATGTTGTTTTCCTAATTCTATTTGTGCAGAATTTTGAGATTCTATGTTAATAATATCATAATGGTGAAGACCAAGATAAGCAGCGTTTTGTTCTTGATTTTTTATTTTTTTAATCAATTCATTTATTTCAGCAATGGAATCCAATGACTGGGTATATTTAATTTTTTATTTTATTTGTATCTCCAAGATAAATTCCCAAATGAGAGCTCAATTACTAATTTTTTGAGAAGTGTCTGTACAGTTTTCCAAAAGGGTTGAATCAGTTGGCAATTTCAATGGCAATGAAGGAGGGTTCCTTTCTCTCCACATCCACACTAACACCTGTTAATTTTGCTCTTTTGGATTTGGGCCAGTCTCTGTGGTGTGAGATGATATCACATTGTTGTTTTGATCTGAATCTCCCTGATGATTAGTGATGAAGAGCATTTTTTCATATGCCTTCCTATCTTAGAGGGAAAGCTCTTAGTTTTTCCCCATTGCAGATAATATTTGCCATAGGCTTGTGGTAGATGGCTTTGACTATATTGAGGAAAGTTCCTTCAAAACCCATTTTGGTGAGAGTTTTCATCATAAACTGGTGCTGGATCTTGTCAAATGCTTTCAGATGGAGCCCGGTGACACTGAGCAGCAACTAACACGGCTCCTGGATGCAGGACTGGGACACATCAGAGCCTTGGGGGACACTGGAGAGGGGAGACGCCAGCCCAGCCTCCAAGTGGTCCCGGCCTTCGGAAGTCATGCCCTCGACCCACCCTCGGCACCATCTTGCCACATTCAACAGAGAAGCAGCCAGGTGTTCTGGATTGCAACGTCGCCCGGACAATGCTCCAGACCCGAATCGGGGCCAGCAACACCGGGGATGCAGACGGAGGAGGTACAGCAGGCACACCTTCTCCAGATGGAGCCCCGGCGACACTGAGCAGCAACTAACACGGCTCCCGGATGCGGGACTGGGACACATCCGACCTTTTCTAAAAACTGAAAGCATACAATCTTTTAATGGAAAACTAATTATCAAATGCTTCCTTAGTAGGGCTGTCTTTCTTGGGGGGAAACTCCAACAACAATAGTGAGTTTTGTGTTGAAATATGGAACGTAATCAAGGTAAAGAGAAAATGAAGTGAAATTGATCAGTTATACAGTTGGGGGTGGGGGGCGTGGGCGGGGGGTATACTGGGGATTTTGGTTGTGGAATATGGGCACTGGTGAAGGGATGGTGTTTGAATATTGTATAACTGAGACATAAACCTGACAACTTTGTAACTTTCCACATGGTGATAAAATAAAAATATAAAAAAATGCTTTCTCTGCATCTATTGTTATGATCATATGGTTTTTATCTTTTCTTTTGTTGATATGATGGATTGTATCGATTGATTTCTGAATGTTAAACCTTCCTTGCATTCCCAAAATGAATCCCACTTGGTCTTGGTGTGATGACCTTTTTGATGTGCTATTGGATTCTATTTGCTAATATTTTGTTGAGGATCTTTGCATCTGTGTTCATTGGGGATATAGGCTTGTAGTTTTATTTTTCAGTGATGTCTTTGTTTGCTTTTGGTATTAGGGAGAAAGGTGCCTCATAGAAACTGTTTGGAGCATTTGTGTTTCTTCAATTTCCTGGAAAAGCTTGAGAAGAACTGGCAATAGGTCCTCTTTAAATGTTTGGAAGAATTCGTTAGTGAATCCATCTGGACCTGGGCTTTTGTTTAGGGAAAGATTTTTGATTACAGTTTCAATTTCCTTGATAGTGAGAAGTCTATTCAGGTATTCCAAATTTCTTGGTTCAGCCCTGGGAGAGTATAGGAGTCCAGGAATTTATCTTTTTCTTCTAGTTTCTTTTGTTTTGTCACATACAGACTTTCAAAGTAGTCTCTGATGATGTTTTGCATTTCTTTGGTTTCTATTTTGATGTCCCCCTTTCATTTGTGATTCAGTTTATTAGAATTCAATCTCTCTCTCTCTCTCTCTCTCTCTCTCTCTCTATCTCTGTGAGTCTTGCTAGTGGTTTATCAATCTTGTTTATTTTCTCAAAGAACCAGCTCTTGGTTTCATTGATCTTTTGGATTGTTTTTGGGTTTCCATGTTTAATATCTCTTCTAAATTTTGTTATTTCTTTCCTTCTGCCTGGTTTGGGGTCCATTTGTTGGTCCTTTTCTAAGATCTTAAGCTGTAAAGTCAAGTTATTTACATGGCCCTTTCTTCCTTTCTGAGAAAAGCTTTCAGCACTATAAATTTTCCTCTTGATATGTCTTTAGCTGTATCCCATAAGTTATGGTAATTCGTGTCTTCATTCTAATTTGTTTCCAGGAATCTTTTTTTAATTTTTATTTTATTGAATCACCGTGAAAAATATACAAAGCTTTCAGGTTTAAGTCTTAGTCATATAATGATTAAACTCCCATCCCTTCACCAGTACACATGTTCCACCACTAAGAACGCCAATATACACCCCTCCAGCCACCCCTAACCTCAGTAGCTAATGATCTTCACTTTATTCTCTCTATACTTTGAATACATTCAATATTTCAATAGAGAACTCACTATTATTGTCTGGAATTTTCCCCCAACAATTATTAAATGATGCTGAAAAGGCATCATTTAATAATTTCTTTTCATTGCTGAGAATGAAGACTCTATGAGCTCTTCTAGGTTTTGGATTTCTGATATTTTAGCTCAATTCACAGTCTAGATGCATTTCTGTAAGAAGCTGCTCTGGGTGCCAAAATGGGTTAGAAGACCTCTCGGATCATAGTCTTTAGGAGCAGAGGGTCTATTTTGCATGCGGTAGCTCCGGATCGTATCTCTCCAAGAATTTTTTGATTTCTTCCTTGATTTCCTTCCTGACCCACTTGTTGTTCAACATTCAGTTGTTTAACAGGTCTTTGATTTGGTTCTCCGGGTCTTCATGTGATTAACTTCTATCTTCAGTTCACTGTGGTCTGAAAAGATAGTTGATACGATTTCTATTTTCCTGATTCTATCGAGGTATGTCTTGTGACCCAGCACATGGTCTATTTTGGAGAATGTTCCAGTGCACTGGAAAAAATATGTATTCTTTCTTTTAAGGATATAAAGCCCTGTATAGATCAATTAACCCTCGTTCTTCTATTTCTTCCTTCAAAGCCAGTGTTTCCTTGCCGAGTTTTTATCTTGTTTTTATTTAGAGGCCATAAGGCAGTGTTGAAGTCTCCAACTACTATTGTTTTGCTATTAATGTCCTCCTTAAAGTCTGTTAGAAGTTATTTTACGCATTTGGCTGGTCCCTCATTAGGTGCATATTTGTTTAGGAGTGTGATTTCTTCCTGCTATACATATCGCTTTGATTAATAAAAAATGGACTTTGCTGTCCCTTCTAATCCGTTTCAACCATGAAATCTATGTTGCCAGATACTAGTATGGCCACCCTGGCTTCTTTAAGGGAGTTGTTTGCTTGTAAAATTGTTTATCATCCTTTGACTTTGAGTCTGTGTTTGCTCTGACTGTTCAGATGTGTATCTTTTAGGCAGCAAAATGTTGGGTTCAGTTTTTTAATCCATTTTGCCACTCTGTGTCTCTTAATTGGTGCATTTAGACCATTGACATTGAGAGATGTCTCGCACCACTTCGACCAGCGAAGAAACACGCAACCCGGAGATTCCTCTTGCAGCGATTTATTCAGGGACTTTCCATGCATTGGGAAGGAGGGAAAACGGGGAAGAGGAGAAACGTGGAGGAGGAACGAGGGACGAATAAGGAGGAACCAACTAGCTAGGCAGCTTCCCCCCTTATATACCTCTCCTGCTTGTTTAAGCCCAAGTGTCTGCAGTTGATAGGCTATTTACAGCTCGTGGGCGTGACAAGACATCCTGTCTCCTTATTAGGAGTTGTTTTTGAAGCACGGTACAATTAACAAGAAACAGGTGTTGTTTACAAAGCACCGTCCTGTGGAGGCTCTCCACAGAGAGATTATTGTCATGGGGTTTTGTGCCATCTATCCTTAGGGGTTTTGTTGCGCTCATAGGGGTTTTTCTTGTCTTACAATAGCCTCTTTTTCCTTCTTTTAAGTTTGGTTTTAAGTCTATGAAGTTCCTGAGCTGTTGTTTATCCATGAAATAGTGTATTGTTCCTTCTAGTCTGAGTCAAAGGTTAGCTGGATAAAGTATTCTTGGTGTGGTGTTAATTTTGTTAAGTTTTTTCACTTTATCCCACCATTGTCCTCGAGCTTGGAGGGTTTCCTCTGATAGATCTGCTGTAAATCAAAGGGGTGCTCCTTTGTATGTGATTTCCTTCTTTGCCCTTGCTGATTGCAGTGTTGTGTCTCTATCCATGGCATCCATCATTGTGATTATGATATGTCTTGGAGTCTTTTTATTAGTGTCTCTTTTAGCTGGCACCCTTCCAGTTCCTTGGATCTGGATGCTCTCATTCTCCGGCCTGGGAACTTCTCAGCAATATCTTTAACTGTGCTTTTTCATTGGTGTTGACTCTCTGTCTTTCTGGTACTCCAATGATTCTTATGCTGTTCCTCTTTAGTTTATCCCCTAGGACTCTGATTCACCCACGAGCTTTATTGAGGTCTTTTCCCATTGTTTGCTGTTGCCTGTAAGCTTTCTGCAGCTCATCATCAAGCTCACTGATTCTGTCTTTGGCTGTAGTCATTCAACTGCGAGGGCACCCACTAAGTTTTTTATTTCATCTATCAACTCCTCTATTTGTGACATTTCTGTTTCTAGCCTTTTTCTTTTTGTTCTCATTTCTTCCTGTATTTTTATGGCTGTCTATTTCATTGTTCCTTTCATGTTCTCCTGTAATTTGCTAGATGCATGTCCCACCGTTTCTTTGAGTTCATTAAACATCTTCAACACTTCATCACTGAATTATTTTTTGAAGAGATCATATCTGTGGGTAACCCCTGTTGAGGTTTCTGGACTCTTCTTCATTCTCTCCTCATGGTAGGGATTTGCACTGTTTCTTCATGTTCTGGTGGTGGCACGGAGGTGAGACCTTCCAGTTCACTATCAGCATTCCCCTATTGCTTCTAGAAAGGATTCTGGATGAGCTCAGTAGATGGCGGTCACTTTTTCGGTATACTTTGATTGGACTAGGCTTGCAGTCTATGGCTTAGTGTGTTTGGCATAGTCAGGATGTCCGCTTTAGAATTAAGTAATAGAGGTTGATCTATGAGTCCAATGTGCTGGGAAAGGGGGAAATAACTGCAGCCGCAAGAGTAGCCTCGGCCCTGGGGGGCCACATCCATCACGCTGCCGTGATGGTGGGAGGGGCTGCTTATATCCCTGCTGCTGCTGTCTAGTTCCTTCTACTGTGATCCTCAGGTTTTGGCGGTGGGGGCCGGGGTGCCGAGGGGCTCGACTTTTGGCAGTGCTCTGTGGATACCTCTACTGGGGCTGGAGTCTTGCCAAGCAGTGGGAACATATTATTTTACTTGTTTCTAATTTTTTAAATTTCAGTATATTTAATACTTAAGTGGTAAAAAATTCAATAATTGATATTATTAGATACATTTTCAATTAATTGCATTTTTTAAAATTCTAACTTCATAATACTAAAGAAATAATCCATGGAATTATAGCCAAAATTCTGCACCTTTCCCTAACTTTGTAATCTTACATTTCTACAGTTAAAGGTATTCTTCATTTTTTAATTCCAGTATTTTCAGTATCAATCTGCTTACATTTGTATATATAGCTGATGAAATATGCAGATGTGAGGAGCATGGTTTTGAACTATAATTCAATGAAAAAAACAGATAAGCATACATGTCTAAACTACAAACAGTATGAAAGGCTTGGAATAACTATGATATATGTAGATCTTTGAGATTTTACATATTCAGTATCTTTTAGCAGGATTCACTGATATATCACCAAATATATATTATATTATATATTATATTATATATATTGTGTATATATATTATGTTGGCGCACCAATGGCCTACATCCAGAGACTATAAGACTAAGCTTTCAGAAGTGCGCAGCCTCAAGGTGACCACATGACATCTAATAGCCTTGTTCTCCCACTTGGAGAACCTGACAAGCTACCAAGAGTCTATTGCCCTCATGGGAGAGCCTTGCAAGCTCCCCATGGTGTATTCATATCCCAAATACAGTAAAAGATATATGCATAACTCTCAGAGAGCTTGACAAGCTACTGAGAGTATCCCTCCCACACGACAGAGCCTGGCGAGATATCCATGGCTTATTCAATATGCCAAAAAAAGAGTAATGATAGGTCTCATTCCCCTGACCCTGAAAATGCCTCCAGTCATTGGGAAAGACGAGTAAGGAGAGGCTGCTAAAATCTCAGGGCTGGGTGTAATAAATACATTACTGGTGCCTGGTCGACTCAATCGATGAACAACAGGATGACAGTGATACAGTGACAGTGATTATATATATGTATGTATATACATATACATATATGTATATACAAAAGATATATGCATACCTCTCGGATAGCCTGGCAAAGTACTGAGAGCATCCCGGCCTCACAGCAGAGGCTGGCAAGCTCCCTGTGGCGTATCTGATATGCCAAATATAGTAACAATAACAGGCCTCATTTCCCTGACCCTGAAAAAAGCTGAAAATCATTGGGAAAAATGAGTAAAGAGAGGCTGCTAAAATCTCAGAGCTGGGACAAATGGAGACGTTACTGGAGCCTGCTCGAGTAATTCGATGAACAATGGGATGGTAGTGATACAGTGATACAGTGAATTTCATAATGTTAAACATAGTCATGTGTTTTTAGGAGTTGTTGAACAACAATCTATTCTGGTTAAATTATGATCATTGATCTTATTTCACTTTTAGTTAAAGATTGTAAATCCTTGAATCCACTTACAGTATAAACAATAAGTAGAAATACACTTTTCCTCATAAAATATTTGTAAACCTCTGGTTTTAGCTCTAAAAGATTTTGTTCCTCTAAGTAACCAAAAATTTATTTACATGGGAAACATTAAAATAGTTTAGGCAATTATCCAGATCATTTGAGCAAAAAGCACATATGGTTGGCATGAATGATCATGGTGCATTGTTTACATGGATCCAATTTAACAGATAATGGCTTACCAACACCTTCTAATATCGCTAAGTAGATAGACACTAGGTTATTGCAGCAAGGCTTAAAAATAAAGTTACACTGAAAACATTAAACTGTTGTTCAATGAATAAAGTGAATATGTCTGGTGAATTTCAAATAAATTGTAATGCTGTAT
The DNA here is from genome assembly GCF_027595985.1 of Sorex araneus. Taxonomy (NCBI): domain Eukaryota; kingdom Metazoa; phylum Chordata; class Mammalia; order Eulipotyphla; family Soricidae; genus Sorex; species Sorex araneus. Next base: position 301,748,389 of record NC_073313.1, on the reverse strand, counting down.
GTTGTCCAACCATTTTTATAGTATATTTGATTAAAATAATATAAAATAAGTGGTGATATTTGAACTTAATTGTTGGCAGAACATTGTTGTTCACACACACACATACACACACGCAAACACACACATAGAGTTCTGAGAAGTGTTAAAGAAATATCACTTGGAGATATGGAACTCAATTTCTTTCTGGAAATGTGATGAATAACTTACTTGTAGATATATTCTAATTTTGTGAGCAAAATCAACAATAAGTTTATGTAGATTCCTTATATATTGCTTTGAGCACTCTGGATAAAGTTATCCCTTGTAATACTTAGGTTTTTGCCCACATAATTTTTAAAAAGAATATGCCTCCTCCTGTTAGGGAGGCACTGAGCTGTCATGATGAGCCAATGTATGTAGCCTGCACTGCACAATGGGCAGGTACATAGGGACCCATGAAAATGGGCAATATTCTCGTGTGTCCTGACTGGTTTGGATGAAGCTGAGTATCTTTTTCCTTTAAGCTGGAACAATAGCACAGCGGTTGGGTGTTCTCCTTTCAGGTGCCCGACCCGAGTTTGATTCCTCTGCCCCTCTCGGAGAACCCGACAAGCTACCAAGAGTATCGAGCCCGCGCGACAGAGCCTGGCAAGCTACCGTGCATATTGGATATGCCAAAAACTGTAACAATAAGTCTCTCAATGAGAGACATTACTGGTGCCCGCTCAAACAAATCGATGAGCAACGGGATGACAGTGATCTACAGTGATAGTAAATAATTTCATAAATTTCACTATATTGAAAGAGGCAGGTTTTCCTTTTGTCACAGAAGTCCAGCCTGTTCTTTGACATGTAGATTCCTGGCTCTGGCCCAGCCTAGTCTTTGGGATGCAAACCTGAGGTGCTTGCCCAGTTTGTCTTTGGGATGTACATTTCAGTGCCCCTTGTTGGATTAATCATATTCTCGTAGTACTAGTCACTGTCACTGTCAGTATCACTGTCATCCAACTGTTCATGAATTTGTTCGAGCGGGCACCAGTAATGTCTCCATTTGTCCCAGCCCTGATATTTTAGTAGACTCTTCTTACTCATCTTTCCCATTGATTGGAGGCTCATTCAGGGTCAGGGGAATTAGACCTGTTATTGTTACCGTATTTGGTGTATCGAATACTCCACAGGAAGCTTGCTAGGCTCTTCCATGACTTCAAATAAATAAATAAATGAAATCGCAGAATACTATGTAACTGACTTACAAAGTTCACATGGGGGTCTGGTGCTGCCACCAAGTCAACCAGTATCTATGGGGCAAGCATATCAGCGGCCTGATGGTGCCTCCAGGCTTCCCGATACCTCAAAACTGCCACTGTACATCTGGCCAGACACCAACAACTCTTGACCAAGTTTCCCAAGAAATTAAATGGCCAAAAGTAATAATATATGGGAGCCACACCCACAAACTACCTCCAGCGCAGCGTATTTATTGACCTTGCTTCAGAATCTCATAAATAAATGTGAAAAGAGATAAAAGGCCTCAGTTACCTATGTAAGACTGAAGAGATCAGGGTAAATCAAAGGGGAGTAGGTCATGCAGGGGCAAGTCAGCCTTGTGCATATCCAAGCAGAGGCTCTGGAAGCCACTTGATTCCACAGTCCATAACTGTCACCATGCCCCAACTTGAATACACCATCTCAGGACAGACCTCACTGAGATACAACTTGTTGAAAACTCAGACATGCAGGTTTTGCGGCTGTAGTCTCCATGCTTTCTTGGGGTTGGGATGGGCTACCTCCCTCCACCTCCCTGCACTTCTGTAAGCCTCAACAGTCACATCCACACCCCAAGCCTGCCACCCAGGTAAAAAAAAGCCACTCCAGTCTTATCTTCCCAATAAAAATACTGAACACCCTGAACAAACATGATGACCTCTCCTGCATTGCAAACTATAATGTGCGGGGGGAGGAGGGAGGGAATGAATGCCTGCCATAGAGAAGGATGGAGGGGGACATGGGTGTCGGGAGGAAACCGAGGGACATTGGTGGAGGGAAATGTACACTGGTAGAGGGATGGGTAATTGTATCACTGAAACCCAATCAAGAACAGCTTTGCAATGGTCTAACTTATGGATATTCAATAAAAAAAAAGTAATGTGGAGTTCATGCCAGTTTCAGTCAACTTAATCAGTGGCTAAATAAATAGCAATAAAATACATTACAAATGCAATCTTAAATACATTAAAGAGTAGCTAATAAATAAAAAGTTTAAATCTAGTCCAGGACATAGTTCAAAAGACTGGAGTGCACGCTTTACATGTAGGAGACCTGGACTTAACCGCAGGACAGCGTGATCCTCTAAGCACCACCAAGAATGAATCCCCAGCACCGCCAAGTATGGATTCCCTCCAAAAGAAGAGATAAGAAGAGATTCTTATCTAACATAAGTTATAAGTAAATGGACTACATCCTTGTAAAGCTAAGAATTACACACATGAAAGTAGTATATACATAACAGATATGTGACCACATGGACTCACGCATCACCACCAAACTAACCAAAAAGCTTCACAACACAGCATTATGGCTGCAATAGCTGACAAACAAATAAAACTGAAACAAACAGAAAAGCTTTTGGGGTAATATTAGTGATAAATATGGACCTTGCTGACAGATGGACTAGGGTATCAATTTACCAGCAGTCATATAAAAGTACATTTAAAAATAAAGTAGGGGGGTGGGGTACTAGTCAATCCTTCCTAATTTTGTCTCAAAATATATTTACAAGGTCAAACTTTGTAAGATATCTTTCTTCATAGGCCATTTTAATTTTCTCATGGTTGTATATAAACAGTTGAAGAATGGAGGCTATATTCTGTGTTCTTCAGAATGGCCATGCTTTCTCTCTTCCTTTTCTTTTCTTTTTTTCTTCTTCTTTTTTTAAGCATTATGTTTATACTTTCTATCTCAGGATAGAAAAACAGTATGAGGCTTAAGGTGCTCACGTCACATGCAGCCAGCACGAGTTCAGTTTCCAGCACTGCATATGATTCCCTTCATCCCACCCATAGCAGTGATCTTTTAGAACAGAACCAGAAATATACCTAGATTATAGACTACTGTGTCCCACTCACCCCAGCACTGACCTCAATAAATTTGTTTCCTGCCATTTCTCATAGAACCTTGTATTAAAATTATTTTAAAAAGCTACTTAGTCTGGGGGCCAGAGTGATAGTGCAGCAGATAGGGAGTTTTCCTTGTGCACACTGGCCCAAGTTCAAACCAGGGCCCTGAGCCCCGCCAGGAGTGATCCCAGAGTGCAGAATCAGGATTGAGCCCTAAACACAGCTGGGTGAAGCCTCAAAAAAACACAAAAACATTCAGTTTATAAGTGGTTTATTTGAGAAGCTCTCAGATACCTCTTGAGATTATAATAATCAAAAGAGAATGAGTCACTGGTTTCTGAAATATTTCAACAACAATGCCTTAGTTTTGTGTTATTACACACTGCATATTTTCAATTTTCCTCTCCATTGCAAAATAGGCCATTTACTGTATTGTTTTATCTAACAATCAAATATTGTTTTAAGTGCCTTTATATATATAATAAATGAAATAACTTATAAAAGTAATAAGAAAGCTTAACTTCAAGTTCATCTTTATAATTTTTAAAAATAATACTTTATATGAGATAAATGGATTTATGTATTAGGTTTAGATCAGTAGATTCCTATACTAATTCTTGCTATGAAGGAAATACTAATTTCAGTAGATAAAAAAATAATAGATTTTAATTTACATATATTTTTATGGATTTTTGTTTACATGTTCTATTTTTACCAAAGTAGTTTTGCTTCTGCAATAATTAAATAAAAAAGAAAGTATAAGAACATATACTATCCAAGAAGACTCAAGTTTTAATAATAGGTTCTATAATTTTATCATTATGCAAAAAATGGAAATTTTATTTCAGTTTTCCTATCTTAATTTTCTCGTGTGTAAAATGGCTATGGTAATTTTATATATCTCATGTTTTTTTGTGAGGCTCCAATTCAAAGTGCTTTTATTTATGGTATAGCAGAGAGGAAGCTTAGTTTGTTATGTTCTAAATATTCTGGAGAGATAACAATGATGTTAAATATGAGAGAAATAATACAATGCTCATCTTGATAGACCATATTTAATTGATACAAGTTTGAAAATATTATAACTAAACAGAAGAGAACTGGAATCAGGTGATCTTTTTTATGTTGTGGAGAGCTAAAGAGAGAGAGAGATCAGCCATACTAATCAAGTGGATGAATTTAGTTCTTGACTATCAAGAGGAGTGAAGTATTGACTATTGTTCATGGTAAAACCAAGGTCTAAGATCAATCCTAATAATTTAAACAGTAATAAAACAACTGCATGTACTTATCTTGTAACATCAGAGAAAATGAAGTAGAATAAAAAAAAAGTATCATCTAAAGCAAGCAGCAAAAATAAAATAAATACCTAAAGGCAAAAAAAATCAAGGATTCTTAACAAGTAAAAAGTATTATACATATTTGTAAAAATGACACTTTAATCGACGAGTTTAGGGATAATTAATAAGAGTTGATGTAAAAATCTGCTCTTTACTCACTGTGAACCTCTTTGTTTTGGGGGGTATATAATATTATTATATTCTTACATTTTATCTGGCCTCTGTATACATTTACTGACATTTTATTCTTGTTTATTTTAAGTCTTCATCTTGGTTCTGTACAGGTTTTAGCTTCATTTTCCCTTCCCAGCCATGCGTCATTGCCAGTAACTTAAATTTCAAAAGAGGTTAAATCACCTCCTTATTCTTTGTCTAAAAGATTGATGAGGGAAACTGGGATCTAACATGCTTATGAATTAATTTTTAAACAACACATCTGCTTGTTGCAGTACTCTCTCCTGTGGTTTCTAATGTCCAAGTATTTCCTTCAGTTTACAATTTCTCACCCAGTTGTATAGGCACGTGGAATTATTTTTCCAGTTTTTGTTTACTATTTCATTGATTTCCATAATGCTAGAGGCAGAGTTACTCTGTCCCCCTAACATACACTATACTGAGATAATTTTTTTGGCAATTTTTCATTTTTTATTAGATTTGTTAGATTTTGGTTAAAAATATTTCAGTTGAAGAGTGCTGATAGAGGACATGCGTTGACTTGAACAGGTCTAACCTATGTGATTCCTACATTACTGTGATTCACTGAGTACTACCAAGAATGTTCTCTGCACACAGACAGGAATAAGTTCTAAGTATTGCTATTGATAATTTAAAAAAATAAATAAAAAGAAGTGTCACTTGAATTATTTATTATTTTCTCAATAAAAGAATGTCAAGGAAAAAAAAACCACTTCCATTTAAGAACAAAAGCTAAGTAACTTCTGAGTTAATAGATAGATGGTCTTTTAAAGTAATCACAATGAGCAAATTAGTTTTTTGGGACATCATTTGTTCTGCAAATTGAAAGAGAAAATTCAAGGTCAAAAGTCAACTTCTTACTATGGCTCTTCAATGTGATTGAGTATTTGGTATTTGGTAACCTCGGTTTATAAATCATAAACTTACATAAAATTAATCTATATTTCAAGCATTCAACTGACTTGCCTCATAAGTGTAGTGACTGCTTGATGAGGTTTGGAAATAAAAGGGAATTAATAAGTCACCTGCAGGTCCATGAGACAGCTTGATCTCTTTAACTTTCATAATGTTAATGTAAATAGTAAGTTGAGTTTTCTTGAGGTGTTAAAATGAGTGGTCCTTACCTCCATTTATGAGAATTATATAGGCAATAAGATTATTTTTAATTGTCCTATTTTCTTGGCATTGTTAAATTTTTTGGTATATAGTTGTATTCAAAATGTGGTATATTCATTGCATGATATTTTACAGTTTTAAGCACTCTTGATGACTATCATCCTGTTCATTGCATGTTCGCTGATTCCATGAATTGATAAGAAACAAATGTACTAAAGAAACTAGACAACAGTTTTCCTTTACATACCATAGGTGCTATATTTTTTTTTCCTTTATACTCAAGATAAACTCAGTAGTTTGTGTTTGATGTCATTAAAGTATTCTACTGCCACAACTTAAGTGCATTGAATCCACTGGTAATCCCATGAATAACCCAGACCTGACTTTATTTTTTATTTAGGCACTGTGAATTACAAAGTTGTTCATGATTTGATTTCTGTCATACAGTGTTGCAATACCAGTGGTCACTTCCTGGACCAGTGCTCCCGTCCCCATTTGCCTCCTACCCACCAGTCTACCTCTTTGAGAGGCACATTTTTATGACTTTTGGCACTATGGTTTATGGTACTGTTGCTGATAGTCAAGTATAACTTTACTACCTTTTCCCCCTCCCAGTTATATACATTCTCCACCATATCTCACATATAGAGAGACCATTTTGTGTTGGTCTTTCTCCTCTAAATTTACTCAGCATGATACTCTCCACATCCATTCAGGTAGCAGCCAGCTGTATGATTTTATTTTTTATTTTTTGCATAGGACTGGAGTGATAGCACAGTGGCCAGGGCATTTGCCTTCCATGTGACTGACCCAAGTTTGATTTCTCTGTCCCTCTCCGAGAGCCCAGCAAGCTACTGAGAGTATCTCGCCTGCATGGCAGAGCATGGCAAGCTCCCCCGGCTCATTCTGTATGCCATAAACAGTAACAAAAAGTCTCACAATGGAGACATTATTGGTGCCACCTCGAGCAAATCAGTGAACAACAGGATGACAGTGCTACAGTGCTAAATTTACATTAACTTATTTTAAACAAAATTACTAATTTAAAACAAACAAAAGTTTAAAATTATGACTTTCATCATAACTATCTTCTAATAGTGAAGATCATAACTACCCCAAAATAAAATGATAAATGAAATGTCATGTTGGTTCATAAAAGAAAGTCAATATTAAGTCATTGCAATAGGTTGGCTTCCAACTATATTAAATCAAAGGAAATGATGATGGTTGTAGTAGAACAGGGAAAAAAAAGGAAGAAGAAATTTCAAAAGGTGAAATTACTTTCTTCCTTTCTGCTAATTTTTAAAGTGTCAATAACTTGTAGATTTGCTTTGAGAATGAAAAATTCTAGGACATTACTAGTTTATAGAAAGGTGTCAGTGACACTGAAACGAGAAACCTATATTCCTCCCATCTCATGTGCTTTATCCACCACATAACACCTGGTTACGATCTTGAGAGAAGGCAATGTCAGTTCTTTTCGCACTAACAGTGCAATTATGAGGTGTCCAAAATGCGAATCTTCTCCCTCTATGTTGAGATCGGACCATGGGTCCACCAACCTGTTCTGTTTTGCCTTTGTGTGTTCCCCTTTATCTTTTCTTAAAATGCTTTCTATACCAAGCAGTTATTATTAGATTTTTCATTCATTGTTAGAGACTTATATTATGTTTGTGCGTAAAGCTTTTTCTCTGTGTCAAAATATTCCCTTATGGTAGATTTCTAGAAGTAGGGTTATTGAATTAAATAAGTATGAAAACCTTTGAAGCTCATTACTGACAAACTGATTTCAGAATTATTCATATTCATGAGCACTGCCACAAGCAGGGACAAATATGCCCAGCTCACCATCTTGCTGACTTGAGTATGTACTCATTTATTAATTTGCTAATTTAAAAAATGTGTTTTTGTATGTATATCTTTGATTTATAAAAAATTGAACATTTTGGACATATTTTTCAAGATAAACAATTGCATTTCCTAATTTAGGGATTTTCTATTTCCTTTGCTATGTTTGTCCAGGGCGGGGGCTAACTTTACATTAGTTCTTTGTAAGTTTAAGGTACTACCATAGTGTTAGAGAAAAAAAAGAGAAGATGAGAAAACAAAGAAAAACAGAAAGAATGAATGAATGGAAGAAATAATGAAAAAATAGAAAAAAATAGAAAGAAAAAGGAAGAGAAAAAGAAGAAAAAAAGGGAGGGGGAAGGAGGAAGGGATAGTAGAAGAAGAGTACAAGGGAGGAAAAGAATGAAAGAAAGAAAGAAAGAAAGGAAGGAAGGAAGGAAGGAAGGAAGGAAGGAAGGAAGAAAGAAAGAGAGAGAAAGAAAGAAAAAAGAGAGAAAGGAAAGCAAGAAAGAAAGAAAGAAAGAAAGAAAGAAAGAAAGAAAGAAAGAAAGAAAGAAAGAAAGAAGGAAGGAAGGAAGGAAGGAAGGAAGGAAGGAAGGAAGGAAGGAAGGAAGGAAGGAAGGAAGGAAGGAAGGAAGGAAGGAAGAAAGAAGGAAAGAAAGAAAGGAAAAAAGAGAGAAAGAGAGAAAGGAAAGAAAGAAAGCAAGAAAGAAAGAAAGAAAGGAAAAAAGAGAGAGAAAGAGAGAAAGAGAGAGAGAAAGAAAGAAAGAAAGAAAGAAAGAAAGAAAGAAAGAAAGAAAGAAAGAAAGAAAGAAAAAAGAAAGAAAAAGGAAAGAGGGAAAGAAAGGGAAAGCAATCAAGCAAACAAGAAAGGAAGCAAGCAAGCCAGACAGAGAGAAAGAAAGAAAGAGAGAGAAAGAAAGAAAGAAAGAAAGAAAGAAAGAAAGAAAGAAAGAAAGAAAGAAAGAAAGAAAGAAAGAAAGAAAGAAAGAAAGAAAGAAAGAAAGAAAGAAAGAAAGAAAGAAAGAAAGAAAGAAAGAAGGAAGAAAGAAAGAGGTAGAAGGGCGGGTAGTAGAGGGAGGGAGGAAGGAAGGAAGGAAGGAAGGAAGGATGGAAGGGAGGAAGGGAGGAAGGGAGGAAGGGAGGAAGGAAGGAAGGAAGGAAGGAAGGAAGGAAGGAAGGAAGGAAGGAAGGAAGGAAGGGAGGAAGGGAGGAAAGGAGGAAGGGATTGATATTGTCATCCTGTTGTTCATCAATTTGCATGAGTGGGAGCCAGTAACATCTCCATTAGCCCCTGTCTTATGCTAGTGTAGCCCAATGCGTATTGGGGGCTCTTTCAAGGTCAGGGGACTGAGGACCGTCATTGCTCCTGTTTTTGCTATATTGAGTACATCATGGGTAGCTTGCCAGGCTCTGCCATGCAGGTGGGATACACTCAGTAGCTTGCCAGCCTCTCCGAGAGGGATGGAGGCTTTTAGGGCAGCTTCTAATCGCCCTTACAGGTGCTCCCAGTCTACTGAATGCAAGTTTTGGGTCTATTGGCATGTTGTATCTGCTTTACTCTCTCCCGGGAGCTTTGTTTTATAGTCTCTGAATATTGGCCATTGATGAGATTACATGGCGCATGATGGGGGTGGCAGTTTGTGGGTGTGACTGCTAAGCTACTGGAAAACTGGGGATCTGGGTGAAGAAGGCCAAGTCCCGATTCAAGCAGGCTTGGAGATCTCAGCCACAGGTCCCACATACTTGGGTTTTTCTGTGGGTTTCTTCATAGGTGAGGTTCGTCTGAGCATGTGGAGAGTGGCCTTGAGCATGGCTATGGCTAGGTTCTGGAGAATTTCGGCTGCCAGGGCTCTGCTTGGGGCAGGGAGGGAAACTCAACCTGCCCCCCTGTGAATGGGCCTCCATAAAGACAGCCTGGCACGGGGGCAATTCATAATTGACATTAATTCTAAATAGCATGCCCGGTTAGTTGTACCAGAGAGTTAGAAACAAGAAACAAACCTGAATCTGCCTTAGATAAAATAAATTTATTTACTTTCACAAATATATTGTTCTCTCTGCAACAAATTACAGGGAGTAAAGAATCAAGACCTATCTATTCCAGTCCTGACTTTAATGTTATGAAATATGTTACATTTTATTTTCCAATTGATGAAATGAGAGATAGAGGATATTACAGATATGTTTAAGTAAAGGCCTCATATTAATAGTTAAGTAATTACTAAAAGCAACAACAAAGAAGACTTTACTTTCTTCCTTCCTCTCCCTTTTGTCCTTTTTTTTTTTAAACTCAAATCATTTTAAATGCTATTTCTTCTTTCTGTATACACTTTACCAAAAATAATTTGATCACCCCAAGGAGTAGTGCTATATCTTTATTCTAGTCCTAAGATAGTCAAACTTCAAACTGAGTATAATACCTTACTTCATAGTTCTGCCTGTCACCAATTACCTTTTTTCTTTTATCTACTGACCACCTTCCCTGTTTGGGACCTGGGATCTCTAGAAGAATTTTGTTGGGGCTTGGGGTGAGGGATGGCTTCAAATCTAAGACACTAGTTTGTTGCTGAAATTCTTTATACTACTGAACAATCTTCCATCTTCTCCCATGTCAAAAAACTACAGAGCTGGAGTGATAACACAACTGATAACACAGCCTTGCACCCGGCCAACCCATTTTCAATTTCCAGCATCCCATATGGTCCCCTGAGCACTGCCAGGAGTAATTCCTGAGTGCAGAGCCAGGAGTAACCCCTGTGCATTGCCGGGTGTGACCCAAAAAACAAAAAACAAAAAAAAAAGGAAAGAAATTATCTACAAACCTTGATCTACTCCTTATAGATTTTTTCCTTCAACACTCATAATAATCACAGTTTTTCATATCTTTAGCACATAATCTTTTAAGCTGACCTTAAAATATATCTGACAAAAATACATCTATTATACTAAAATATGATAAAATAATCCAATTCTACTTACTAGTTACTGATGGTTGATTATGCTTTATGGATACCTTTGTCCAACAAAACAACTAAAATAGTGACATGAAAACAAACCATACTAAAGGCGAGAAAGTCATTGTAATTTCTTTAGTAAGGAACACTATAGGTGAGAATGTTACTTTAATTTCTATGACATTAGGTGACTGGAAAGAAATCAACAGAGATAAATAAGTCAAAATAAGTCAGACCAAAAGTAAGTCAACATAAGTTTCAACAAAATTGCACAGCAGGAGAACTTTTAAATGAAGAGTAGTTTTGCCAATGGTTCCTTTTTCCCCTCCTTGTCATCCTCTTCCCCTTACTTTAATTTTATACTTGTCTTGCTTCATTCTCCCTAGCTTCATTTTTTTCTGAACCATTGACTCTGATTCCTGTTATTTATTCATTTATTTATTTATTCAAGCATTGACAATTCTGAGGCTTTCCCTGCTCAGTAATCAACAGATCATATATCAGCATGTAAATGTCTTCCCAGCAGTGCCCTTGATGTTTCCAGAACAACATGCTCTCCTACCTCTGGTGGGCCAGTTCAATATCTATATTTTATAACAGTTCTAAATCAAGAAAGAAATTTGATTATTTTAAAGGATAAATATTCTTCCCAGTTACAGTTTTATTAACATTCTTGTTCTGCTAGGAAAATAAACATCAACAGTATTCTGGGGCCAGAGAGATAGTACAGTGGGTAAGGAACTTGCACACTGCAGACTCAGAATCAGTCACCAAGATGGTCCCTAGTCTGTCAGTAGTGATCTTTGAACAGTGAATAAGCCCTGAGATCAGGGCTATGGCCCCTGAAATATAAATAAACAATATGCAAAATCCAAAAATTCTTAGACTTTCATGTGCACTGTAGTACTGTTGACCCGTTGTTCATCGATTTACTCGAGTGGGCACCAGTAACTTCTCAATTGTGAGACTTGTTGCTACTGTTTTTGGCATATCAAATACACCATGGATTACTGGCCAGGCTCTTCAGTATGGGCAGGAAACTCTCAGTAGCTTGCCTTGCTCTCCGAGTGGGACAGAGGCATTGGACCAGGGTCGGACACGTGCAAGGCAAAACCCCTAACCTCTGTGCTATCGCTCCAGTCCAGACTTTCATATAGCCAGATAAATTATTCACAATTTTTCCCTGAAACATTTTTGCGATGGAGTTGGTAATGGAAAGGCTCAAGTTTCAAGTAGAGTAACAAATACAAAAATCTGATTATTCTTATCATTTGGATACTCAGATCATGATATGTAATATGTGCCTCTCTGAGTACATTGTATCACAGTTTACTGGAGGGTCCATTTTTAATAAACTCCTTAGTTATATATCAAAGCTTTCTTTATGAAAGATTTCCTGATCTCTTTTATATTGTGAAGAATTACTTTACATAGTATATGAAATCTTTGTTTTGAACCTAATTCTACCAACACTATCTGGATGATCTTTTCAGGTTTACTGATCCAATCTGTGCTTTCATAAAATGTCTAATGTCAGCAATATTTCTCTTGTAAGGTCATTAAAAATATTTATAAACAAATTGGGCTGAAGTGATAGTGCAAGGGGCTAGGCATTTGCCTTTCACACAGAAGGCCAGATTGGATCCTTGGCACCATAATGCATCATCCATCAAGAGTTATCCTTGAGCACAGAGTCAAAAGTAAGCCCTGAGCATCACTGCTGTGCCCTCCCCAGCCCCACCCCACCAATAATTACTGTGCTCTCTGCCTCCCCAATAAAAAATCACAAGGATAAGTAGAAAAGTTAGATAAGTAGTAAGGGGCCTGTCTTGTATGTGGTCTTCCCAGGTTCAATCCCTGGTATTCCGGACGGTTCCCTGAGCTCTGCCAAGAGTAGTGCCTGAGCAGAGATCGGGGTCAAGGCCTAAACACAGCTAGGTATTCCCTCCTTCCCAAAATTTAAGACATTTGATGTAAAGTATGTGGTATATTGGAAATAATAATAATTATCTCAATACTACTTAAATTCGCTGTGCTATTGCTCCAGTCCAAATATCCTACTTGATAACACAGCGGGTAAGGCATTTGCCTTGCACCCAGCCAACCCGGGTTCGACTCCTCCATCCCTCTCAGAGAGCCCGGTAAGCTACCAAGACTATTCCGCCTGCACGGCAGAGCGTATTCGATATGCCAAAAGCAGTAACAACAAGTCTCACAATAGAGACATTACTGGTGCCTGCTCGAGCAAATTGATGAATAATGGCACGACAGTGCTATAGGCTATAGTGCTACCACTTAAATTCATCATTTATTAATAATTAACTTGCTATATATTCAAAATAGTTCCTCTCGATTTAATGGTTAATACCTGGGAGGTGCAAATCCAGAGTAATGGCAATGAAATGTAAAATTTTGACTTTATTGATTGGATATATCTAGGAAATATCATGTTGGGACAGTGGAGTGAATTACAGTTTGTAATGTACATAGTCATTACAAACTCAAATTCCTCTTTGAAATTGGTGAGATATTTAGGACCGTGACTGGACTGGATCCATAGTAGAGTGGATAAGGGACTTGTAAGCCTGGTTCAGTCCCTGACACACATATTCGGGCCTCCACCCCACTCCCCCCTCACACATACCTTCCTGGACATCTGACTCCTGAATGCAGAGTCAGAAAGAAGTCCTGAGTACCACCAGTGTGGATGGAAAACCAAAATATATAAACAAACAAACATTTTGAAAGCAAAAGTGTAGACAAACAATTTGACAAATTACAAATTAAAGGGTTTAATATATTATTGATATATTATTGAATTGGGGTTTTACCATAGGGAATAGTATATTTTATGATATAACAAAGTTTAGAAACCTGTAGTGTTTCTCTTCATACCTCTTCCCACCAGCTCACATAGATGCATGGCATTTATTTCTAAGATTAAAATATTGGAGAAGATTTGCTATAAGGATACCTTTTTGTATGTGTTGTTTATTCTAGTTCTAGCCAAGCTTTTCTATCCAAAGATAAATTAGAGAATATCTATAAAAAAGAAGTGGGGATATAGCATCCTACACACCTATTTTGGGGAATGCTAGTCATATAGAATTACAACAGATAGGTGGTTAGATTTTTGACAGCTTTACAAGATATTCAGAATTAATATTTTATAACATTATTTGGAGAGCATAGATGTGATTCAGATGTAAAGTGTTTTTCTGGCAAATAAGGGACCTGAATTCAATTCTCAGCACTGCCACAAGAGAAAGAGAAAGAGAAAGAGAGAGAGAGAGAGAGAGAGAGAGAGAGAGAGAGAAAGAGAAATTAGTTGCTAATTGTTTCCTATATAAGACATCACATCAGATTTTTACAATAATTCCCTGCTTTCCTATCTTTGTGAATGTAGACTTATGTTGTATGTGTATAAATTAATATAGAAAAAAATTCCAAGACTAGTAGCAAATAACTATTTTCAAAGAAAATTATTGAAAAACATCTGAAATGGTGAATTTCTAGTTCAAACAGATTAGTTTAGTTATTCACTTATTTATGATGCAAATACATTATAATAACACATAAAATAAGAAAATAGAATATTCAAGTGTCTTCATAAGTTATGAACAAATATTTTAGTTATGTGATTCTAGTTTTATGGATTTCTACTCTTGAGTCTTTTAATTTTGGGTTCTAAAATAGTTTATGCTTTAAATATGACATTATCTTTTAAAATGAAGACAACCAATAGTAATTGATGTAATTTATTAAATGGCATGCACTTGGTAATAAAACTCTCTTTATCATTTTACACTAATATGGAAACACCAAAATAACTTTATAAATGTTATATATATATAATGTTCACAATTTTATATCTTAGTTTGTAAACAGGTAAAATAGCTTAAATAGTATTGGGTATGTCCTTAATCCCCTCCATGTCCCATAACTGCAGTCACTGAATGATCTCTTCACACCCCATCAGTGTGATATTTGGAAAAAAATGTTTTCCTAAAATTTAATTTTAAATGCCATGAAAATACTTAATTCAATTTATTTTCCTAGAGGCATTTAAATTTTAATTGAAATGTCTAAGAAATTTAATAACAAATCAGAACTTTTAAATAGCAACAATTAATGTGACCAAACACATTAGATGACTTTAAGGGAATTTGCTTTCTAAGGATCCTTTACAACACAGTGTAGGAGCATGCATATCGTTTATTGCTATAGTCTACAGACATCTGCTATAAGGGGAACTAGTGTTCACTTGTAGTTCTTACATCCAAGGCTCTTTTCTAGTAGAGAAATAAAACACTGTTCAAGAGGCAGCCTGAAACCTAAATGAAGATGCACATGCTAGTAAGAAAACTTGGAAGGTGGAAATTTTGACAAAAAGTTTTATTTATTATAGTGGGAGAAAGGAATGACAAGAAGAGTGAAATAATTTATATTTAGATAATGATACTCACAATGAGGATTTCATATTTTCAATAAAGCTGTTATCATAGTCTTAAGTGTACCTTCAGAGAATATCAGAAACTCATAAACATACTTTAACCAGAATAGTTGGGTGAAAAAGAAACAGTAATAGTTAGAACTATATTGGCAGATTTGAATTAATTAACTTATTCAATGGGAAATAATTATGTTTAGAAGTATGATTTTTTTACATGAAACATTGTATCTATGACTGAAATTTTAAATGTTTCTTTTGTACCTTATCTAAAAAAAGTCAGTCTTTCTCCGTTGCACAACTTTAAAAGCTGATTCTGCATATATTGAAAAAAAAAAGTCTTTGATTGCCTCTCTCAAATACACTTTCAGTATTATTGTAACCTCTGGAAATAAATCATTGAGTATAAATCACTTGCTACCTGAACTGCTTTTGCTACTGAGATTGGAATCACAAAAATTTCCAAGTGAAACATCCAGCTCCTATATAAATATATAAAACCAAGTAAGACTATGTGTAGGGGAAGGAGCAATGGTACAGAAAATGTTTCATACTTTATGCTGTCAGCTGTGATTTGGCACATTGGGTCCCTTAAGCATTATAGACAAAGGAGCACTAGACATCTATGGGTATCACCAGTGTTGCCTAGTTAACCCCCAGCATCACAGGACCTTGGCAGCATTGCATCATGATGTTCTTGCACTGAACTGTTTGTTTTTATTGTTCAGGATCACCATAGGATCCCCAAACCTCCTATGCATCACTTGGGAGTACCACACCAAAAGTAAAGTACAAATTCTTTGATTTATTTTGTTTTGGTGTTACACCTGGTGATATGGTGATGCTCAGAGGTTACTCCTGGCTCTGTATACAGGAGTCCCATCCTATTGCTGCTCAGTGGACTATGTGGGATTCTGGAGATTGAACCTTGATCAGTTACATGCAAAGCAAGTGCTGTACCCACTGTA
Source organism: Sorex araneus (assembly GCF_027595985.1). NCBI lineage: Eukaryota > Metazoa > Chordata > Mammalia > Eulipotyphla > Soricidae > Sorex > Sorex araneus. The sequence goes on along the minus strand of NC_073313.1, from coordinate 301,732,420 downwards.
TTATCTCTCAAGCCCTCATCAAATCTACTTCTAAGTGCAATGGTACTGTTGAATCAATTGTGCTAAATAATAGAGTTAAATATGTGTAGCTATGGTATATATAGAGAAAGAAATTACTAAAGTACATAAGAATATATGTGTTTCCCAAAATAAGTCTATATATATAAAATGTATTCCAATATGAATTAAAATGAGTATAAAAGTATATAAAAGTATTCTTGGTAGACTACATAAACATTTACATTTAAATCATTTTTATCTATGGTGCACACTTAGAACTTATATCATGTTGTAATGAAGAGTTTGTCAATTAAAATTAGGAATAACCTATGTTAGAAACAAATCTTATGCTGAGAATAAATTACAGTGTGAGACAAATTTGTGGAATCTTCTTTTAATTTGACATTTCTCTCATTTCTCTTATGTTAACAATGGGTAGGTGAGTAAAGTAGAGGGAATTACACAGGACCTGAGTAGAACTGGGATATTTTCTAACAAGGAAGTCAATTAATATTGAATTCATTGAATATCTGAAAATGTATCCTTATAATGACTCAAGAAATTTGGGGACTGGGGCTGGAACGACAGTACAACGGGTAGGGCATTTGCCTTGCATGCAGCCGACCCGGGTTTGATTCCCAGCATCCCGTATGGTCCCCTGAGCAATGGCAGGGTTAATTCCTGAGTGCAGAGCCAGGAGTAACCTCTGTGCATCGCCGTGTGTGACCTCCCCCCAAAAAAAAACAAAAAAAAGGAAAGAAATTTGGGGACTGGACAGAAAATACAGTTGGTAGACACTTGCTTAACAGGATGCATAAACCATATTCCATTTGGTACCTCATTGATTTCCAGACCCCAGTCAGGAGTATACCATGAGTACAGAGTCAGGAATAAGCCCCCCAAACAGTCAGATGTGTACAAAAAACAAAAGAATTCTGAGTTTTAAAAATGGTTTTGAATTAAAAGAGCTAACTATGTGTGAAATATCAAATCCTGGGCTGGGTGATAATACATCAGGTGGGGCGCATGCCTTGCTCTTGACCTGCCAGGGTTCAGTCCTCAGATCTGCCAGAAGAGCAGAAATAGGAGGAATACCTATGCACTTCCAGGTATGTCCCCAAAACAAAACAACTGAAAGAATATCAAACGCATGTAATGTCCCTACATTCTATGGGAAGAGCTATCTTATAGATATGTGCAGAAATAGCTGACATATTGGAATCACATACAAAGAAATGGAGATAAATCCTTAAGGAGCAGGGCAGGATTAAAGACTAAATCCTCTTAAAATCTCAAATATTATAACATGAAACATTGGAACATTTGAACAAGACTTGAATGAATAAAACTACTAAAGCATGCTCTAGCACTGATTAGATTTTGATTAGGAATTTTATATTTTTCAAACTATCTTGAGGAATTCTAGTTAAATCATATGGAATTATTTTAATATCACAGCGAATAATCCAAAAGGGTCTAGTAACATTTACTCCAGAAATATAAAGTTACATATAATTTTTTTGGTGTCTTTCAAAGTTTTTCTACTTTAATTTCATTATTCTTTCTGTCTAAAGTTATCTCACTTAATCTCTCATTGGCATATTAATCTTATATCATTTGTTTAAAGTCTTTACAAAACTAGGCTTGAATTTTTTCTCTTCTGACACTTTATTCTGAAGTAACCCATATCACAGGTCAAGATCAGCAATTTCACTTCTTTTAAAAACACTTCTCTCACATTTTCTCTCTCTGCCTCATATTTTTTTAAATTTTGGGGGTTTGGGACGTTATCCAGCGATGCTCGTGGGTTAGTACTGGCTCTTCTCTGATTAGGGATCACTCCTGGGAGTGTTTGGGACCATATGGGATGTTGCGGACCCAACCCAGGTTTGCCATGGGCAAGGCAAGAGCCCTGTCTGCTGTACTATTTCTCTTCCTTCTCATAATTTCTAAATAAAACTATTTCATCTAAACTATTTCAATCTCATTTTTTTCACAAAAAACAGAAACTGTTTCTCCCTTCTTCTATATTTCTAGTATGATCGGTCCATTCTTTGTAGTGGTAAAACCAAAAACAAAATTAAGCTAAATCCACAAAAGTATACCTATTTTTGGAATACCTAGCAAACATTGATACATAAGATAGATAATAACATTTTAATCAATAAAAACATATCCGTTTACTTAAGAGGTTATCAAACTCAGAAATAAGTAATTATTATTTTCTAAAAATAACTATATCTAAAAATAAGTGCTTCTGGGGCTGGAGCAATAGCACAGCGGGTAGGGTATTTGCCTTGCATGCAGCCAACCCAAGTTCGATTCCCAGCATCCCATATGGTCCCCCGAGCACCACCAGGGTAATTCATGAGTGCATAAGCCAGGAGTAGCCCCTGTGCATCACCAGGTGTGACTCAAAAAGCAAAAAAGAAAAAAAAATAATAACAAAATATAAATAAATAAATAAAAATAAGTGCTTCAGAAACCAAAAATATTATTCTCAAAAATAATTTGTAATAAGATATATTTTAATAAAACAATAAAATAAAGGCTTGGAGCACTGTAGCACTATAGTCCAGTTGTTCATCTATTTGCTTGAGCAGGCACCAGCAGCATCTCCATTTTGAGATTTGTTGTTACTGTTTTTGACATATCAAATACGCCATGGGTAGCTTGCCAGGCTCTGCCATGTGGGTGAGATATTCTCGGTAGCTTACTGGGCTCTCCAAGAGGGACAGAGGAATCTAACCTGGGTCGGCTGCATGCAAGGCAAACACCCTACCTGTGTGTATCACTCAGTCCTAAATAAAGTCAGATGAGTAAAAATAAAACTTTAGTTAAAAACTTTGAAAATCTTAAAACAGGAGTATTTTCTAGAAATATTGAGCATAACTTTGAGAGACAATCAAGATGATATGAACATATATTTTCATTTATGGGAGTTAAAAATCAGGGACTATCATGAAAAATTAATTACTTTCAAGTGCTTAAGACATTAATTAAATGTGTTCAAGAAAATTGAACATTTGGTTATAAAATAATAATTTAATTTTCTTAGATAAAATATTAGATTTTATTTTATAAAGAAGTTCATACAATTTCAAACTAAATTAATTATTAGAAATTATGGCAAAGTACTGTGAGTAAAGACTATTTAAGTTTTATAAACTAGACAAATTGCCTTCAAAGGCATTCAATTCAAATTCATCTATCAATTTTTCCTCTTTAGTGATAAATTCAAAATTCAATTAGTAGTAAAATATCCACAAAATCGTAAGGGGAAATTGTTTGGAAACCAGGCTTTTATATTTTCATTTATCTATAACTTATTCTAAAAATTAGTGGAAAGACAAATCACCAAAATGAGAAGTGAGAAAATACAGCATGCAATTACACTGTTGTAATTTTACAACTATTGTTGTAACTTAAATATTCATAACATGGCAAAAACAGTATCATAACAATAATTAATTAATTGGGAAGCTGTACTTAAAATAGCTAAAAGCATTTTTCTTCAAGTAACATGTATGTACAAGTTTTTTTTTTATCTAATTTAGGATTCTTTACAAAAATAAAATATATTTATTTTAAAGGTTTGGTCAGGGATATTTTCCCATATTCTTTTTATCATTTGTCCTTTTTAATGACACAAAGGAAGATATCACAAAAGAACCTCAAGCTTAAATTTCAACCCTAGATATCCCTCCTGATATTTATGTCTTTGACTCTACATTTTGAGCAAAGTATCTCAAATCTTGTTACCTGAACCTAAATTTTAAATTTGCTTCGGGCCGGGGCCGGAGCTCGGGCTCCAGCTGAGATTCAACCCGGGTGGCCATGCCTCTGCACACCCGTGTGAATGGCGAACGAGCAGGAACCAGAGGCAGCTATAAGACTTGGCGTTCCAGAGAGTGCTTGCAACCATGTATCCAGACTGTGAACTATTTTTTGCTCCATGTTGCTCCAGGAAGGGAAATGATTCAATTTCCAACTTTAATCTCCCTGGATTTAATTACTAAAATACAGAAATTGTAAACCACGCGGCCGGTGACTTTTTATCTCTTCATTCTCATCAGTGGAAAACTCAATATCAAATATTTCCTTGTCAATAGGGCTGTATTCTTGGGGGATAAATTCCAACAAAAATAGTGAGTCTGTGTTGAAACTCCAACAACAATAGTGAGTTTTGTGTTGAAATATGGAATGTAATCAAGGTAAAGAGAAGAGTGAAATTTATCAGTTACCCAGGCGGGGTGGGAGATGGGGACGGAGGCATACTGGGGTTTTGGTGGTGGAATATGGGCACTGGTGAAGGGACAGGTGTTTGAACATTGTATAACTGAGACATAAGCCTGAGAACTTCGTAACTTTTCACATGGTGATTCAATTAAAAAAAATAAAAAATAAATTTGCTTAAAGTTTCATTTTGCGTATCTCTATTTCATTATAAAATACTAGTTAGTTCTACACATAAATTAAAACTCAAAACAACCACTCTTCGTTTTATGTATTGCCAAGCCTCAATTCAAACTGCCAGTGCTAGTCTGAAAATACTATATATACTTCTATGAGAACACGTCACGGATTTTGCTTACTATTGTTCTACTTCTCTTCCCTGACCCATCTTTCACATAGACATCAAGGTAATCTTACTGAAACCTATCATCATATCTGCTTGAACTCTTTTGATCCTCTTTACTGACATTTTTAGGACTTATATTAAACTTTCATCCAGATGTTTTTTACTCATACTTTTTATATTGATTATTATTGGTAATTTTGTTCCTATTATAATGTGATTGCTTTGTCAGTGCTCTTTGCAATTTGTAGTCATATCTATCTTTCAAAACATGTATCGCCATTGGTACCTATTTGTTTCATTAATTATTTTCTCTGCTCTGATGTGATGTCCTTGAGAGAGTCAAATGTTTCAGAATTTTTAGTATACATTATTTTAAACGTTTTGGAGAGTGGGTAGAAGCTATATTTGAAAGTACTGGGAGCTATGCTTGATTGTGTTAGGTGAGACATGGGGTACTGGGGATCAAACTGAGTTCCATTAGATGCAATGTTTGCACCTTAGCCCTTGTACTATCTCTCTGGCCCTTTAATATATTTGTTGCCTGAAGAATGCGTTACAATAGTTTCGATGAATGATGACATTGGCCTTTCTTCACTAACAATAAATCTAGCAGTGTTTGGGGGTGGGATTAAAGGATGATCATACATTGCTGGGGATTGAATAGAAGTTCTCACAGATGCTAGGATAATGCTCTTCCATTTAGTATATTTCTCTGTGGCTCCCAAATATTTCATTTGCATTGCTACTAAATAACTTTTTAATATTATCGCAAATCTCTGTACCAATATGCTGTGCTGATGTCAAGGTGCTATGCCCAATTGTGAGATACTAGTGTTTTCCTTCTGAGGGGACAGAGGTACAGTATGGCTGGTAGGGCATTTGCCTTGCACACGGTCAACCTGCATTTGATATCTGGCACCCTGTATGGGTACCAGATATCTGAGCTCCTAGGAGTATCTCTGAGCCTGAGTGCAGAGCCAGGAGTAAGCTCTGAGCACTACCTGTTGTGCCCATTCCCCATCTCATCCCTCCCCCCCATTAAAAAAAAAAGGTTTACTTCTCAATGCCCTATTGGATAATCCACTACAGTGATCTTTTCTTTTTAAAGCTCCTAAAATCATCTGTGTTCCTTAGATCATTACCCCATTGTCCTTGTTCAAAGCCCTAATAGTAGCATCTTTCAATCATTGTCCCCATCCCTTCCCTGTGACCTGGTCCTGTCCTCTGATTTCCTGTCACCAGATTTCCTCCTTTTGGCTTTCCTGCATCTTTCTTATCTCATTTATCAAGGATCCTTTTGATTTTAGTGGATAATGTGTGTTAACCTTCCTGTCCCTGAAATATCTACATAATTGCATATGCAAAACTTCTTTTCCCACCATGTGAAATAGAATAGTCATATGTTTGGTGCAGTAGAAAAGGAAATTTAGGGTAATTATTCTACCTAATGCATCAGTTTGTATACTTTTTTGAAGTGAATTCAATATATGACTAAGATGTGTCAGCTGAATACTCTACATATCTATAGCCCTTGCATAAACATTAAAGTTGATATCATTCCACAAATTGAATAGTCTTAGATTTGAGTATCATCTTTGCTTTACTGAATAACAAGATACATTATTTATAAAATGCACACATAATGTCTTGATTTTTATGAAATTAGTCAGTTTACTTTTTCACATTCTTTACAAAGCAGATATTTTATATTTTTTTATAAAATTCATTAAGTACTATAATTAAAGTTATTTTATTACCTCACCATTGACAGCAATTTCTATAAATGCCAGATATTTCAGACCCTTTTTTCTAATACAAAAATGTATTAAATTGTTACATTTTATAAGTTCATAGATTATAGAAGTAGCACAACACTGTGATCTTATAAAAAACTCAGTCAGGGGCTGGAAAGATAGTACAGTGGTTAAGGTCCTTGTCTTGAATATGACCAACCTGAGTTTGATCCCCAGCATTCTATATGGTCGCTTGAGCATTACCATGAGTAAATCCTGAGCACAGAGTCAGGAATAATCCCTAAGAATTGTCAGGTGTTATCCAAGTGCGAGCGCATGCACACACACACACACACACACACACACACACATACACGCACACACACACATAGGGATCCATCATTCATTTTTTAAATAGCAACAAATTTCAGATTTTTAAAATTAGAGACAAACCCAAGGTAATATAATTCAGATCAAAGAATACATGCATTGAATACTTTAAATGTGAGTAATTTTTGGTAGACTGATTATGAACTAACGATGGCATAGATTTCCAGAAGCTTTGATTATGAGCACTGCATTCTGAGGCCTGACTAATTTCAAAATGAACATTTATGCAAAAAAAAAAAAGAAGTGGCACATATTTTGTCAACAAACTGAGATTGATATTAGGAAGAATAAAGGGTGGGGTGAGATAAGAGATACTGTGACCAATGGCAAGACTGAGCTTGTTTATCATCACAAAAAGTGTTGGTTTGTCCAAATTTAGAGCCTGTTTTTGCATCCAATTGTAAAGGGCTGTAGCACTGTAGCACTGTTGTCCTGTTGTTCATCTGGATTTGCTCAAGCGGGTACCAGTTATGTCTCCATTGTGATACTTGTTATTGCTATTTTTGGCATATCAAATACGCAGCTGGTAATTTGCCAGGCTCTACCATGAGGGCAGGATACTCTCGGTAGCTTGCTGGGCTCTCCAAGAGGGATGGAGAAATCGAACCTGGGTCGGTCTTATGCAAGGCAAACACCCTACCTGCTGTGCTATCGCTCCAGTCCATAAAGGGCTAAGCTGGACTAAATTAATGTCAAATATCAGCAATACTTTATTTGGAAAAAAAGTACTTGTATTCTACTAGGAAAAGAACATGTTTATTGCCAGCTGAAATAATAAATAATAGGGCTCTGAGTAAATATGACAGGAAATGGGGAGTGACCCACTAGGTGAGACCCCCTATAACCCAGCAGAACTAACAGAGTGTAGCCTAAGAACTGCAGGGTGCGCTTCGAGCGTAAACAAACAAACAAGAACCCATCTGATTTCAGCCTCACCTTTCAGCCCGGTGCAAGACAAAAATATTGATTACAGGATAGCAATCTTGTTTCTATTCACCAACTTTCATAGGCAATTCATGCACTGTAGCACTGTCATCCCCTTGTTCATTGATTTGCTCGAGCGGGCATCAGTAATGTCTCCATTATGAGACTTGTAATTGGTTTTGGCATATCAAATACTCCACAGGTAGCTTGCCAGGCTTTACCATGCAGGTTGAATACTCTCAGTAGCTTGCCAGGCTCTCCAAGAAGGACGGAGGAATCAAACCCGGGTTGGCCGTGTGCAAGGTAAATGCCTTACCCGCTGTGCTATCACTCCAACCAGGCAATATATAAGGAGGGAAAAATATATTTAACCACATTTTGTGTGACAGGAGGTTAAAAAATAAAAAGGAATCTTCTTTTTCCCCTTGAGTGATTTTTGGGAAATAATTTACCTAAGCACATAATTGTGACATCCCATTGTTGGCTAAGTAAAAAGAAATCTTCTTAATATTAATAAATTATTTGCCCAATGGCACCTGTGTCATCATTTAATCCCTACTCCACATACACAAGCATACTGCTAATGACAGAATTTGTAACTTTTATTCATGTTCTACACCACTAATGGTACTCTTAGTCACTGAGAACATCAAATTCTGTGTTCTATTCAAATTAAACACCAGTGACCCATCAAAAACAGCTGCAGAATTTCAAAGAGAGTGAACTGAGGGACACAGCAGCACAGTTTTGCCCATTAGTCTGGTTTTCAGTAATTTGAGCTCTCTCTGGGTCCCGGTTTTCCTGATACTAAAATCCATTGAGGAAAACAAATATTTTCCTGTTTTTCTTAAAAGGGAAAGCAAAGGGCCTGTTTGTCAATGTTGTGTATTTTGGAAGAAAATATTGGAAATGCCCCAGACTGAGCATTATTTCTGAGATCTCAATCTACGTATATAGGACACTGCAACGAGAAGGGTGTGATGCTATTATTACAGGCAGCTTAACATGCATGCTTTAAAGAAAGATATATTATGACAAAATAAGCATAAATTGAAAGTGATTTCATTAGAGGAATTTAACACCCGCAAAATAATGATACTACTTTTTCTTTAGGGATGCTACTGCATTACAGTTTTGCTTCACTAAATTAAAAATGCTATCAAGTTGGTAGTAAATTCTGAAGTGCATTACTGAGCAAACTTGAAAGGCCATTTAGAGGCCAGGAGCTCATATATATCAACAGAAACAAATTAGACACAAAGTTTAAAATTCAGCTTTCATTACAGGAAACTTTGAAAGCACATAAACATTTTATCATTTTTTTTGGTTAATACTCAATTTTAATGACTCAGCAGATGACACCACTAATGTTTAGCTGCTGAAGGAGGTAAATTTAATGATGCTGAGTATTTGAGAGTTCAAGAATATTTGGACTGTGAACTGCTCTGCAATAATTGGAAATTTTTCCAAATGAGATTCTCTATGCTTGTTTTCTAAACGAGTGCTGAAAATGGCCTGGTAAATAATCCCAATGGAATACTGTTAAGAATTGGTCAAATATCAGCCATCTTTTATGTCCTGGGAAGTTCACATTTAATGCTCTAGAAGTGGAACATTAACAAACATGGGGCTCAAGAGGAGGGTAATTGCTAAATTTAAGTCTATAGGCAAGGGTTACAGTCTGCTAATGTTTTTGTTAAGTGACATCAATCTATCAAATTTTCTTGAGCATTAAGCTTTGCTCTGGTAAATACTGAACAAAATAGAATAATTTCAAGGAGCCAAAATTTATTAGGCTGGGGGAAAAGATCTGTCAGAAGGAAGCTCCCATGGGCTGGAGATTGTACAATAGGTGGGGCACTTGCATTGCACTCAGCCACCCCACGTTTGATCCTCAGCATTCCCTGAATGTTGCCAGAATAAATACCTGAGTGCAGAGCCAAGAGCAACCCCTGAGTATATCGGAGTGTGGCATAAAAGTACAAAAAAAATATAAAAGGAAGGAAGGAAGGAAGGAAGGAAGGAAGGAAGGAAGGAAGGAAGGAAGGAAGGAAGGAAGGAAGGAAGGAAGGAAGGAAGGAAGGAAGGAAGGAAGGAAGGAAGGAAGGAAGGAAGTCCTCAAAGTTAAACATCACAAGAGAAAGTGGAAGCCTGAGACTAGTAATTGGTAGGCAACATTCAGAAATTCTCTAAGTAAGCAAACTGAATAGGTCCCAAATAAGGAAGGCAAGAAGAAAAAGAGACAGATCCCTCCAAGCTGGTAGGTGACAGATAGCTCTGGGTAAACAAGAGCATGTACTTGGTGTTTGCTTTGTGTATGTGTGTGTTGGGGGATGGAGTGGAAGCAATTATACCAATTATACACTTTAGGTAGCCCGCTACAATCTTAAATTTTTATATAGATGCCACTTCTATAATTTGAAATAGCTTCCATGGCAGTGGGGACAGAAAGTATATTCTAAGGACAGGTAGTGATGCCTATTGTCGAGGCCCTGCTCACCTGTCAACTGGCTTGTTACCTAGATCAACATTTCTCAAATGGGAGTTTTATTATTCCTGTTAAGACTCTAGGATATTCCAAGGGGACCGAGGATCAAAATTGCTTAAATACAGTAGGGGAGGAGGAAGTGGGGACATGAAGTGGGGACATAGCACAAGACTAGGGAGTTAACTAGGGAGCACAAGACAGGGGACCACAGAAAGTAATGGAAGTAGGAAGGGGACCACAGTTGAAAAGGACAGAAGCACAGCTTGGATAATCTCTGCCAATAGTAATTACACACAAAATAAAAACAAAAGTATAGAAATCATTCTATTCAAAGAGGCTCATAGAAAATCAGACATCATTAGATGATGATTTATTAGTAAAAATGGGCATTGTAAATCTAATGCAACTTTCCTGGGTAAAGATGAATAATGAAAACTAAATTTGCTTCTCTCTTACCATAAAAACTAGTTGATTTTCATTTCTTCTCCAGTGCTTTTCCAAGACTAAACACAGTTCACTTGTAGTTGGATATATTCTTTTTATTAAAAAAATCTATTTATAAGATTATTTAACTTTCTCTAAATGTATATGCATTCCAATTTCCCCAAACTTTGAAATTATATGTACATCAATAAGCTGCATTGCAATTGTTACAGATGTTTGCTGATTCACATGGAAATTAAGATCTTCTGTTTTTCTCCTTGAAAATTTGACACTCTTGTGTGCCGTCTCTTTGAATTTATTTAAACATCTGATTAAAAACTTATTTCTACTCTTTACTCAGATTTTTCCAAATACAGTTGGTATTTTTCTCTCAAACTTAAGAGCACACCCTTTTGCTTTAACAATAATCATGGAAATAGAACACATATATTATGTGGTTATGTTACTGCAAAGCTCAGCTATAAGTTATTATGGTTCTTTAAACTGCTATTGTAATTGCACTTGGCACAAAGGTTTACTATTAATATCAAAATGATGTCTAGTATATATCTATTCCTTTTTATTATATCTTGAGAATAAATTCCCAGAGAAGTTCATTTTTCTATTAATTCTGATATTTCCCCTAATGCTGCATTTATTGATTACTAGCCATAGTTTCCAGAATAATAATTATGGGGAAGGAAAAGAAACTCTTTCATTACAGAATGTACCCATGCCCTAAAGATCCTAACACATTAACTTGACAGCCCAATAGGGGAAACTACTTAAAATTTATCATAAAAAGAAGACTATTTCTATAATGTAAATGTTTTTCATATTACAGTTTTAATTTCTCTTCATTGGAAGGTCTAAAATTTCAAATTGATGTGTTTGCATGAAAGTCTACTTTCATTGTACAGGCATAGTATTGAAAATTCGCCTAATTTATTTAATGCATCCTGTTTTTCTAAGTAGGCAGTAGGGACCTTAAACAAACACGAGTTTCTTCAGGCAAAAATATGCCCTAGATAGTAATCTGTAGAGTCAAGAGCAAATGTAAGATCCTGATGTAAATTCCCTAATAATCTGTGTGCTCATTATTCTCCCTGCTTCCTTCTGTTTGCCTATGCTTCACATATCACATATCTCTTTTAGACATATCTATAGCCTACTCATTTGATTCCACTGACTTGAACTGACTAATGCAGCTTTGTCCTAAATTGCTCCACCTACAGACCTGATAGTATTTTGTCTCAGATTCTGCCTCTTTGTCTGCATTCAATTTGCCTTAATCTCTTTCATCCCACACATAGTGTCTCCCCAGCAGGGCCCTTTACTTTCTCAAGGGCCAATAGGTAAGAAACTTCTGTATTTCAGTTTCTTACTGTTATTGAGGTAAAGTTCACTACCTGTCATCTCATATGCAGGGGTGGGCCGGATGGGAGGTGTACTGTGTTTTTTTTTTTTTTGGTGGTGGGATATGGGCACTGGTGAAGGGATGGTTGTTTCGGCATTGTCACTCTCTTCTTCCTTAGTTCTCTAGTTCCATATGTTAATTTTTAAATGCATTTCAAAATTGTATGTCAAAAGATAAGCAAAGATTAGTTTCACCATGTCCTTCTGCCACCGAGATGTGATCCCGGGGGCCGCACACGTGTGCGGCCTCTCCGCAGCTACACGAGCATGAATCCAGACCCAGCTAAACCACTTTCGACATGGGCAGCTCCTCGCAGAATGTCTCCAGCCTGAGAACTAAGCCGAGACCCCATGCCCACCCAGGAGGGGAAAGGTATTTCTCTCTCTCACCTCTTCCCTTCCGGGGATGAAGGGTGTGGGGACTGCCATATTATGACGACCACAGATAGGGTTTACAAGCTTGTAAGATCCAACATCCGGAAGAAATCTCCCTGGACTTAGTTGTTAAAGTACAGAAATCCAAAACCGCACGGCCGCTACTGCGGCTGCTCTACCTCATTTCTCTTCACAACAGGTCTGACTCTAGTGGGGTACTCCTTACAATAATGGTGAGGTTTGTGTTGAATTATTGAATGTAACCAAAGTAAATAGAAAGTAAAGTGAAATTTATCAGTTACAAGGCGGGGGGTGGGGGTGGGCGGGATGGGAGGTGTACTGTGTTTTTCTTTTGGTGGTGGGATATGGGCTTTGGTGAAGGGATGGTTGTTTCAGCATTGTATGACTAAGGCTTAAGCCTGAAAGCATTGTAATTTCCCACATGGTGATTCAATAAAATAAAATTCTTATTAAAAAAAATAACTAAAGTAAAAAAAAAAGATTAGTTTTACCATGAAAAAAAAAACTGCTGGAAACATAGAACATTTTAGGCTCTATTTAAAAAATAAAACACTTGATTTTAATAAATGCACTTCTAATTAACTGTAGCGATAGCATGGTGGGTTGGGCATTTGGCTTGCACACAGCCGACTAGGGTTAGATTCCTCCATCCCTCTCAGAGAGCTCAGCAAGCTTTAGAAAGTATCCCGCCCACACGGCAGAGCCTGGCAAGCTACCTGTGGCATATTTGATATGCCAAAAACAGTAACAAGACTCACAATGGAGATACTACTGGTGCCCACTCAAGTAAATTGATGAACAATGGGTCAACAGTGCTACCATAATAAAAAATATGGTTTTCATTCTCAGACAAATTAAAGGATTGAATTCTAAGATAAAATACTTTAAGAACTTCAAGCTTTATTTTTAATCTTAGACCCAAAGAGCTAAATAGTTCTTCACGTCTATGTACAGAGGTTTCTTAATTTGTAGTAATCGTTTATCCTAGATATATACTTTATTAAGGGGATATGATGCTGCCAAAAGGTCAATCTTTACCTGCGGGGTGAATGCATCAGCAGCCTGATGGTGACTTCAGGTTTCCTGACCCCCCAAAATTGTTGCTGTGCCTTTGGCTGGACCCCAACAACTTGGGACCAGGTTTACCAAGAAATTAAACAGCCAAAAGTTAGGTATGTTGGAGTTACACCCACAAACCACCTTTGACTCAGCTGTACAAGCTCATTTATTGGTCTTATCTCAGAGACCCATAAATAGATAAATCTTGAGAGAGGCGAATAACCACAGTTAATCTCAGATCCACACATGGCTGAACAGAGTGGGGTAAATTAGATGGGGCAGGTAGCCTCAGCAGTCACTTGCTTCCATAATCTAAAATCGCCCCCATATCACTGGCCTGACTCCACCATCTCAGGATGGACCTCACTAAGATATAATCTGTTGAAAATTCGAATATGTGGGTTTTGTGACTGAAATCTCCAGGCTTTCATGGAGTTGGGCTACCTACCCACACTTCCCAATACACATGGAAGCACTAGCAGTCATCCCCACAAACCTACTCCAGCACCACCCTGTAAACTTCATTACTGGCCTTGCTCCAGAGACCCCTGAATAAATCTTGAAAGAGATCAAAAGCCAGAGACACATCAGCAAGTCTGGGAAGACACCACAGAATTGAAGATCTGTGTATCTCATGCACGGTTATTTAAAAAAAAAAGTAATGTAGAGTCCATGCCCAATTCAATAAGCTTAATCAATGGCTGAATAAATAGCAGTATACCTACATTAAAATAATTTTTAAAAAGATAATAAATTTTATTAGTAAAATCCAAAAACAAAGAATATTAAACTTAGAGGTGAATGTATTGAACTACCAGAACATTCTTAAAGACAAAAAAACAGACAGTTTTAAAGCAAAAGATGTCATACTGTCACTGAGCTGGATGAAATTCTGAAATGCTTTCTCTAAAATCCCCCACACCTGTTAGGATGTCTGAGTGTGAATATTATTAGTTTATGGAGAAATTCATCCTAGTAAAATGCAAATGTCTCATTTGTTTTGATGTCCTGTGTTTGGCAAATCTATGTGTGTGTGACATTATGAGGAGGGAGGCCACAAGAAAATTGTCATAATGCACCTGTCCATTAGTGAGTCTTCATGCCTAGATGAAACTTTCTGTCACCATCTGGTTATAATCTTATGCTCTGAAGCATGAGAACTGATGGACCTTTTAATTTTTATCTCAGCTAGTATAATTGCAGATGCTATTCTTATTCAAAATGGACCACATTTTGCTCATGGCCAAAAACATACAGCTCCCATTGACTTTAATATGAGGACAAGACCAAGAAATTGACAAGAGATTACAGCCTACTGCTACTAATTGCTTTATGAATCTTAATAAGTCTGTTTAACTTATTAATGTTCAATTGTGAATACCTTCACAGGTTATTTATTCATCTGTGATAAAAAATATTTTCTTGAACTCTTTCAAAGTGAGCTACGCTTTCATTAAAAAACAGATTCTTTGCTTTTTGGGCGATGGATTTAATGCAAACAAAAGGAATCTGAGAAAGACTGAAAATATTAGTACCAGTATTCCAACATACACAGAAATTGCATGCCCCCAAAGGATAAAAGCTTAAGAGAATTTTTGTAGTTATTTTTTTCTCATAAGACAAGTGCAATTTATACAGAATGTAAAGAATCATCACTAATTGCACTGGTTTTAATTGGGTTGTGCTAAATCCAATACTTTATAGAATAATCTGTGTTAAATAAAAGGATAGTCAGCTTGTAAAATATACATAGTAGCTGAGTACAGAGAACTAAGTGAGATAAATAGAAGCAACAATGCAATAGGAAAGAATCAGCACAGAAGAAAAAGACTTAGCTCACATTTCTAAGAGAAACTAAAGGAGAAATTAATTCTAATGTTAACTATAGCCTCATTCGCCTATTTCCACATTAGATTGTTAAATATATACACTGTGAATATGCTTGTTCTCTGATGAAAATAAAGGGTGTCCTTCAAATACATTGTTATGCTCTATATACACATATGGAAGACTGACTTTGAGTCCAAAATACTGCAATGCAGGGAATTCATAAAAGAACATCATGATAATAATTAGAAAGCATTGATCTATCTCATCCCTAGTTAGGAGAAAAAATGTGATTGAAGAAAGTATAAACACAAACACAAGCATGCTTATACATAAACATGCACCTATCCAGTGTTTACATATGCACACATAGTGAAAACAAATCAATATTGTGAAGTATCATGCTTTACCAGGTTTTGTGAACAGAGTTTTCAAGTTCAATGATCAAGAGTAAACATTTTTTGTCATTTATGAGCAATCAGACCCTAATATCCTCCAGCATATTTTTTTCTTATAAAGGGCACCCCAAATCTGACTTATATCTTCCATAATGAATCAAACACTGGTGTTCAGCATGATATTGATGAAGATCTTAGTCTATAGTTAATAAGTCTGAATTCTGTTTAATAATAAGTCTGAATTCTGATAAAATGTCCTCTCTGGGCAGTGACTGGGGATCATTTAGCACCTAGATGACTGTGTAAGACTCATGCTTTAACCCCTGTACTATCTTTCTCACCCCTGTTGAAAAGATTTTGAAGCCTTCTTGTAAGAGAGAAAAGAAATACAGGTCTGAAATCAAAAACACATTAGCTTGATCATTTCCATTATGTCCTGAGTCAGAGAGGGCAAATCTATACTTGCTTGTATAGACAGGGGTTATATATCAGTCCAAGACCATATAAATCAATAGTTCTCAATTTCACTTTTCAAAATCTAAAGAGGTCATTCTACTGTGTATGACCTATCTTTCTTCTTTTGTTTGTTTGGGTTTGATTTTTATTTTTGAGCCACACCTGGCTGTGCTCAGAGGAGCTCTTGATTCTGTACTCAGGGCCAAAAAGAGTCTGGTAGTGTTTGAGGGATCATATGCCTGCCACAGACTCACCCTGGGTCTCCACATGCAAAGCAAGTGCCCTCACTATTATACTATCTCTTTGGTTCCTTGACTCTTTATATAGAATATACAATATCTTGAATTCTTATATAAAATTCAATTATAGAATATAGAATATCTTGAATTTCTCTTTGGGGCATGTAAGTTCACCTGTAGATATTGGCATTGGGAGTAGAAGAGTTGTTAGTAAGATTAACGTGATGCAAAAAGTAGGGATTCTAGAATATAGTAAGCTATTAAGGTCACATTTTGGAGTAATTGAAAATGAAAATAGTAATTTCTAATACAATAGTAATAATAATTAACTATAAAAGTGTTTGTATTACTGCATTAAGATCATCAAATATCAAACATACTATGAACTCACACTCTCAAAGATTTATTCTATATGTATATAATTTTAATGCTTGAACAAATTTTCTGGAACTAAAATCTGGAAAAGTTCAGATGGGAAGGCTATGCAATAATATATTAAATATGATGTACATGTGGAATTTTGGGGTTGACAGTAAGCATGTAATTATTTCTGAAAGGACACTTATTATTACTTAATGTAAATGACTTCTGGATAGAACTGATATTTATGAATTAATCAATCATCAGCTTAATACTACTAAAATGTCAGGATAAATTTAAAAAATAACTAAGGAGTAGCATGTAGCATCTTTTTGAAGAAATCTTTTAAAATTCTCTGCATTCAAGACAAAAGGTTGGACAAACAAAAGCGCAGAATTTTCTGAAAAACTGTGTATTATCATTCATACAATTAGAAGTGTGGCCACGGGGCTGGAGCGATAGCACAGCAGGTAGGGCATTTGCCTTGCCAACCTGGGTTCGATTCCCATCATCCTATATGGTCTCCTGAGCACCTCCAGGAGTAATTCCTGAGTGCACAAGCCAGGAGTAACCCCTGTGCATCGCCAGGTGTGACCCAAAAAGCAAAAAAAGAATGAAGTGTGGCCACAAGGGTCCAGAAGCCTCCAAAACTTGACTTAGAAGCAGAAATTTGCAAATGCATTCCCTGATGCAGTTGCCTATGCGTGCAGAGCACAAACTAGGCAGCTCTGCTGTTTGAACCTGTCAGTTCTGCTGCCTGTGCCCAGGTACCACAGGTGAACTCCAGCCAACCACAGCCAAGTAAGCGAGATGACTGCTTGCCCAAAGGATGCAGTCTCATGCCAGCACAGCATAAAATAGTTGTAGCAACAACATGAGAAGTAAGTGAGAACCCTGGTAAGCACTGAAGTGACTTCTAATGAGCACTGCAAAGAGAACGTGTATACTCACGTGACAGAATATTGCAAACCTCGGAGAATACTGAAGCCAAACTTGTGAGCACTCCAGACCGATGTGTGTTTCCTGGAAAACAGTACAAGTAAAATATGCATCAGCCTTGCCGCTGGGCACTGTGGACATGGCAACCACACCACCAATGACAACAAATAACATAAGAGAAGGGGAGCCAGAAATTTGATAACTAAAAAAATAAATGGAAAGGAAACGAGTCGAATTAAATAGAGTAGAATCCACTGAAGTCAAATGGGATAGATTTTATAAGCACAGGCAAACACTGCAAAACAAGAGCCCGCTTGACTGAAGACCCATCACTGCAAAGGCATATTTGTTCACAGTTCTACTTAAAAGTATGATTTTTAGGCCATAATCATATTTTTAAAGATTTAGTTAGATAATAGAACAATTTTAACAATGAACTAATATTATTACATCCAATTAAGCAATCTAAGGTATGTTAAAACTGCAATAGACACTTCAAAGAATGCTCATCATCTCTGATTCTTAAAGGAGATGAATCAAAAAGTGATAATACCATACCTCATAAACATGATAATGAATGTTTAGTGGGTGGACTGACACTACAGTGGGTACGCTGCATATCTTGCACATGGCCCACGTGGGTTCAATCCCAGGTATATCATATTGTCTGTTTCCCAAGCACTGCCAGAAGTGATCCCTGAGCACTGAGCTAAGCGTAAGCCTTGAGCATTAGCAGGTAATGATCCCCCAAAAGGAAAACATAGAAACAAAAACTTTTGGATATTATAAAAGAAAACATTTGAATAATTTTGATGGGAATGTGAAATGGTATAGATGTAGAAACAGTAAAAATATACTTCAAAGCATTAAAAAAAATAATTCTAAACTCAGAGAGTAAATTCAATAATCTGAGAACATACTTTGTATGGAGATGGTTCAATCTAGACCTCAACACAGCATCTTCTTCAAAGTATTCCTGGGAATAACCTTCTAGATAAGAAGTAGCAGTTCCTTAGCACTCCCAGGTGCAATCCAAACAAACAAAAAGAAAAAAAAATTCAAACATTCCAATCATTCTATTTCAGTTCAGTTATCAGAAAAAATAATAAATGTATGCTTATGGTCATCATAGCATTACTCATAATAATACAAATAGAAATAACCTGTGTCCATGGTTAGATGAAAAAATAAAAACTGAAAACAAAATGTTTATTTAGCTCTAGTAAAAAGATGAAATTTGTAATTTGCAACAACATGAATGGACTTGGAATTATGCTTAGTGAAATAAGTCAGGCGAAGAAACACAATATAATTTTATCTATAGAATAATGACAAAAAATAAGTTTTAGATGATAAATTCAAAATTATTGGTTATAAGTGAAAAAGAATAAAAGAGGTAAAAGAAGCAATTTAACTAGGAAAGGGGGCTAGTGTGTGCTGTCAGTTATAGAATACCGGTATGATTTATTTCAATCAAACTTATATTATAAAGAAACAAAGAATACGGGGCCGGAGTGATAGCACAGCGGGTAGGGCGTTTGCCTTGCACGCGGCCGACCCGGGTTCGATCCCCGGCATCCCATATGGTCCCCCAAGCACCGCCAGGAGTAATTCCTGAGTGCAAAGCCAGGAGTAAGCCCTGAGCATCGCTGGGTGTGACCCCCCCAAAAAAAAAAAAACAAAGAATACAATGGAAGAAAACAAAACAGTATTCTTAGGTTCAGATGGAAGAATCATGCTTAGCAAAGAGGAAGAGGCTAAAGAATGAGGCATGAGTAAAGTTTGCAACATGGGTTATATGATGGTGGATGGGAACTACATTGGTAATTGCAATGCAGTGTAAGCAAATTTCAACTAAAAGCTCTATATTGAAAAAAAAGACAAAAACTACTAACAAAGTGAATGTTACCATATGGCGGATTAAAGAATGGGGAAATCAGACACAAGTTCGCTAATTTTATTTATTTATTTATTAGGTTTTTGGGTCACACCCGGCGATGCACAGGGGTTACTCCTGGCTTTCACTCAGGAATTACCCCTGGCGGTGCTCAGGGGACCATATGGGATGCTGGAATTAGAACCCGGGTCGGCCTACCCACTGTGCTATCGCTCCAGCCCCATGTTTGCTAATTTTAAATGGATGAACAGAAACTCATTTTATGGCAGAAAAACTAATGTTGATATATAATTGAGCTATACTGTTCTTCATTTGAAATCTATATCACTTGTATCACTTTTCATCCCATTGATCTTCAATTTGCTCGAGCGGATGGCAATAATGTTCCTGCCACTCACTAGTGTAACCCAATGGTATCTGCTCACTCCAGGAACAGGAAGAGACTCAAACCTTTCACTCAGGGTTTTGACGAAGAAGTCTGATCATCTTGTAAGTGGGCGGCCATGCAGTCTTTTGACGTCCCATGGAATCCAGTTGGTAAAAGCTGTAGTCCAAGGGTCATCTCTAAATGGCATTACGTGTCCAACCCATCTGATTTTCAAAGTGTTGGCAAATGAGACAGTGTCCCTGATTCTTGATCGTTGATGGAGGTCGGAACTCCAGATTCCTTCTCTTACTTGGGTGAAATGTGATATTCCAAGCAGAGCTCTTTTGAGTCCTCTTTGGGATACCCGAATAGCATTCTCATCCTGTATGCGTAGGGCCCAGGTCTCTGAGGCATACGTTAGTGCAGGAAGAAAGGTGGAGTCGAAAAGATGTGCCCAGAGTTGGAGGTTCTTCCGTCCTCTTAGCAACTTCTTTGACACTCTTGGAGGCGTTCCACGCTGCTCTCTTCCTCCTGTGCAGTTTTGGCCCCAAGTCATTCCTCATGTTGTGTTCTCAACCCAGGTACACATAGCTGCTGCATTTGGAGATGTTCCTTCCATTGAGAGCAAACTTAACGTCAGGGACTATTTCATTTTTCATGAACATTGCCTTGGTGAGATTCAGCTGTAGTTCGACTTTCCACACTCTTGGTCAAAGTCGGCCAGCATTTGTGCCGTTTGGCTAATGTTTGATGTTATCAGAATGATGTCATCAGTGAAGGGGAGGTGATCTAGTTGCCGACTGTCTATCTTTACTCCCATTGCTTCCCATTCCAGTCATCATATGACATTCATGACGGTGGCACTGAAGAGTTTCGGTGAAATGGTACCACCCTGCTGAACCCCTCTCTTTAGATTGATGATCACTTCCTTGTAGAATGGTGAGATCCTGGTGGTGAATTTGTAATACAGCTCACGGAGGATCCTGATGTATTGAGTTTGAATGCCCTGTTTGGCTAACGCTTTGATGACCACTTCAGTCTCAACAGAATCAAAGACCTTCTTTAAGTCGATGAATGTTACCCAGAGCGGCATCTTGAACTCTGGCGAAACTTCAATGAGCATTGAAAATAGAAAATGGCATTACTCAAAAAATTAAATAATTTTAAAATTAAATGGAAAGTTTAAAAATTATTTTAGAAATGGGACAAATCAGTATAAATACTAATATTTATTTATTCTTAAATGAATAGTTTTCAATGGAGAAGTCAGATAAATTGACTAACCAGATTGTTTCAAATATTATAGCAAAATATTATTTTTGGACCCACAGCCCACACAATGTTGCTAAATCCCCCCTTGCCCACAGATGTTCAAAAATCAAAGTAAGCATTTCCCAAGACACAGCCCTCCGCCCAGCCTCCTTTGCAAGAGGGCTGAGCCCGGCTTTGCTTCCCGAGGAGCAGAGAAGCAGGCGTGAATACCGTCAGGGGTCCAGTCCCCAGGCATGCAGACTACGGCCACTGTAACCCTGAGGGCAGCTGTCAGTTCTGTGCCTGTGCACACATGTGTGCAGGCATGTATATGCGTGTGTGAGCATTGATACGCAGCACCGGGTCATACATTCAGCTTCACTTTAGATCTTTTGTCTTTCATCCTTCGAAATTTAAGGTCCCCAAATTATTCACTGTATAAAGATTAAATATTTGCATGGGAAGTGGTGGGCTGGAGCAACAGTACAGCAGATAAGGAGTTTGCCTTGCATATGGACGACACGGGTTCAATTCCTCCGCCCCTCTCAGAGAGCCCAGCAAGCTACCGAGAGTATCTCGCCCGTACTGCAGAGCCTGGCCAGTTACCCTTGGCGTATTGGATATGCTAAAAACAGTAACAAAAATTCTCACAATGGAGATGCTACTGATGCCCACTCCAGCAAATCAATGAGCAACTGGATTGACAGTGATACAGTGACAGAGATACAGTGAAGACAATAAAATTAATATATGAAATATATGTGCCATATTTTATATTTTGAATGTTAAAGGGTCAGAGCGATAGCACAGTGAATAGGGCATTTGCTTTGCACTCCGCCGACCCGGATTTGATTCCTCCACCCCTCTCAGAGAGCCTGGAAAGCTTCTGAGAGTATCTAGTCCACATGGCAGAGCCTGGCAAGCTACCCGTAGTGTGTTCATTATGCCAAAAACAGTAACAAGTCTCACAATGGATACATTAAACTGGAGCCCACTTGAGCAAATCGATGAGCAATGGGCTGATACTGATATTGTGATACAGTGAATGTTAAAACTTGAATATTAATGATAAATTATTTTTAAAATATAATTTCTATTTTATGGAGGTTATCAATAGAAGGAAACAGGTAGTCTTTATATCTACTATAGAGGAAATGTACAATCGTTCATACCCTAAAGGAAAGATATTTAGATAGCATGGAAATATTCTAGATAAATTCACCTTTTGACATGTCAAGGACAACTTTGGATTTTACTTATAGCAAGTGATTATATAAAACTTACATATATACATATACATATATAATGTATAACCACATTATCACTGTCACTGTCATCCCCATTGCTCATAGATTTGTTTGAGCGGGCACCAGTAACGTCTCTCATTGTGAGGCTTATTTTTACTGGGTTTTGGCATATCGAATACACCACGGGTAGCTTGCCAGGCTCTGCCGTGCGGGTGCAATACTCTCGGTAGCTTGCCAGGCTCTCCGAGAGGGGTGGAGGAATCGAACATGGGTCGGCTGTGTGAAAGGCTAACACCCTACCACTGTGGTATCACTCCAGCATTATATGTACCAAATATCTTACAGACATTTTTTAAACTATCTAAAATTCATATAAAATTGCAAATGTCCTATCATTGCCAAAATAACTTTGAGAAAGATTAAAATATTGGGTAAAAAACACTACAGGTTTTCAGGAATTATTGTAATGATATAAAATCAATATAGTATGCCATAGTTAGGATAGATATAGATTAATACACATACTAAAAACTCTACTAAAAGACCCATGTATGTAAATGATACTGAGTTTTAACAGAAAAATCAGTTTGGAAACAATTAAAAGGAAAATAAGTTTAATAAAGTGAAATTATAATAAAGTGATCCTGAGACATACAAAAATTCAACAAGAATCACAACCTATGTTTATTACTTAAAACAATAAGGTTATAGACATCATGAGAGAAATATGTATTCAATATTTACTTATGAAATATGTCTTAAATATTATGCTAAAACATGTTTTTTTAAAAACTATACATATACTTATTTTCATATATTTCTCATAGAAAAGCTGGGATGAGAGCAGGTGGAAGTTAGAAAAGATTTTCTGAAGCAAGATGCCCAATCCTGAATTTTGCATTAAAAAAAATGCAGTGGGAATCCATTGAGCACCATTGGTTTAGGTATGTGTCAGGGGATACTGGGAATATTTGATGCTGCTCCAACAGTATCAAATTGTTGAGCCAGAAACTTATTGAAACATTTTTTTAATGACTTCTATTTGCCTCTAGCTACTTAATAAAAAGGCAAAAGCTAATCTCCTCTTTATCTCCCAGGGCACAATCTTATTTGCCCACCTTACAATAAACTATGATTTATCTGAAGATGTTAAGAAATTGGTGTGGAGAAGAGAAAAATGCATTTGAGACTTTATTAGTCATTTTGAAGATACCTGATGTAATTACTTACAGGTTTATCCTTTTAAAGCTCTCTCATCTTCCCTTCTTAATTATCATAAAGTTTAAAATTGAGGCAACTGTTTTTCATCAACTGCTAGCATAGTCATTGGCATTCTATTCCATTCCAATTTTCTTTTCCTTCTTCTCCAAGAAATTAAGTTAGCTCAGATATTGCCTTCAATATCTCTGTTTTCTCTTCCAGACAGCCTCTCTCTTGGAACAGGTCAGACCACGACTTTTTGTGTTTCTGTTTTTCTCCAGTGCATGATAGAAAATTCTCTGAGTGGTAAAGAGATGACAATTCATCCCTCCCTATGCCAGAGGTATGCATTTCATGTGCTAAGTCTATAACCTTTCCCAGTGAAATAAAGAGTCTTTTAGAACACATTCTGTTTTGTGAACATTCTTTTTTCTCCATGCATCTATAAAAATAATAAAACAAAACAGAGAAAACCTAGAGTAAAGAAAAAGATTTCAACACTACAGTTGTGGCAGGGTAGAATTGAGAAAAGACATGTGGATCACCTTTACAATAAAAGGTGTGCTCATTAAATGCACATTAATCACATCCTTCAACCTTCCAGTGGATCTGCAAACATCTGTACATCTGTGATTCTTTTTTTAACAATCTGTTTGAGACTTTTCTAGGGATGAGAATTTGAAGATTAATAAGGTAAGAGTCCAACTTTAATCATCTCATAGTTCACTATGTCAACATTTCAGTCTTACTGCTTCTTGCAGAGTATTCTCGTGCTCTAAGTTGCAAATTGACCTCTTCACTCTTTCTGTCTTATCTCTGATACAGACTCACAATCTTTGACACATATATCCAGGCAGTCACAGGAAAGCAATTGGATTTTTAACGGAGGAATATACTGATTTGCAATTCCACTTTGGTTTCAAGTTAGGACACTTTATTTTTTTTCCCCGGCAGTATTTTGACTGTCCTTATCTTTCAGATCCATCAAATCAGCAATATCTATGTAAAACTTTTGCAAATTTGTTAATAGAATTAAGTAAACACATTTTTAAACATAGCACTATGTCCTTTGTGCAAGAGTAGATTGGGTTCTTAAAAGTAAATGTGTTAGAGTAAGGAATGAGATAAGTTACTTTCTGAAGATTTTTCTACTTTGATGATATCTATTTTCTATCTCTCTTCAACATGGAGGGCATACACATTTTTCACCATTTGCATTATATTCATTATTGGTTTTTCATCAGAAATTTTCCCAGTAAATGAAAGAAAAATATTTTGGTTATTAATTAAAACAGAACCAAAAGGACTAATTTACCTTCATAATAGAGCTAAGTAAATGTACAATTTATTTGGAGAGTGAGACTAAAAGTACAATTGTAGGATAATATTGGTTCGTCCTTTATCCCTTGCCACAGGGAGCTTATGTGTATTGGGTCACACCTGTCACAATGCTCCTGGGGCACTCCCATTCCTCTGTGTTTTTCTTTAACCTCTCCTCTGTACTCTGCTTCCCCTATCTGTTAATCACATATTCCCAATCAGAGCCTGTTATTTGTATGGTCAGATCCTTCAAAGAACTCTGGATTTTGTATTTGTAAGAGAAATACTGCTTTTCTCTTTCCTTTATGTCTTCTGCATAGTTTACTTTAGAGAAATGTCCTTTGTGTATAGACACAGGAAATCAGTTATTGCTGTGTTTTTGTAAATTGAAGTTAATTAACTCTGAATAATATTTACTCCTGGGCATCTATCATATTTACTAGACTTAGCCTCAGTTGCTGTAAATTCCTAGCACTTTAAAGCAGGGTCCCAGTTATACAATGCTTGAACTTAAACCTGAAAGCTTTGTAACTTTCCACATGGTGATTCAATAAAAGAATAAATTAAAAAAAATAATAAAATAAAAAAATAAAAGCAGGGTCTCGACGTAGAGACTTAGATGGACCCAGGGCAAGTTGTAAGCCATGCTGGCATCGAAATGGGATAGGCCCAGTGCCATAAAACTTTTACTAAGCTAAGAGCTTAGTAAAAGTTTTTTACTAAGAGAGAAATTCTGTCAGGACCCAAAGAAAAGTGTCTGGACAAGGTCACTTCTAGGGTCCTTCCTGCTAGGTTTAGGAAAGACTAATCTGGTTTAAGGACTGTAATCTGGGATCTATAGAGAGTTGTCCCTAGGAGGGCCACCTTATAAGCTTAAAATATCTCTTAGTGTCTCTATAGGAAATAAATAGAATGAATATTAAGAAGTAAGTCTAAGATGATTAAGGAAATGTATGTCCTTAGATGAAAAACACTCCTTTGAGTGGATCTCTTAGCAGGAGGAGATCTGTGTCTTAGAAGAACTTACCCAGAAGGAAGGAAGGGTTTTACACATGACGATTGTATTATCTGGCCTATGTCTAGTTCTTAGGCTCACTCTTGGAGGTTGGGCTCTAGACTAAGACTATGAGACTAAGTGTACGTATGTGTTTGGGGGTAGGGGTGGGGATGGGGGGAGACTGGCATGAGGGACAGGAGGAAATTAGAATGTGTGAGACTGAAAGGTAGTAATTGATGACAGAATAAATGGCAATTGATCAACAGCCATCCTGGCCCCTGTTTTCTCCTTCTTTCATCCATCGCCATGGGCCACCTGGGGTAGGAAAACTGCCTGACCATCTAATGCATGTGTTGAGAGAGCACATACCCTTATTTTGTGATTACATTTATAATGGTTGTGTTTTTTTTTTTAACTGGGAAAGGGAAGAATAATTCCATTTGAAATCAGGACAATATTCAGCAGTTGGTGGCAGATCCTAATCAACTCAATGTGTCATGTTGATTTGGAGGGAAGCTTCCAATTGGTGCTCAGGGAGGCGGGACTACTCCCTGTGGTTCAGGTCAACAGGACAGGAAGATGCAAAGACTAGAGATACTGCAGTGTGTGGTTCTCCGTGTTCAAACAACCCAGCAATGCTTGAGGGCACCCAGGACCACACCTCACAGTGCATGTGTGTGTCCAGAGCTACATTTCATAGTACCAGGATCAAACCTGGGTCGGCAAGTACGTGCAGCTCTAACCCTGTGAAATTGCTCAGTCCTTAGTTAAAATGTTTTGTATTCACTAGTTTTCTCCATTTTTCTCAAATATTTCACAAAACTATAATAAGTCACATTTTTTACCACCCTTCTATAAGGTCTTTTTCTTATCATTAGAACAATAAACCAGATACTGAAAATAAACCAAAGACAGAATAAATGAGAAAGCCTAAATTAAAAAAAAAAACTTTGTTTAAACCCACATGTGCTTCAGGAGATGTATTAAAAGAAGGAAGCATAAGGAGGGAAGAAGAGAAAAATAAATGGTAACAGGTAACTTACCATGAGAAATTGTGGATTCAAACTAGGATATCATACCATGTGAACCTAAGTACACATAATATGTGATTGCAGTGGATATGAGCCTTGAGATGTGTTTGAGGTGGACAGCATGATTTCTTCTAGAATATTTTAATTGACCACAAAGTATCAGTATATGTCAGGTTTAAAATAAATATAATTAAACCTTAATAGTGAGAATCATTTGAGACAGACAAATAGAGTCTTTACATGTGAAAATTAATCTATTTTAAAACAACTGTTTTACCCTGTTTATAGCACTAAATTATTATTGTAATTTACAATAGGAAAGAGAAAAATTCAGAAGTGACAAAACTTGGGCCAGAGCTATTGTGCAGTGGGTAGAGTACTTGACTTGCATGTGGCCAATCAAATTTTGGTTTCCAGCCTCCTAGATGGTCCCCCAAGACCACTAGGAGAAATTCATGAGTGCAGATCCAGAAATGAACTCTGAGCAGCAAGTCCAAAAAACAAGTGACACAATTTATTTCAAACATGGCGGAAATAGGTTAACTTGAATTTAAACATTTAATAATCAAATGAAGTCTTAATGATTATATAACGAGATAGATTGGTATGTAAGTGTAACCAAAGTGAAGTTAAAATAATAAACTAGATTATTATATTAATAGCTCAAAATGCATGAGAGATAAAAATGTTTGGCAGTATGGAAAAGAAAATTAAGAAAAGAGATTCTAGAAAAAATATTTAATATATGATTGATAAGAGTTCTACGATAAAAATTTGTTAGTAGAAGAGAATGTTTGAGGACAGAACAATTGAAAATTTGTATGTATTAATGATTGCTATCAATTGAAAGTATTACTTGAAATATTTGATTTCAGAATGTATTCAATCTGATTTTCATTTTATAGTCAGAACTGTGAGCTCTAACAACATATACTTAAATAAATCTAAAAAATAAAAAGCTAAATACCTAAAACATCATAGTTTTATGATAGCACTGTAGCACTGTCGTCCCATTGTTCATCGATTTGCTCAAGCAGGCAACAGTCACATCTTCATTGTGAGACTTGTTACTGTTTTTGGCAAATCGATCGGATACAACACGGGTAGCTTGCCAGGCTCTGCCGAGGGGGATGGAGGAACCGAACCCACGTCAGCCGCATGCAAGGCAAACACCCTACCTTCTGTACTATCGCTCCAGTTTTATGATATTTTATAATAATCTATTTATCTATTAATTTTAGTTTTATTTTAAATTCAGTGAAGGTAAGTTACTGACTTCTGTTTCTTAATTCAATACCAAGCATTTGGGGGTTACCAAACTGTATTCAGTAAAAATTTTGTTTTGAGTAGTTTACTCCATCATGGGGATTATAACTCATAGATAGTGCAGAGATGTATTCAGCTCAATATTTTTTTTAACAACTACATTGAACTAGCTTTTTTTCCTTTTTAGTCATACCTGGTGATACTCAGGGGTTACTCCTGGCTCTGCACTCAGGAATTTTTCTGGCAGGGCTTGAGGGACCACTTTAGCAGAGACATACACAATATCTGCCCGTATTAACTTTTTTTCTGGATTTTTTCTTCATAAAACTGTTCAAAACCATTTATTAGGCACATGCTATGAAATGCATTGCTGTAGATAGTAGAAAAATGAATATGACCAAAGAACAAATGCAATTCCCGTATGCAATTAAAGGTCTAACAGCAAGTACTAAATATAAGTATGTAAACAAAGATGTTTTCAGAGACTGATAACATCTTTGAAAGAAATAAAGAGAGTGAAATGATTTTTATCACTTCAAAATTTATTGTATTGTGACAGAGACAAAACAGTTTTTAACCTATTATATATATAGTAAATGGTTATTATACAAACTCATTAAAGTATACACATCTGGAATTGGAAAGCTTTGTAGGATGGCACTACGGGATATATAAATATTTAAGGAATGTGGGAGTCCTAAAGTAATATAACAACACATAACAGTCACACAGCGCTGACTATATTGATTTCCCTATGCTAACTTCATCCCTTAAATTTAGCTAAGGATGTTACAGTGTGTTAAAGATATAAAGTGTGTTAGTAGAACTATATCTTTATAGTTCTACTAACTAAGGCCCAGGAAACACACACACACACACTCACAAATATACATATATATGTATGTATGTTGTACATGTATATACACATACAAATACATGTGTGTAGTTATTATTTGTAGAAAACCAATCCATCAACAGAACAGTTCAGTACAAGGGCCCTGAGTAGAGTCCAGAAATATTCAAGTCCTCAAGCCCTAGCAGTGAGGAAGGGACCAGAAGTGCCTGGGATCAAAGCTGGGCATTTTGTATGAACTGTATATAACCCTGACCCCAGAACAACATTCTGGGCCTCAAAATAAAAGTTTTATTTTCCATTTCTTTCTTTCTATTTTTTTTAGGGCTCAGGGTTTATTTCTACCTCTATGTTCAGGGATAATTCGTAGTGGTACTCAGGGGACCATATGGGATGCTGAAGATTGAACCCAAGTCAGCCATCTATAAGTCTTACTGGCTTTATTATTGCTCCTGCCCAGAATAGAAGACTTTTTAAAAAACAGTAATCTGCTACCACTTATTACTAAGGAAATGTTCCGAGTTAGTATTTTGTTGACTGATATATGTCTTCTTCCCATCATCTTTGTATCCCTACAGGTATTTATTTTTATGTAAGGATGAACATCTCATTTATTTTATATCAGTTTTTTTTTAATTTCAGAGTAATGATGGTGAGTCATTCCATTTACAGTTACTGTAGTAAGAATAGAAAGTCTTAGCATTACCATGTCACCTTTCAATTAGATTACTTGGACACTTAGCTTCAATTTCTGGAAATTATAGCAAAGATAGGTGACTACATCTTTCTTCATAACGTTTCTATCTGATGAGAAGATGAACAAGTCTCAAATATTTCAAGAAATATTCATTTAAATGTAAGCTTTCAGGATCTTTGTTTTCACATTTGTTTTAATATGAAGAAGGAAATCCTTCCCTCTAATGCATTGTTCCTGGCAATTTACAGCTCAAATATATGCGTTGGTGAAAAATAAATGGTTAGAATGAAGAATTATAAATTCATGTATTGTGAGTTTAAATTTATGTTTAAATTTGAGGCAATGTTCTTGAGTTTCTTATAAGATGAACTGTATTCGGCTCAGCTGAATAGATATTTGGTGGCATAAAAAAAATTTTGTTTTTATTGTTGAATATTACAAAAGTTGCGATCTGTTATTAAGATATTTTTTCATGGTGGAAGGAAACAATGACATTCTAGGTGTACTAATTATTACAATTGTGGTTAATATTAAAATGGTAAAAACATTCCTGCACTAAATTGTTAGCTTTCTAATATGCTCTAGCAAAATTCTTCATGAATAGAGGGCAGCTATTTCAAAAGCAAATGTAATATGCCTGAAAGAAACCATTGGCATTTCTTGAGTCTAAATATTACAATGTCATGCCAATAGAGTTGACAAAACATTTGACCAAAGTAGAATTAATCATGTTTTTTGTACAATATATTTAAAGTACTTTCTACACACTTTCAATTTAGGTAGTAAAAAAGAAAGCACTTAAATTTAAAAAAATAAAGGTGAGAAAATAATGTTAAGACTAAAAAACAAAAAGCAAAGTAAATATGTATAAATTCATGCATGCCCACTTCTCATCTTTCCGTAGTCAATGCAGTAGTAGATAATGAGATGGGAGACTTTGGGACTTTGAACTTTAAAATATAAATAATTATTTTTGGAGTTGGAATAAAAATTTACACATTAACTACAAAATTTGAAAGAGTCTATAGCAGACATTTCCCCTTGGAAAATGTTTTATTCTAGGATTGAAGGAGAAAATATACAAAAAGAATAAGAAGTTTCTTGTAATGCCAGAAAATAATAAAGTACCCACCCCCCCACACACACACACAAAGCGACCTTATATCAAATAGCACAGAGAAAACAGAAAGCACACTCAAATACCAAAACTGACAACTTGAGAAGACAAACACATATATATAAAAAACATCTGGCAGGGGGCGACCGGGGGGAGCCCCAGTGGCTCTCCCCATTGGCCACCCCAGGTTTCGGGGGTTCAGTCCTGGCCGCTCCTCCATCCAGAGTTGCCCGGGCCATGGGGCAGACTGAGAAGGCAACGAGGGCCAAGCCAGTTGACTGATCAGTTGCGGTTTATTCTGTTCTCTCCTGTCTCTCCCTCCACTTCTCTCCCCGCTCTCAATCTCTCTCTCAACCCACTCTTAAAGCCTAGTTAAATCTTACAGCCTAGTTAGAGCAATAGTGGGTTGGGGCTTACACATAGGTCTGGATGACGATCAATAGGGTTAAAGCTCTTATCTTACAGTTAAGAATTAGGACTTTTGGCCAGGCCCATCTTGATGCCAGGGTAGCACATAACTCACTACTTGCCCTGAGTCCGTCCTTTCCCTTATTGGGACCCTGCTTTTGGGGTGCCAGGAACTGAGGGCAACTGAGGCTTAAGTTGAGAAAGCAGATACCCGGGAATGAATAATATTCAAAGCCAATTAAATCCTGAGTTACAAATGCATAATATTGTCTTCTTGTGCGATACTGCGATACAAAAAGGACATTGCTTTAAAGTAAACTATTCAAAAGACATAAGGAGAGAAAGGCAATATTAACTTACAATATAAGTTCAGTGTCCTAGAAAGATCTGACCTTACAAATTAACAGAGTCTGATTAGGGGGAAAAGCTGATTAACTGGGGAATAGAGCATAGAGCAGTGGTTACAGATAGACAAAGGAATATGAGCACCTTGATGGTTTTGACCAGTATAAACCTAAGCTCCTTGTGGCAACGGGGAAAGGACAAAGCAATGTCATCCTACACATACATATCCAACTGAAACCCAAAATATGAAATAAATATCTTTAAGCCAGTATTAAATGAATAACTTTCAAATACATAAAAAGGGAAGGTGGGGAGAATCAAGTGTGTGAAATTGTTCTAAATAGTATATGTGAATATTCAATGCTTATCTCTCTGAAATATAACTCACTCCATGAGTATAAGGTCCTCAATGTGGCTTCTTTATCTCTAAGGAAAGTGTAAGCAAAGAGGAAAAATAAATCGTCAGCAGTGGTGAAAACTCGGCAATATTACATCTGCCAGATAACCAAAATGAACATCAACCAAATAAGCTGCATTGGTAAAATATAACCTTAAAATGATCTGTTAAAGAAAAATGGCGTTCAAATTATGCGGTCTTCCTTTCACAGACCCACAGCACCTGTCAAATCATGCTAAAACAAAATCAGTTTCCATTAGAGATCAGTCTACAGAATACTTGGCCAATATTCCTCAGCTGGCCCTTAAAGCAAAGCAAGTCTGAGAAACTGTAGCAACTCACAGAGCCTGGGGGACAGGATGCACTGATCATGCTGAAGTGTCTGGAGTTGAATGACAAACAGCAGAGCTTGAGAAACCTAAGCTGAGCCACAGAATAATATATTCAGTTACTAGTAATAGGGTAATACAGGCCCAGTAACTGCTGACAAATTAATGTACTAAAGTAAAATTCTAATTACATGAATATTATAATTTAACAGATAAAATTCAACTTGGCGTCAATTTCCTCTAATCTATTTAATATTCTGTAGCACTGTAGCACTGTTGTCCCTTTGTTCATCAATCTGTTCAAGCGGGCACCAGTAACATGTCCATTGTGAGACCTGTTGTTACTGTTTTTGGCATATTCGATACACTACGGGTAGCTTGCCAGGCTCTGCTGTGCAGATACTCTCGGTAGCTTGCCGGGCTCTCAGACAGGGATGGAGGAATCGAACCTGGGTTGGCCACGTGCAAGGCAAATGCCCTAACAGCTGTACTATTGCTCCAGCCCATAATATTCTGTATTCATAAATAATTGTTGCATCTTCTGTGGTATGTTTTATAGTTCAAAATTTTAGATTTCAGTAGGCTCAATAACAAAGTGCAGAGAAAGGAGTCATATACTTAAATCGTTGACTTAATAAAGTGACAAAAGATAAATAGGAGGGATTTTATGCCCATGTGTCTATTTATTATTGCCATGTAAATGCCTTACACAATGAATTAAGAATATTTCACAGACAAAGCAAATGCATATTCAATTAATAATTAAGGATTCAATATAATCATATTAGTATGCAGCAGACATCTGTGAAAGCATTACAGATTTTATTAATAGTTCAAGAAAACTGTAAAAATCTAAGGCTCGCAGAGGGGCGCGAGCACTCGCGGGCTCTCCTGGCGGCTCTCTCTCACCACCGAGTTCGGTGCTCCAGAACCTCTGTGTGTGCTTGTCGGTCGAGGGCAGGCGACGGAAGGAAGAAGGCCAGACTGGTTGCTCGATCAGTTTATTTCATTCTCTCTCTCTGCTTCTCTCCCGGCTCTTGGTCTCTCTCAGGATCTATGGATCTGGCTCCCGTGGATCTGCCCCGTGGATCTGGCCCCGTGGATCTGGCCCCTGTGGATCTGGACCCCGCAACCCACTCTTACAGCCTAGTTAAATCTAAAACAGCATGAGGGGTTTGGGGCGTACACATAGGTGTGGTCACCATCAATAGGGTAAGGTTCCTTTCCCTTAGGGAATGCTTCTCCTAGGACTTAATTCTCTTTCAACAGGAGGATCCACCAAAGGGCGGAGTCCCATGAATGTGTTTCTCTTCTCCTCAGCCAGAAAACATATAAGAATTCATAATATTAATTATTTTGTATGGACACAATAAGAGATGCATTAAAGCTTATAGAATTGCTCTCCTGGGGCCATCTCAATCTCAGACTACAGTGCTCAGGCCAGATCAGTCTTTCCTATCCCTGGCAGGGTCCCAGTCTCATAATTACTATTGGATCATGACAGCACTTGTCTATGATCAAGCTCTTAACGTATAGTTAAGAATTGGGCACTTTGGCCAGGCCCATCTTGATGCCAGGGTAGCACATAACACACTGCTTGCCCTGGATCCTTCCCGTCCCACGTAGGGGACCCTACTTTGGGGTGCTAGGAACTGAGGGCAACTGAGGCTTAAGTGGAGAAAGCAGATGCCCGGGAGGGAATAATATCCGAGGCCAATTGATTCCCAAGTTATAAAAACATAATATTGTCTTCTTGTGTGTATACAAAACAGACATAGCTTTAAAGTAAATTATTCAAAAGGCACAAGAAGAGGAGAAAGGCAATATTAACTTATATAATATAAATTCAGTATCCTAGGAAGGTCTGACCTTGCAAATTAGCAGAGTCAGATTAAGGGAAAGCCGTGGATGAACTCTTTTGGGGAAGAGAGCATGGAGCAGTGATTATAGCTAAACAAAGGGATGGGAAAGATTCGGGAACACCTTGATGGGTGAGACTGGGGTAAGCCTAAACTCCGGGGAAAACCGGGACAAGCTACTTGTGGCAAGCAGGGAAAGGACAAAGTAATGCCATCCTACAGAAAACAATTAATTATTTTATATATTTTATAACCATTTTTGAATAGATAAGTATTGAGAATATTTGCAGCTTAATTTCTCATCCTTACCCAGATTTACCTAAACGCCTCTCAAAATAGGTAGTGAGTTTTAGGCTCAATCAGCCAGTTTCTATTTTTTTTCCTTTTATTTACTTTTATTCTTCCCCTAAAGAAAAGACTTCTTTAGCTTGACTTAATCATAGTTACTTTATACCTACATAGGACAGAAGTCTAGTCAGTGTCTTCACACAGTAATTCATAATATATAGTCTATTTTTACCTATTTTTTTAAATTGATGAATCATTATCAATAATAGTGCTGTTTTAGCATGGTACTGGAACAAAGGCAGAGCCATAGACCAATGGAACAGGGTGGAATATCCCTACACACAACCCCAAATGTATGATCATCTAATCTTTGATAAGGGAGCAAGAGATGTGAAGTGGAGCAAGGAAAGCCTCTTTAACAAATGGTGCTGGCACAACTGGACAACAACATGCAAAAAAATGGGCTTAGACCTTGACCTGACACCATGCACAAAAGTCAGATCAAAATTGATTAAAGACCTCAACTTTAGACCACAAACCATAAGGTACATTGAAGACAAGGTTGGCAAAACCCTCCACGATATTGAAGATAAAGGTATCTTCAAAGGTGACACGGAACTAAGCAATCTAGTAAAAACAGAGATCAACAAATGGGACTACATTTAACTAAAAAGCTTCTGCACCACAAAAGATACAGTGACCAGAATCCAAAGACTATCCACAGAATGGGAAAGGATATTTACACAATACCCATCAGATAAGGAGTTGCTA
Source organism: Sorex araneus (assembly GCF_027595985.1). Taxonomy (NCBI): domain Eukaryota; kingdom Metazoa; phylum Chordata; class Mammalia; order Eulipotyphla; family Soricidae; genus Sorex; species Sorex araneus. The sequence continues at coordinate 301,697,150 of NC_073313.1, read as the reverse complement.
TCAAGAGTATATAAAGCACTGGTTGAACTCTACAAGAAGAAAACATTCAACCCCATCAAAAAATGGGGCAAAGAAATGAACAGAAACTTTATCAAGGAAGAAATACGAATGGCCAAAATGCACATAAAAAAGTGTTCTACATCACTAATCATCAGAGAGATGCAGATCAAAACAACCACGAGATACCACCTCACACCACAGAGACTAGCACACATCCAAAAGAACAAAAGCAACTGCTGTTGGAGAGGATGTGGGAGAAAGGGACCCTTCTTCACTGCTGGTGGGAATGCCGACTGGTTCAGCCATTCTGGAAAACAATACGGACGATTCTCAAAAAATTAGATATTGAGCTCCCATTTGACCCAGCAATACCACTGCTGGGGATATATCCCAGAGAGGCAAAAAAGTATAATCGAAACGACATCTGCACATGTATGTTCATCGCAGCACTGTTTACAATAGCCAGAATCTGGAAAAAACCAGAATGCCCTAGAATGGATGACTGGTTGAGGAAACTTTGGTACATCTATACGATGGAATACTATGCAGCTGTTATAAAAAAGGAGGTCATGAGTTTTGTATTTAAGTCAATCGGCATGAAAAGTTTCATGCTAAGTGAAATGAGTCAGAAAGAGAGAGACAGACATAAAAAGATTGCACTCATCTATGGCATATAGAATAACAGAGTGGGAGACTAACACCCAAGAATTGTAGAAATAAGTACCAGGAGGTTGACTCCATGGCTTGGAGGCTGACCTCACATTCTGGGGAAAGGGCAACTCAGAGAAGGGATCACCAACAATAATGTAGTCGAAGGCCATGTGGGGGAAGGGAGTTGCGGGCTGAATGAGGGCTAGAGACTGAGCACAGTGGCCACTCAACACCTTTATTGCAAACCTCAACAGCTAATTAGAGAGAGAGAACAGAAGGGAATGCCCTGCCACAGTGGCAGGGTGGGGTGGGGGGGGATGGGATTGGGGATGGTTGGAAGGATGCTGAGCTTACTGGTGGTGGAGAATGGGCACTGGTGAACGGATGGGTTCCTGAACTTTGTATGAGGGAAGCATAAGCACAAAAGTTTATAAATCTGTAACTGTACCCTCACGGTGGTTCACTAATTAAAAATAAATAAATTTAAAAAAATAGTGCTGTTTTAGGAATATTATGCCTATGCCGTGGCACCAAACATGAGTGCCATTATACCTCTAAAAATCTCCCTCAGTTGTTCTCATCTCTGCCCCTTTCTCCTGTTTCAGCAAACTCAGTTCTGTAAATTAAGTTGCAATGTATGTTTTCATTGGACATTTTCTATTTCCTAGCAATCGACTAATTCTTTATGCATTCAAAATATGTTAGTAAACCAGTCATCATGCATATGCCACTGAAACACGAAGTTTACATAAATAATATCTTCACAATCCAAAGTAAAAATTAGCCACAGATTAATTTTTATATATTCTTATCACTGAGTAGTCTCCATTGTGTGTGCGTGCGTGTGTTTTTATGTACGCTAATTTCCTCATCCATTCATCTTTTGTTGGAAGCTTGGGTTGTTTCCAGATCTTTGTTGTTATAAATAGTTTTTGGCATGTGTAAATATATGCAAATATCTTTTTAATATTTTTTTGTTTGGGGGATAGATGCCAAGGGGTAAAATCAGTGACTTATATGGTAGCTCTATTTTTAATTTTCTGAAAGTCCCCATTTCGTTTTTCGCAAAAGCTAAATGAGGCTTTATAATCACCAACAGCAAATACTAATTCCTTTTCACATATTCCCACTAACACTGGATAATTCTGACTTTTACAATATAGGCCAATCCTAGTGATAAGAAATATTATCTCATTATCATTTTATTTATTTATTTATTTATTTTTGCTTTTTGGGTCACACCCGGCGATGCACAGGGGTCACTCCTGGCTCATGCACTCAGGAATTACTCCTGGCGGTGCTCTGGGGACAATATGGGATGCTGGGATTCGAACCCGGGTTGGCCGCATGCAAGGCAAACGCCCTACCCGCTGTACTATCACTCCAGCCCCTCATTGTCATTTTTATTTGCATTTCCTTTGTTGTCAGTGATGATAAACACTTTTTCAGATGTCTGTTTGCCATCTATATCTTTTCTGTGGGAAACAATTGTTCAGCGCCCCTTCCCATTTCTGATATTGTTTTTGTGTTATGGAGGCCACACCCAGCAGTTCTCAGAGCTTAGCTGAGTCTGTGCCCAGAAATCACTCCTGGCCTTGCTCAGGGAACCATTGTGCCGCCAGCAGTCAAACTGGGGTCACTCCTACGAACAGTAAGTGTGCTTATAATTTATCCTACTAATAATAGTCCCTATCAAAAACGGCCAGATAAATTTCTCAGGGGCCGACCTCTACTACACAACTGCTATCACGCTTCAGGCTGCATTTCCAGATGCTCGGGACAAGCTTCACGCATGAGTGAAGTTCCACAGAACCAGATAAAATGGAATCTTGTGACCTTTTTTTGGACTCTAGGCTCAATGGGATCTGGAAACATAGATCCTCTGCCTGTTTCCACCAATCTCTGGCCACCCAAGGGGCAAAGCCATAAGACCCACCCTGCCGGTGACAGATAAATTCCTCAAGGACCAACACATCATAAACACTTCCTAATCATTTTGCATCATTAACTCACCATATTTGATGGGGTTCAAATATGGTGTGAATCATCAGAACACCTATAATGGTGATTGGAGGCCACCCTAAAAGCCTTCGTCCCTCTTGGAGAGCCTGGCAAGCTACCAAGAGTGTCCTGCCCACACAGCAGATTATATGCCACAGCAAGCTACCTGTGGCATATTTGATAGGGCAAAACCAGTAAAAACAATGGGCCTTATTACCCTGACCATGAAAGACCCCCCGAATACAGCAGCGTTAAGAAGGATGAACAAGGAGAGGCTGATAAAATCTCAGGGATGAACTAGACTGCCAAAGCAAGAAGGATAAAAATGACTGTTTGCTATTTTAATGCACGTACTCTGGCATCAGAAGCATCCATTGAGGACCTGATGGTGCAAGTACGGAAGATCAAGTACGATGTCATTTGATTGACCGAGATGAGAAGGCATTGAACACATCACGCCATTTTCGACACTAGAGAAGAACTGTTCCTAGGAACGAACATGCGATAGTAGAAGCATCGGTGGTGTCGGTGTCCGTGTCAACATGAACTTAGCCATGAGGATTGATTCGTTCGAATGCCTAACAACCCGAATTAGACGCTTATGTTTGAATGGATGTGGCTCATTGCCAGCAGTTTCTATCTTCATCATATATACACCAACACCACTGGTGAAGAAGATATTGAGAAGTTCTACATGGAGCTGGATAAGTTCTATAAAGAAGACCACACCTTCTACAACGTCATTGTCGGTGATTTTAATGCAAGATAGGACCTAGAAGATCATCTGAAGAACTCCACATCAGGACCCACAGCCTAGAATGGAAGGAATAGGTTGAGAGACTGAGTTCATCATGCTGACCAAGACCATCCATGGTAACTCAGAGTTCCAGAAGGCTGAATCTAAATGCTGGACATGGGAGTCTCCTCCCATGGACAATTGGTGGACAATTCCACAAGGAAATTGACCACATCATATTCAATTGAAGGTTTCGCTATTACCCCAAACTCCAAACAGGATCAGACCACCATCTCCATTGTGCAAAATTCTACTTCAAGGAATGGGAGAATGGGCTGCAAAGTTTAAGAGAACTCCCAGAAAGACCACCGACTAGTGGCTCTTTGGCACTACTGCAACAATATGGGAAGATACTATCATTGACAACATCAACAAGCAATTCAATTGACTGGTTCATCACCTCCATGATTGTGTGAGGAATGCAGAGAGAGAAAACCACAAAAAGTCACCTGTCTTTGGAAACTCTCAAGCTCATTTGCCAATACAGTCTGGCATGAGACTCAGGCAATTACAGGCTAACATCAGACCTCGCAAAGCTATGCAGAGAAGTGATAAAAAAAGATATCAAAGAGAGAAGAGCTGCAGTGTTGGCCAATGTGGCAGAAGCTGGGAAAAGTATTCGCAATGCTCACCTGCCCTTCGCCAACTACAAGACCAAGATGACTGCCCTCCGACATCCTGATGGATCTATCACATCTTCCAGAAGGGCAATGGAGAGGATTATTCACGACTTCTACTCGGATCTCTTCAAAAGCCATGTCCATCTTCCCCAATACCAAATTCCGCAGGATGGATATGTCATTCCCAACGTCCTCCCTTCCAAAATCTGACATATAATTTCTTCAGTCACAAATCGTACAGCACCTGGTCTAGACAATGTCAGACCCAAACACCTGAAGAATCTGCCGCCAGTACTCATCAACACACTGGCTCAGCTCTTTCACATGCTACCTGTCCGAATGCAAGATTCCATTTCAATGGAAAACCAGCAGGACCGTCCTGTTGTACAAGAAAGGAGACATACACGACATCTGTAACTATCAACCAATCTGGCTGTTGTTTTTCATCTACAAGTTATTCATTCCAGTCATCCTGAATAAGACTGGCAGAACACTAGACAAAGGACAACCATGCATGCAAGGCAGGTTCCGAAAAGGATTCAGCATGATCGACCATATCCACACACTGACCAAGTTAATTGAGGTTTCACGAGAGTTCATGATGCCACTCTGTCTAACATTTATCGATTTAAAACAGGCCTTTGATTCTCTTGAGACTGAAGTAGTCATTGAAGCCCTAGCCAAACAAGGTTTTCAAACTTAGTACATCAGGATCCTCTGAGAGCTGTATTACAGATTCACCACCAGGATCTCGCCATTCTACAAAGAAATGACCATTGATGTGAAGAGAGAGGTTTGGCAGGGCGACAGCATTTCACTGAAACTCTTCAGCACCACCCTCGAGAGCATCATGTGTCAACTAGAATGAGAAGAAATGGGAGTGAAGATAGATGGTCGGCAACTATACCATCTCCACTTCGCTCATGACTTCATTCTCATAACACCAAATATCAGCCAAGTGGCACAAATGCTGGTCGACTTTGACCTTGAGTGTGAAATAGTCTGACTGCAGCTGAACCTCACGATGACAATGTTCATGAGAAACAGACTAGTTCATTATGTTCCATTTTCCCTCAACAAAACGAACATCTCCAAATGCAGCAGTTATGTGTACCGAGGTGAAGAATTCAACATGACAAATGACCTGGTACCTGAACTGCACAGGAGTAAGAGAGAGGCATGGAATGCCTTTAAGAGTGTAAAAGAAGTGGTTAAGAGGATGAAGAACCTCTGGCTCCGGACACATCTTTTTCACTCTACTGTTTTTCCTGCACTAACATATGCCTCAGAGACCTGGGCCCTACAAAAATAGAATGAGAACTCTATTCGGGTATCCCAAAGAGGAATCGAAAGAGCTATGCTTGGAGTATCACGTTTCACTCAAGTGAGAGAAGGAATCCGGAGTTCTGACCTCCACTGACAAAAAAGTATCAGGGATGCTGTCTCATTTGCCAAGATGTCAAAAATCAGATGGGCCAGACACATAATGCAATTTAGAGGTGACTGCTGGACTAGACTGTTACTGACTGGAATCCATGGGACCTCAAAAAACTGCCTTGTCGTCCACCTATGAGGTGATCAGACTTCTTCATCAAAACTCTGAATAAACTATTTGAGGCTCTTCATGTTCCTGGAGCGAGCAGATGCCACTGGACTACACTATTATGCAACAGGGATAAATGGAGACATTACTGGCACCCGCTCAAGCAAATCAAAGTTCAACGGGATGACAAGTAATACAAATGATAAAATAATGGTCCCTACTATAATAGGTCTCATTCCACTAACTCTGAAAGAGCCTCCAATCGTTGGGATAGACAATAAGGAGAGGTTGCTAAAATCTCAGGACTAAGAGGAATAGAGACATTACTAGTGCCCGCTTGAGTAAATCGACAAACAACAGGATGACAATAATAGAGTGAATAATGGTCCCAAGTATCTTCCCTTTCTTTCGAAAACTCCTATAAAGTTATTGTTAATCCTCTTCATGCTGTTCCTTAGACCCTTTATATTTTCTTCTTTTTAAATTTCTTTATGGCACATTCTAAACAGTGGTCAGGGTTCAGCCTGTTCAGAGGCCATTCACAGAGTTACTCAGTACACATGTGGGCCTCAAACTACAGCTCAGGGATGTAGAAATGCTTAGAAAATGTGATGCTGTGAAACAGCTGAACCACCAGGATGTTCCCAGGGGACTCCCGTACCCACTGATATACTTCAGAAGTCATGAGTTGCTGGACCTTTTTCAACTTGAATTTGAACTTGGAGGTCTCACATTTGCCCTTGCTTGCTGGTTTTATTTTCCTTTTTTAAATGTTTCTACTTCTGTTTATAGTTGAAGATTTCATACACTTTTTCCTCAGCACACTGATTTGCTTTCATGACTCTTCTAACTCTACTGCTAAACCTTTTAATTCTGTTCTTCGGTTTACTTAATATGTTCAGAGATTTAGAACTGAAATTTCCTCACACTTTTCTCTCCTTTTGGATGCTTTCTTCTAGTGTTTTCTCAACTTAATAACCATTTTTTAAAAAATTCCTGTTACTTTGAAGTCTTTGTGAATGAGATTAGAGAGCTCCTGTCTGCTTGGGAAATGTTCCAAGCTTTTGTCTTTGTCCATTAGTGTAAGTGTGTTCCTCTGTTCTTTCATTATATTTGGATTGTTGTATAGCCCAAACTGAGAAGATAGTTTTCTGCAACTCTGAGTGGTAGTCTGATGTTTACTGACCCAATTTCACAGTAAGAATTCTGCAATCATTTTTGTCATTCTAGATAACTTCTAAAAGTTTGTAGGTACAGTCTTACCTCCTCAGCTGCATCTCTAAGACAGGGAGACCTTCTCTAGCCCCCGGAATTCACCGTTTCAGGTGACTCACTTTGAGCAGGAACATAAAATTGAAATGATTTTGTTTATCTTTGGAGAAAATATTCCTTCTGACTCTGTGCTACTCCTGCACTCAGACTTATTTTCACCTAGAGAAGGTAGCTTCTGTGCCATTTCTCATGGAGGTGAGTTTTTTATTTGTAAGACTACAAATATATTTCCCTGATATCTGGTCTGTATCTTAATTCGTGGTCAGGTTTTGCAGAGTAACCATTTCATTAGCTTGGGACACAGATTTTCTGCCTGTGACTAGGCAAAGAAGCTCCACTTCTTCTATAGTGCTCAAGACAGTCTCTATCTGCTTCTGGATCCAGTGTTGCCCTGATCTGGGGTCTCTATGCATCCCATGCACTTTCTCTGGGAGGGTTTATTTGATTTTATGTTTATTTGATTTTTTGGTGCAATTTTTGTCTGGGAGACTCAGTAGAATTGCATCACCCTATATCCAAGATGAGGATAAAAGAGTACTTGAGATCACAACTCCAACTTGCAAGAAGTAGGTAACCAACACCATGGTACTTGACGTGAAACCTGTCTCTGTTCCTTTATTTTCATTAGTCTGTATTCCTTAATATTTTGAACTTACAAGGTTAACACAGACTGTTTAATCACACGGGCAGCTTAATCAGCACTGTTAAGCTTCTTTCTTGTTCCTCACCTCTATTCCACTTTTCTACTGAAATAGTGGCATAGGATATATACAGGGTCACATACTGGTTTAAAAGCCTTTATTCCTGTTCTAAAGATTACTAAATATCTGGTAGGGGAATCCACCAAAATATAGTTTATTCACCTATAAAACTGTTATTTGGAAGGTTAAGCGATATAATGTATGTAAATATATATAAAGACACTTCAGAGGGCAATGGTAGGTTAGATAGCAGCAGCTTTCTATTATATAAGTTATATTTTATTTATATTGAACTAAGTATCACTCAAATTTAATAAAATCTATAAAATGGATAGTCAAACTAGAATCATAACTTCAATATACATATATATAAAATATACTTATATATAAAATATATATTTGCTAAAACTCTAATATTAAAAATTATATCATAATAACCAGCTAATATAGGTGTTCTGAACAGTAATTATAATATTAAAGCTTTTTCAAATGATTATATTATTATTCAGAGAATTATTGGTAGTTTTAAGGAACTATACTCCCAAGCATCTGTTAGATCTAGAGAATCAAGACGATATTGCCTTTCAAATACTGCCTTAAAATATAGAAGATCCAGAAAAGTCCTCTGCACTCCTAAGTTTATTGCAACACTGTCCATAATAGCCAGAATCTGGAAACCACCCAAATGCTCAAGAACAGGTGAGTGGAAAAAAGAAACTATGGTGCATCTACACAATTGGATACTATGCAACTGTTAGGGAAAACGGAGTAATGAAATTTGCTTATACATGGATGGACTTGGAGAGTATCAGGTTGAGAAATCAGTCAGAGAGAGAGGAACACATAAAAGATGACATTTGTTTGCAGAATTAAAAAAAATAGTATGTGAATAATAAGCAAAAACAATAGAAACAAGGGTCAGGAGGACAGGTTCATTGTAGGAAGCTAGCTAGTAAGGGGAGGGGAAGTGCAGTTAGGACAGAGAAGGAATCACTATGACAATCATAGTTGAAAATGATCATTCTGGACAAGAACTGAGTGGAGAAAGGAGATAAAGTGAAATGCATGATACACTTTCAGTAACAGTATTACAAACCATGGAACCAAAGAGGTAAGTGAGAGAGAGAGAGAGAGAGAAAGAGAGAGAGAGAGAGAGAGAGAGAGAGAGAGAGAGAGAGAGAGACAGAGAGAGAGACAGAGATAGAGACAGAGACAGAGAGACAGAGAGAGACAGAGAGAGAGACAGAAACACAGAGACACAGATAGAGACAGAAAGGAGAGAAGAAAATTTACCTTTAAGAAGTTCCCTGGAGGGGCTGGAGAGATAGCACAGCGGGTAGGGCGTTTGCCTTGCACGCGGCCGACCCGGGTTCAAATCCCAGCATCCCATATGGTCCCCTGAGCACAGCCAGGGGTAATTCCTGAGTGCAGAGACAGGAGTAACCCCTGTGCATCGCCAGGTGTGACCCAAAAAGAAAAAAAAAAAAGTTCCCTGGAGAATAAATTAGGACTTTCTTTATTAATATTCCTTTTTAACTTTTATGCTGGGAATTTTGTATTTTAGTGTGTTTGAAGATGAATTTGAGTTCTGTCTATTCTTTTCTGTAATGAAATATTTGGATACATTTAACACATAGCGAATTAACAGAATTTTATGTGTTAATAATCTCTTTACTAGCAATATTGAAACCTTAGATGAATTCTATACCTTCCATTTGGACATCAATAAAAAACATATGAGAAAAAATTTCTTATTTATATTTCCAATATGAGACATTATAAGCAGTCTAGATTTTCTGTTGTATCTTTTCACATTTTTATCTAAATATTTTATCACTTTTTTGTGTATCTTTGAATAATACAATTCTTGTTCTATTTATCTTGACTTTAATTATCTTTTGTATTTCCTCTTCATCCAATTATCAAATCATTAGTCAGTTTCACTCAAGGCATTTCACAATGCCTCTTATGCTTATAACATCTTTTTCAATACATTGCATTCTTATAGTTGTCATGTGACTTCCTAACAAAATGCTTCCATTACATTTAGGTTTTGTTTTATATTTGTATAAATATTCTATTTTTATGTTATAAACTTGTTTACATACTAAGCATTCATATTTACTCTTCCATTGCATATACATTGTTCTTTAAAGCATTCTTGATATTTGCAGAAAATTTACAAAATTTAAAAATTAGCATAGATAAAAATTTTAATAAGGATAACTTTTATCTAAATCTATCCTTAATAGTACATAGAATCTTCTTTTACTTATTAGCTTACTTTTCCACTCCATTTCTCATAAGAAATACAACCTTTATCTTATTGTACACTGACCTTTTAAGATCCAGGCTAATTCCACCTTTCACTGAGTGACACCTTTTATTCATGATTCAATGAATAATCTAAGAATTAAAGTCATCAAATCTTCAGGAATTTATATTTAAATAAAATAATGAGATAAATATAATTGGGTATAAAGCAATTTCACTATAAAAGAGATAGAAATTAAGTCTGTACTGTTTTTATGTAATTTCTAGTCTCACAGGAATTATTTTTGGAATTATATTTGGGGCTTAATTTTGGCTCTGTACTCAGGTGTCATGCTTGAAGAACTTAGGAAAAAATAAGCAGTGTTGGGATTTAACCTAGGTCACCTGCACGACAGTCAAGTGCCTTGTCAGAGTTGCATTAACTGTCTGGTCTCAAAATAAAATTTTAAGATTAGAAAAGTTGAAGAAGTTAATGGTATCTGCCTATGGTTCTACTTGTGGGCAGTTTCCATATTTGCATCCTCATTCATATGTTAGTTCTAGAATTAAAATGCATAAATATGTGTGAAATTTATCTTGGAAATATGATTACCAAAATCACTAATAGATACCTAATTCAAACTTTCAAATGTTTGTTTTTTACACAATATTTCTTTTTCGTATTTTAAATGAATTACTGTGAGGTACAGTTACAGACTTACAAGCTTTCATACTTATGTTTCAGTCATACAATGGTTGAGTATCCAACCCTCACCAGTGTTCATTCTCCACCACCAATGTTCCCATTATCCCTCCCACCACCACCCTCAACTCCTCCACCCCCAGATCGGTGGCAGGCATATTCTTTTTTACTTTCTCCCTCCTTTGGGGTGTTTGAGATACAGGTATTACTGCCCATCATGTTTGGTCTATATTCTACATTCAGCACATATCTCACATTCTGAGCAGGTATTCCAAGCACCATTACTTGGTGGTCCCTTCCCTATCTGAGCTGCCTTTCCCCCCAGCATTTGAGGTCATGGAGAAATCTATCTGGTACTTATCTCTACTATTCTTGTGTGCAAGTCTCCCACTCTTTTACACAATGTTTCTTATAATACTAAACTTTCTCTATTTTTACGTCCAAGCATCAATCTGAAATTATGCATTAATGCTGCAACATGGTAGAGAGAGAAAAGAAAGAAGGAAGGGAAGAAGGAAGAAAGAAAGAAAGAAAGAAAGAAAGAAAGAAAGAAAGAAAGAAAGAAAGAAAGAAAGAAAGAAAGAAAGAAAGAAAGAAAGAAAGAAAGAAAGAAAGAAAGAAAGAAAGAAAGAAGAAAGAAAGAAGAAAGAAAAAAAAGAAAGAGAGAAATAAAACAGAGAAAGAAAAAAAGAAAGGGAGAAAGAAAGAAAGAAAGACAGAAAGGAAGGAAGAAAGGAAGAAAGAAGAAAGGAAAGAAAGAAAAAAGAAAGAAAGAGAGATAAAACAGAGAGAAAGAGAGAAAGAGAGAAAGAAAGGAGAGAGAGAAAGAGAAAGAGAGAAAGAAAGAAAGAAAGAGAGAAAGAAAGAAAGAAAGAAAGAAAGAAAGAAAGAAAGAAAGAAAGAAAGAAAGAAAGAAAGAAAGAAAGAAAGAAAGAAAGAAAGAAAGAAAGAAGAAAGAGATAAAACAAAGAGAGAAAGAGAGAGAAAGAGAGAAAGGGGAGAGAAAGAAAGGAGAGAGAAAGAGAGAAAGAAAGAAAGAAAGAAAGAAAGAAAGAAAGAAAGAAAGAAAGAAAGAAAGAAAGAAAGAAAGAAAGAAAGAAAGAAAGAAAGAAAGAAAGAGAAGAAAGAGAGAAATAAAACAGAGAGAGAGAGAAAGAGAGAAGAAGGAGAGAAAGAGAGAGAGAAAGAGAGTAAGAAAGAGAGAAAGAAAGAAAGAAAGAAAGAAAGAAAGAAAGAAAGAAAGAAAGAAGGAAGGAAGGAAGGAAGGAAGGAAGGAAGGAAGGAAGGAAGGAAGGAAGGAAGGGAGGGAGGAAGGAGGAAAGAAAGAAGGAAGTAATGAGGAAAGAAAGGAAGGAGGAAGGAAGGAAGGAGGAAAGAAAGGAAGGAAGAAGAAAGGAAGGAAGGAAGGAAGGAAGGAAGGAAGGAAGGAAGGAAGGAAGGAAGGAAGGAAGGAAGGAAGGAAGGAAGGAAGGAAGGAAGGAAAAGGAAGGAAGGAAGGAAGAAAGAAAGGAAGGGAGAAAGGAAGGAAGAAAGGAAGGAAGGAGAAAGAAATAAATAAATTAAAGAAAAAGAAAGAGAATTTTTGTGTGTAATGACATTCCTTTGTAATTGGGGTAAGTCTAGCATATAACAAGAGCCATAAATATATTTACTTGTAACATTGCATGTACATGTTTGAACAAAGTTAGATTTATTTGTTTAAAAATTTCCTTTAACTAAATTATACTGAGTCTCCTACTGAACTCAGTGAGGTCACAGAATGTATATTTAATCTTAGAGATCAAAAAATTTTACTTTACCATCTGTTAAAAAACACTTTTCGCCTCCTCTGATTGAGTCAAATCAAAGGAGACAGATTGCAGCCTGTTCAATTCTTCACAAGTAAATTCATTCCAAAAGAGAAATCTAAACAAGACAGTGACCCCATTACATCCAGTAGCTACGGAGTTGGACACAAGAGAGAAATGCTGGTTATATTCCTAAGTTTCTCATTGCGAAAATGACTCAGGTCCTTGAAGTCAATGTGACCAGTCTCTCCTCAGAACTTCAGTTCTGTACTTGCTTCTTCAAATGTCAGTGTATTATACTCAATAAGTAGCCCAATAAACTAGAACTGAAAATGAACATAGCAAGCATCTAGTTATTATATATTTTCTCTTTTCCTCTTCCTCCGAGTGCCAAGACATAAACAAGGCTCTGTTTACAATAAGCAGAGATTTTTCCAAAAGGAAATTTGTAACCTCGGGAGAGTCATGTGGAAGATTACCTCAGAGTAAAGCCCTTGGAAAACACAGGGAGAGTTTTCAGAAAGACAGTTGCTATTTTGTTTGACAGTACCTGTTGTCACATTCCAAAATTTTGATTCTATATAAATATATCTGAAATAATCTTTGTCTTAGTAATAAGTAAGCAAATAAAGAATCTGGGGCCCTGGGAAGAGGCTCCTGACACTATCCCACATAGCTGAGTGTGAACCCTTCTATCGCTGTTACACTCTCTGGTACCAGGGGTGGAAACCCCAGTAAACTGCAACTAAGTGAACAAGCACAGAAAATCAAGGTGTTGGAAACATTTCTGGATGGCCACACAACCCGACCTCCCCCGCCAAATATGTAATTTGACAAATGCTCACAAAATTCTAAAGGGGTCATTATAAAAACTTAGGGAAATTCTAAAGGAGAAAATCACAGTCCAAGGCGAGGTCTCCTCGGGGCTGGAATGATAGCATAGCAGGTAGGATGTTTGCCTTGCATACGGCTGACCCGGGTTTGATTCCCAGCATCCCATTTGGTCCCCTGAGCAGTGCCAGGAGTAATTCCTACTGAAGAGTTGGGAGTAACCCCTGAGTATCGCCGGGTATGACCCAAAAAGAAAAAAAAATGAAAGACTAAGTGTCCTGGGATAAGCTCTTGTCCTTAGTCAATAAATTATCTCATACTGGCCAAGAAGACTCTCTTTTATGAGAGCAAAAATAATTTCTGGCATGAATGTAAGTACAATATTTCGTCAATACTGCCCATATCCTGCAAGTGAAAACTAGTTGAGGCTTACAGCCCCTTCTGAAATGACCATTTAGACAATTCAAATGTGTTCTTCTTATTTTTGATACCTAACCACCTGAAAGAAATGTTGATCATTAAGCCCCGTAATTGTCACTTTGTGTAACTTATCTGATGTCTTTGTGCAGCTTTCTGCTTACATATATAAATCTACAAACCCTTTAGTGGAGGGACAACATATTCTCTAATTTATAGCCCTCTTCTCCCCTGAAAAGTCAAAATTTTGTTCCCAAATCTTTTTTTCTGTGGTTTTATTTCTTACCTTCAGAACTTGATAATAAACAAGTTTCCTCTTCTATCCATACCTTAAAAAGTTTATACTTTTTGCCTTATTATTTTGCATATAAACTAAACCACAAGGGTTATCAAACGGTTAGTCATTCTATTAATTTCTTAGATCATTTTCCTGTTTTTTGTCCACTTATATCTTTACAGCATATACCTTTCATTGCATTAAACTAAGACTAGACACTAAATAGACTCATTGAATTAATTTCTGTGGACCTCAGAGAGTTGGAATATTTCCAGAAATGAGTCATATTTAAATCACTACATCTTTACCATACATTTGAAGAAAGTCTAAGATAAGAAAACTTATCAGATTGCTGTGTTTGCTTGAGCTAGACATTGTGAAATCAATACTTCGTTAAATGAACACTTAAGTAACCTAACTTTGACTTCCAAGAGAATGTATGTGACCAAAAATATCTACCATGACACATGATTAGATTAATCTCTGCCCTGGTTTCAATGAGAGTCAACCAAAATAAATATCTTTGCACCATTCTCTGGGATACCTGATCCTGAAAAAGACATGTCATGCTGGTGTTATTTACCAATTTAGTCTCTAAGGAATTTCATATGACATGGGCCTGGTGTTTCTTAAGATATCTAATTCATCAGAACCAGGGAATAGATGGCTACAGAAATAAAAAAAAATAGTGTATCTCAGAAGCCCAAATTTAGTTTTCTATCACCCTGTCCAAATAGCACTACTGTTCTAAAACATTCCATCCACACAAGAAGAGTACAGACATATTTTAAGAAAGGTACTTCTGGAGAAAAGAACCTATACTTTATGGAGAAGCTAGCTCTGGCATCCAGGTACTTTACGTACCAAAATATTTCATCAGATTTTCCTACTGGGTGTGGCAGAATTATTTTGCTAAGGTTTATAATCATTATTATTTAAAGGAGAATTGAAATGACACCTACCTCATGAATTCTTCTCAAAGTCATTAAGTAATCAGAGTCTTAAAGATGAGTAGCATTGCACTGTAGTCCTGTTGTTCATTGATTTGCTCAATCGGGCAGCAGTTACATCTTCATTGTGAGACTTGTTACTATTTTTGGCATACCAAATACAACAGGGGTAGCTTGCCATGCAGGCGAGGGATACTCTAGCCCATCTCTCTCTTCGTGGCTCTCCACTGGGAGGATCGGAATGGTGTTCCCCAGGGTGCGTGTGGGATGTTCGGGGCCTGTCCTTAAGACATTTCCCTGACTTTCTGCTGCCTGAACTGCCCATAGGGAATAAAAATATGCATATCCAAGTGATAGTGCAGCACTGTGCCAATATCACATACGCTCTTCTAGGCTTGCCAGGAGTGATTCCGATGTGTAGAACAAGAACCCTGAGCATAGCCTGGTGTGGTATAGAAACAAAACAAATCAAAAGTTATCATGCAACTATAAGAAATCTATATTAACATGATGATTCCAAAGTCCATGAGATTGGAGTCTGAAGAATTTAAGGAATGATAAGAGGGAGCACACATGAGGAAGAGAGGGTAACATAGAATGTAGACCTGGTTCTGGAGGCTTATATGTTTGTCCCACCAATTAGTGTGTTTTTCCAATAGAAATGTTATTCCTGAAAAAAAAAAACACAGAATATCACTTCTGTGATTTTCATTCTTTAATGCAGTGAAGAAAGTAATATTTTTTTTCTCATGAGCCTGCAGTAAACTGGCTGTCTTCAGTTCCAAGCAATTCACATGTCAGTTTGGCATGTTTTAGGAGGCTTGTTTAGAATACCTTGAGAGACATGTTTGGAATATCATGGGGAGAACCTATTCTTCACTGTAGCACTGTTGTCAGGTTGTTCATCAATATGCTCAAGCAGGCACTAGTAACGTCTCCATTGTGAAACTTGTTGTTACTGTTTTGGGCATATCTAATACACCACGGGTAGCTTGCCAGGCTGTGCTGTATGGGTGGGATACTCTCTGTAGCTTGCCAGGCTCTCCAAGAGGGACAGATAAATTGAACGTGGGTCTGGCATGTGCAAGGCAAACGCCCTACCCACTGTGCAATCGCTCCAGTCCTAAATGAGATCAATCTTTTCTTTTTCTATGTTTTTGTCCACATTATTCTATCCATTACATAGCAGTCAATAAATGAGTATATATGTATATATAAGCATGCATTTATAAATATACATCTCAATTGATATGTCATTTCTATAAACAGATTATATAAAATACATAAAACAAATGTATAATTTTAGATATGTGAATATATAATGCGTGTCTTTCACGATCACGATCACGTTTCTCGAGCGGGCTCAGTAACCTCTCCATTCATCCTTTCCAAAACTGAAATCTTAGAAGCCTCTCTCGACTTGGCCCTCCCAATGATGTCGTACTGGAGGCTCTTTCAGGGTCAGGAGAATGGGATGCAGCTTGTTACTGGATTTAGCATATGAATACACCTGGGAAGCTTGCAAGGCTGTCCCATGTGGGCAGGAAACTCTCAAAAGCTTGCTAGTTTCTCCAAAAGGGAGAAGTAGGCTACAAGATATCACTTCTGGGAGCTCACTTTTAAGTCTCTGGATGTTGGCCATTGATGGGATTACACACATCTGGCTTCCTCTGCTGGTACCTTCATGTGTGAGGCCTGTCCAATCGTGTGGAGAGGGGCCTCGATCATGGCTCGAGGTTCTGGTTCTGGTGGTCTTCGGCCTTCAGGAGCTCTACTCGAGGTGGGGAGGGAAGCTGGAGCCTTTCCCCTCCGAGGGGCCCCTGGGAAGACAGCCAAGTGTGCGGGCAAGAGACTTTCTGCCGCGTGTCTTTAATCATATTTTTATCTATAAGGGTATAAAAACAATGGACTAATAAAATGTTAATTTTTTAATCATTATGATGTAAAGTAAGGAAAACATTGAGGAATATTCACAGGTCCACCTTTGTTTTAGAAAAGTAAAGTATGTTTTTTGCATTGAGAAGCAGTTAATTCATCACATTTCAATTATCAAGGATTGTTCTCCATGGTATTGAGATGCCGGATTCGGTACTTATTGAACCATTTAATTCCTTCCTTGGTACTTATCACAGAGGTAGGTGGGTATACAGAAAAAAGCAAAATATCTTATTGTTTTTTCAGTCCCATAATAATTAGGCACTGTTTTACAGAGATCACAGTACTGAATGATTTAAGTTTCTAGTTAAATTTTTCATATATGCAATTTTTTTCAATTTGAATTTATAGTCATCTTTTCCATATATTTTTGTATGTCATTCATCTTATTTCATGTTCAAGTCAATAAATATTTATTATTGATGGACATAACAAGGAGTAAAGTATTTATACCATTTTCACATTAGCCCACAAAAACTGTATAAAACACACTGTGTTTTCAGGGTGAGTGAAATAGATACACAGAAAGTTTCTGATTCCTACATGTTTATCTTCAGGTATCCTTAGAAATGTAACTTCTAAAATGAAAACCTGAAAACCTTCTATTTTCTTTTCTGTAACTAAAATTAAATCATGTCTTTTTTTTTCAAACATTTGAGAACTAAAGGAAAAAAATGTTCAACATTCCTCTAGAATAGCACTATTATATATATATAATTATTTTATGGGGGAAGTGTATCTATAATCCTTAATTTACCTTTTTTTCTAATTTTTTCCTACTACAAGTTATTGATAATCTATTTTCTGTTTATTTATAAATGTGTATATTTTGCAATAGCCAAATTCCTCTACAGATATCTCAAATGTACTTTTACATGTATTACAAGTAATTCATGTGACATTATATAATATTTTACATAGACATATTTTTTATATGCTCATAGAATTTTAAAATGATAAAAATATAGTAAAACCTAAGTATTTATTGGCTATTATCTAAATTAAGTGCTTCAATATTCTGTACATATAAAACCCTTGATTCAACATTCTGCCAACTTCAGAATAAAAAGTTTTGATGAAGACAAACGTAACTGAAATTCATACATAAAAAAGTTGAAAATTTCCCAGATTTTAACTTAGCAAACTAGCCTGCCACTGTTTTAAAAATTCTATGAGAAAGCAGATTTAAATACAAACAACTACCAGAAGAGTAAGTATCGTGATTGCATTTTACATCAAATTGCACAAGATAATACTAAATAGCAGGGTAATAACTGCACATGCAAAATTTAGTGTTGAGAAGAAAAATCTTGAGGACAGAGTCATATATTTTCATAACAGAAAATAAACTTACCTACATCACTTCAATAGCAGTCACCACGTCTACATTTAAATATATAAGCAAACTTGATCTTCTTTTTTTTTTTTTTTTTTTTTTTTTTTGCTTTTTGGG
The DNA here is from genome assembly GCF_027595985.1 of Sorex araneus. Taxonomy (NCBI): domain Eukaryota; kingdom Metazoa; phylum Chordata; class Mammalia; order Eulipotyphla; family Soricidae; genus Sorex; species Sorex araneus. The sequence continues at coordinate 301,678,960 of NC_073313.1, read as the reverse complement.
TCACACCTGGCGATGCACAGGGGTTACTCCTGGCTTTGCACTCAGGAATTACCCCTGGCTGTGCTCAGGGGACCATATGGGTTGCTGGGATTTGAACCCGGGTCGGCCGTGTGCAAGGCAAATGCCCTACCCGTGTGCTATCTCTCCAGGACCTTTTTTTTTTTTGGATCTTCTTTATATAGAGATATTTTCTCCAAACATCTAAAACAGTTTTTCATACAAGCATTCTTAAAGAACCCAAAACTTTTTGTTGTCCTTATTCCTGTTTAGAAGATGTACAAATATATTTAAGTATCTCAAAATATGATGAGGACATGGAAGAAAATCTAGAATTCAATAGAATTTGCCGTAGGAAATATCCATTACAATATCATTCATGGATGTGATTACTTTCAACATTCTATTACAAAAATTGATAAATTAAAATATTGTATGAATGAATGCATGGTGTGGTGTTGGAGAACAGTGACCTAATCATGTCATGCCATACTAACCAGTATCTTCCCTTCTCTCAAACTCCTTGTAGTAGTGATAAATCAAAGCTATTTTTATGATAAAATGTTTTCATTATGATCCTTCAATCCAACTGACATTCTAAGGACTACTGTGCATCTTGATAAGATTAAAAACAGTTATTTGATATGCTCATTAATCTTTCTTCTCCAATGTAGCAAAAACTGGGCTTAAGACCAGTTCTTGAATTTCGGAACTTGACTCATCTATCATAGCAGTCGCTAGTCACGCATAGTTATTGGAAAATTGAAATATGTCTATTGAGATGTGTTGTTTGAAATACATGTTAAATATTAAAGATATCCTAAATTACTAATACTCTGTATTTTGTATTTAATTTGAATAATTTCAGTTATATTGTTTTGTAATATGTGCATATAAATTTGAGAAAACATTATCAAAGTAATTAACTTTAATTAGATTCAATTTTACTATACAAACATTTAAAATACATATGGAGTCACAGCTCTTCTTATCTTACATTTCATTTATACACCATTGATTCAGAGATATTGATTGGATACATATGATCTAAAGTGTTACTTCTCTTTCTATAAACTTCGTGACATTAAACTCATTTGGACTACAATTAGCTATGCTCAGCTAGTTAAGAAACAAATAAAACACTCTTACTGAATTTGTTACCACTGCCCTTCACTCTCATATTTTGTATTCAGCTAGGAGAGAATTTAGTTTAAATTTCAGTCATTAGGTTGACTATACCATGTGCTGTTGTAAGAAGAATCTGTTATGAGGTGTATTAGAATTATCAATGATCATTTTATAATAACTTTGATATCTGGAGAAGTAGAGTATACATCAGTATAGGTTTTAAGCATTTATCTGATTTACGAATAATGTTTGTTATCACAAAATAATAGGAAATTCTGAATTTTATATGGTAAATTTATTAATAGAACTTATATTCTAAAACAAACATCTAGTCTATAAAAAAGCAATTAATTTATACACTCAATTTTTATTTTATTTTGTCCTCAACTCTTCTAAATTTTTCCTTTTAAATACTTGTCAGGTATTTAATAAGAAATCCATTAGGTTTTTGTTCCTTTTTGTATTTGCTTATTTTTATTTGTGTGTTTTTTAATTAATTGTATTAGACATGAACAGATAAATTGACATATACACCTTTAATGTTTGCTCTTTTTGGCTACACAAACTTATTTAAATAAACTAACTTCTTTCTTCATTGTCATTTTGTTTTTTGGGGGGCCACATCTAATGTTGCTCAGGGCTTACTTGTGGCTCTGCATTCAGGGATAAGTCTGTGTTGTGCTAAGTGCACCATATGTGGTACTGGACATGTATTGAGTCCAGGTCAGCTGTGCTCAAGGCAAGTGCTCTACCTGTTGTATTGTTCTCTGCCCCCCCCCAAATAAATTATATTTAAATTCTTAAATAATAAAAGGTGAATATAAAACTTACAAGTTGCCAAGATACAACTTTCAAACAATGCTTATCTCAGAATAAGAAGGTAATTCAGTTTGCAATGACTGGATCCAGTCTAATTCCATTGACTTTTTTGAGAATATGATTCAATCCTGTATCATTGATATACCTTGTACTTCATATATGAGGATGATGAAAACCACTCTTAAAAAAGGAAATAATATGTTTCTTGAAAGAAGATTTTTGTACCATTAATTATTGTATAACTAGTCTAAACCATTCAGACCAAAATTGATTTTATAAAACTATGGAATTGTCAGTGGTTATCTAAAAATTAGCTTTCATATATCTGTTGGTTTTATTGATTTTATTACCTCTGATAATATTAAAGAAGTAATATTACACCAATTTTTTGTTTCTCTTCTTTTTTACTATATAAAATATTTATATAAACCATTATATAACAGCAAAATATGTAATAAGAATATCTTGCAATAATAAGCCTAAATATAATTACATTTTGATAAATTAAGCTGTATTCAATGTGTGAAGTATTACATTTAAATTTATATGGAGAAAATGAGTGCTACCTAATCTAATACATTTTAAAGATTAAGTTTAAGTTCTATTAGTCACTGTCATTGTCATCTTGTTGCTTATCGATTTGCTTGAGCAGTCACCAGTAATGTCTCCAATGTGATACTTGTTATTGTTTTTGGCATATTGAATACACCACGGGTAGTTTGCCAGGCTCTGTCATGCGGGCAGGATACTCTTAGTAGCTTGCCTGGCTCTCAGAGAGGAACAGAGGATTTGAATCCCAGTCAGCTGTGTGCAAGGCAAACGCCCTACCCGCTGTGCTATTGTTCTAGCCTAAGTTCTATTAGTATAGTTCTTAAGAATTTCTCAGAATGCAAAGAAATCAACAAGAAATGAAAGAACATCTCCAAATATTATAGAGAATGAATGAACTGATATTTAAGCAGAGAAGGTATAGGAATAATCTAAAAGTAAATAAAACTTACACATTGTCACTAAAAATGAAATTGACATCACCATGACAGTGAGATCACCTCATAACTATGAGAATGGACTAAATCAAAAGTCCACTGAAGTCTGGAGAGCAGTAAAGGGTAGTGTGGCAGCTGCCTTGTATACTCTCGACCCAGGTTTGATCCCCACATCAAATGGCTCCCACACACTACCATGAATGAATGATCCCTGTGAAAAGAGACATATGTAGCCAGATGTAAACCCTGAACACTGATGAAGGTATGCAGAGAGAGAGAGACAGAGACAGAGACAGAGAGAGGCAGAGACAGAGACAGAGATTGTGTCAGAGTGATAGTATACAAGAGTTATTGTGCTTGCAAGCAGCCAAGCTGCCAATCCTGGTTGCATTCAACCCTCATCACTGTGTATGTTCTCAGAAACACCACCAGGAGTACACTTTGAACATAGATCAAGAATATGTTCTACATTTCCAAGAGCATCCTCCAAAACAACAATACAAAATATTCATGAGCAAGTATTGGTGGGATATAGAAAAAAATCTATCATGCATTGTCGGAAATAATTTGTTTTCTATTGGAAATAATCTACTGATTAATTGAAATATTAAAATTTGATCTAACATAAGACCCAGCAAGTCTACTTCTAGGTATATACATCGGAAATAGCACGTTATGGCTGTGTTCACTGTAGTACTACTTACAAGAATCAAGTATTTACAACCAACTTATCAATGAAAGAGAAGTAAAAGACTAAATTAAAAGACTGCCCTGCTATTTAGATATAAAAATTTTGTGTTTTATAACAACATTAGTGATTTGGATGGAGGCATGCTAAATAAGTCAAATAAGAGAAATATTATATTATATTACTCACATGGGGACATAGAGAAGCAAAAAAAAATGTAATAAGGAAAGATATCTGAAAACAAACCCTTGGATTCAGCACAGAACTGAATCTATCTACTAAAAGAGAGGGTTTGGTTTGGAGAATAAAGGAGGACCATTAGAATGTGGTGGTGTGGGGGAGAGGGGGTGTAGTGATAGCACAGCAGATAGGGTGTTTGCCTTGGATGTGGCTGACTCAGGTTCAATTCCCAGAATCCCATATGTTCCCTCAAGCACCACCAGGAGTAATTCCTGAGCGCATGAGCTAAGAGTAAAAAATAACCCCTGAACATTACCGGGTGTGACCCAATGAGAGAAAAGAGAAAAAAAAATGTGGTGGTGGAATAATAGAACTTTAGTGGTAGTTGTGGTAACATATATTTGAAATGTGTGATAGAAAACATTCATACAATTTCACAGTAGGTAAAACAAAAAGTTTAGTAAACCAAAAATATAACAAAACATTTAGTAAAGAATAATAAATTAATTTACTTAAAAAGATATAAGTTGAATTATGTAATCAATTTAGAAACTGGATTTTCTAAATGATGAGCTACAAAAGTAAAGATTAATAAATAGTGAATGAGGCTTGCTGCCGAGATGTGTTCCCAGGGGCTGCAAGTGTGTTGCCTCACCGCAGCTGCATGAGCATGATTCCAGAGGCCAGCTAAACTACTTTTGATACTGGCAGCTCCTTGCAGAATGTCTCCAGACTGAGAACTAAGCCTCGGCTCCTTGCCTACCCAGGAGGGGAAAAGGGGAAAGTTTTCTCTCTCTCTCTCTCTCTCTCTCTCTCTCTCTCTCTCTCTCTCTCTCTCTCTCTCTCTCTCTCTCTCTCTCTCTCTCTCTCACTCTCTCTCTCTCTCTCTCTCTCTCTCTCTCTCTCTCTCTTTCTCTCTCTCTCTCTCATGCCTTTTCCTTGCAGGGGGGAAGGGCATGGCGACCGCCATATTATGAGGACCACTAATGAGAGATACAAGCTTGCAATGATCCAATTTCTGGAAGAAATTTCCCTGGAATTAGTTGCTAAAATACAGAAATCTAAAACCGCGTGGCCCACATTGAGGCCGCACGACCGGATATCTCTTCACAGCAGGTCTAACTCTAGTGGGGACTCCTAACAGTAATAGTGATTTTTTTTGTTGTTGAAATATTGAATGCAACCAAATTAAAGAGAAATTAAAGTGAAATTTATCAGTTACCCAGGCGAGGGGAGGAGGGTGAGGGTGGGAGAGATGGGAGGTATACTGGGGTTTTTTGGGTTTTTTTTGGTATTGGAATATGGACACTGGTGAAGGAATGGTTGTTTAAGCATTGTATAACTGAGACTTAAGCCTGAAACATTGTAATGTTCTACATGGTGATTCAATAAAAATAAATAAATAAATAAATAAATAAATAAATAAATAAATAAATAAATAAATGGTGAATGAGTTGTTTCAAATCTTAGACAAAGTTTCCTCATGGTTCAGGCATATTTTACTTTTACCTCCAATTATTTTATTCATAGTGGTATTATTCATTTTACTATACATATCTCTTTTTGGGTAAAAATATATAATAACTTTTAATTTGTATCAGCAGTAATGATTAGATGATTTTTGAGTGCTAGGCATACCCTGAGGTGCAAAGGGTTTCCTCCTAACTTCAAGTTCAGGAATCATTTCTGGGAGGTCTCAAGAGAACAAATATGGTGCTGGGGAACAAACCCTTCTCAGTCTTATACAACACAATCTCCTTGCTCTACATGGTTGGATTTCTGAAGTGTAACCACACCAGCAGTTTAGCAGGAATAAACCTAGTTCATATCTAGAGGATGTTATCCATGACCACATGCCTAGAGTAATTACTATTATCAATATTTCTTTAACACATGCTTTTGAATTATCAAGATCTAGTAGATTGAAATGATATATATTTTTTAAAAAACTGAGTAACCTGATACTTTTTTCATAATAAGGAACCTAAAAAAAAGCTGAATAGCTTAATTACTTTGTTCATTTAAAAAAACCTGAAAAAGGAGATTATATATTTTTCTATTTGTTATGAATAAATTATGAATGTATGTATAAATATGACTGAAAAATCAGATATACAAATTAGTTACATGTATTACTTACTTCATTAAAAGTTGAAATAGAGAAAAAATATAGTCCTTAACTCAGAAAATTAATGAAAAGATAATAGGCTGAAACTGCCAAACAGGAGGTGGCAGAGTCAGATTCTAGAGGCATAGGCCAGAGAATCTATATCTTTAGTTGAATTTTCAATGCAAATTTACATTTAAAAAATAAGTGGGAATACTCTTCTGTCCTTTGCAGTTCTTCTCAATAAATTACTTGAAGTTAAAAGAACCAATTTGAAAGCAGTTGAATAACATCTGGGAGATTTGACTGTGAACACAATTAGAGCTAAAATGAAATATTAAGCATCATAATGTTATACAACCTGATCCGCAGAGTTTTAAACAAAATAGTCTAATTTATCTGAAATATATTTACAAACATAGAAATCTTCTTAAATTCTAAGCATAACAATTGTAGAGATATGCTGCAAATTAAATTTATTTGCTAAAATTAATGTATCTCAGGTTGCATTAATAGTTTACATTAAACTATAATATTTGAAATAAAAATGTTTTCATTGAAGTCATTTCAAAATGTTATGGACTGAATAGCCCCCAAAGATATTTACTGAAGCCCTAATCCCCATGTGTGATGACTCTTGGATTTGGACCCTTGGAGATATAAGTCATTGCATCAGGCCTGGATTCTTTCTTTTTTCTTTTTTTTTCCCAACTCACAATTATTTGTATTTTTATCATTTGTGGTATAACACTCAACCAAGATAAAGTTGTTCCAAAATCTCCAATTGAAGTTAATATATGATACAAAGGACCGCATTAATAGCAAAGAATCATAAAAGCAAAAACTCAATGGGAATTTGTTGTATACTAGACAGAGTTCTAAATGAGTTTTTTTATGCTCATTTCCTTTGATTATTCAAATGTTGATTTAATAGTTTATTTGCCTAGTGTTCTATCTCATTTTGAGAACATAATGAGAAGGGTTTGCATACAACTTATTCGAGTTTTTCTTCAATTAAAAAAAAAATAGTGAATCACCATGAGGTACAGTTACAGACTTACAACCTTCCATGCTTGCATTTAGTCATACAATGGTCAAGTATACATCTCTCCATTAGTGCCCACCCTCCACCACTAATGGTCCCAGCATCCCTTCCACCATCCCCACCCTGTCCCCCTCCCCCCACCCACCTCTATGGCAGGGATTCTCTTTTGCTTTCTCTCTCCGGTGTTGTGGTTTGCAATGGAGGCACTAAGTGGCCATCATGTTAGGTCTCTAGTCTGCTTTCAGGATGTGTCTCTTATCCCGAGCCAATCCTCCTAGCACCATTAGCTTGGTGATCCCTTCTCTAACTGAACAGCCCAGTATGTGAGGCCAGCTTCTAAGCTGTGGAGCAATCCTCCCAGTACTTATCCTTAATAATGTTGGGTGTTAGTCTCGCATTCTGTTATTTTATATTCCATAAATGAGTGCAATTTTCCAAGAAACTCCTAGAAACAATAGACTTATATCATAAAGTTGCAGGCTATAAAATCAATACTCAAAAGTTCATGGCCTTCCTCTATGCAAATAATAAGAGAGCAGAAAGTGACTTGAAAAAAGCATTCCCGTTCACAATCATGCCTCAGAAAATTAAGATCCTCGGGATCAACTTATCTAAGGAGTTTAAAGGACCTATGCAAAGAAAATTATAAAATGCTACTAGACGAAATAAAAGAGGACATGAGGAAATGGAAAGATATCCCCTGCTCAAGGATTGGGAGAATTAACATTGTCAAAATGGCAATACTGTCCAAAAAATTATACAGATTCAATGCAATCCCTATAAGGATACCCATAACATTCTTCAAAGAACTTCTATATAAAGTTCACATAGAAGAAAAAAATCACCACAAATAACTAAAGCAATTCTTTTGAAAAAAAAGATGGGAGGCATCTCCTCCCAACCTCAAACTCTAGTACAATGCAGTTATAATTAAAACAGCATGATACTGGAACAAAAACAGAGCTGCAGACCAATGGATCCTTTCTAATAGGATTAGAACCCATATAAGAATGGAATGAGGGGGATGGAGCAATAGCACAGTGGGTAGGGCGTTTGCCTTGCAGTATACTGACCGGGGTTCAATTCCCAGCATCTCATATGGTCCTCCAAACACTGCCAGGATTAATATCTGAGTGCATGCTCCAGGAGTAACCCCTGTGCATTGCTGGGTGTGACCCAAAATGAAAAAAACAAAGTGGAAGGAGTCATAAGATTATATCTAAAGGTGATATTCTAAGAGGAAGTTTTTGCCAGAATTTATCACTGGAAATCCATCTAGTACTTCCATTCCCCAGGAAACATTTCTTGTTTAGGTTTTTACTAACAGTATTTTATTATGACAACCCAAGTTACTTATAATATATCCATTTTAGTTTTGCTTTAGTATATATAATGGTCAGGTGTTATTGCTTTCAGGAAGACAAAGTTGGAGGCCTTTGGGTATTTCATACTCAGATTTTATTTCCCTCTGAGTGAAGATCTTATCATCTAAACCTCATAGTAAATTTCAATAGTTTCTGAAAGCAACAATCTATTTGTCATTTGAATATTTCAAGAAATGCAGAAAAGAAATTTACTGACATTATAATAGAAAGTTCTAGGTTAAACAGAAAACCATATTATCAAAGCATAGGATAGAATTTAATTTAATACATGGTATGATATATTAGTTGGCTGTGTAAAATGCTTCATGTCTTTTTAAATTATTTATATTAAAGTCAATTTAAGCACTCCCCATTTGCAAGTCATGTGTAAGACTAAAGTTTAGTGTTCATTTTAAATCAGTCACCAATAACAATATGTAGTTATGGAGCACAAATATCCTTGAGGGGCGCTTTTGTATTTAACACCAATTTATGATAAACAACATTCTGAGCTAGTGCAATAATGTGATACCTATTTATATTCCTTTCTGATAAAAACTTCACAATGTGCTAGGAGATTTCTTATCTATGTTTCATCAATTGAATATATGATGAAGACTTCTCTTCTTGCTGCATGAAAACAATCTTCCTATAGACATCTGAGTGCCAAATTACTTACTGTTTTTAGCACTTTTTCTATGATCTATGTATTCAGAGTATGGGTTCTTGTGGCTTTCAGTAACTATCTCTGCCTGTCTAATGAGACCCAATTCTAAGTATCATATATACATTAAAATAAAGATGAATAACCATACCTGAACTCTTCTCAGCCATTCTATCTTTTCACAAATATTATTTTCTATGTTTTTAAATCAATGGGATTACAAAAAATATGTAGACAAATAAGTAGATATCCATACCTATACTGCACCACTGCACTGCACTGTCATCCCCTTGTTAATCGATTTGCTTGAGCGGGCACCAGTAACGTTGCCATTGTGAGACTTGTTTTACTGTTTTTGACATCAATACACCATGGGTAGCTTGCCAAGCTCTACTGTGTGGGAGTTATACTCTCAGTAGCTTGTCAGGCTCTTCAAGAGGGATGGAGGAATTGAACCCAGGTTGGCCACATGCAAGGCAAATGCCCTACCCACTGTGCTATCACTCCAGTATTTATAATAGCACCTGACTGCCTATGTTTTTAGAGAAGAAAACAATATGAGGAACTGCATTGTCTTCTTGGAGTGGCTCTCCCCAAATTCATTCCCTTCCAATCTGTTTCTAATGCCAACTGGGAAGGAAAAAATGAAGATGCTAGTGAACACCATTGAAATTATTTCTCAACCAATTGTAGAAATGTGATAGTGGAATTCATTGTTGCTTGGGTTTTTATCTATCGATTATATCTGTATAATTTCATCCTTAAGTTCATAATAGCATGCTATTAAAAAAGCTTTTGATTACTAAACTGTATACTGAGATCATGTGTGACTATAATTTTATTTAAATAGTAATACTTCTCCTTAGTGGATGCATGAGACTAATGACTTTAACAGAAATTCCATAATCACATTTCTGATGTGGGAGGTTGTACTTGTATCAATCAGTCATTCCCAATAAAATTAGCATGCTTCATGAAGAATGTTTAATAAAAGGATTATTTAAAATGTTTTTATAGAGTTTTGAGAAATAACAGCAAAGAGTTTTTTATTATTCTAAAACAAGAAGTAGCAGAGAGTGTGACTAACCTTGGGCTTTGAGATATAAGAAAAATTATAATTGCTAGACATTAATTGGGAAGCTTTTATATGAAACTGCTATTTGGTAGACTTAAAATCAGCCCATGAATTTAATCAGAAAAGAAATAATGGGAATAATAAATGACGTATATCACTCATTTCTCATCTTCCTATCTCCTGCAAATGTTTCCCTCTGGAAAAAAATACCTGGAAAAAACAGAAATTGTTGATGTAGTTTATACATAATAGCTTCTGAAACAACAAAAGTTGATATTTTTATTGCCCTTGAATGAAACTTAAAAAAAAGTAGCAAAGTGATTATGAAATTTTTACTTTTAAACATCTGAGAAGCATTTAGAACTATTTAAAACAAAAACAACTAATATTCAGAATTTGCTTTCAGGGATTCTCATTTCATTAACATAACATTCCCCCTGACTCTCACTCTCCTGGGTATTAGTACTTTAAAATGCTTCCCTGCTCCCCTGCAGAGTCAAGTTTGAGACCCACTAGCCTCCAGCAATTAAGCATGGTCAATTTGCTTAATCAGATGTAGCCACAGTTAGTTATAGCAAAGAGGTGAGAAGTTAAAAAGAGGGCAGTGATAAAAAGTAAATCAAAGATTCTCTTCAAATCAAGAGAACTTTTAAAAAATGAAGTTATCTAGAAAATCCTCATGTGTTTTCATAAAATGATCAACATTCATAACTATAACTACCTTCAAGTTATAAAAAGAAACAATAGAATTTGACACAGAAAGCAACTCTGCTTCAAAGAAAAAAAATAAGTGTATACTGATATCCTATAAACTAAAAGTCTTATAAATCACAGTGCCTAAAAGGGGAAAATACGACAAGAAATCAAACTGTGCCTCCCATAAATTTAGGGTGACTGTTGGGAGGGAAGCTCTGGACACTGGTGGAAGGAAGTGGGCTCAAGCAAAGGGATCAGCGTTGGAACATTGAACACCTAAAACTCACTTGAGTGATACACTGATAAAAAGTCAAAGTGGAAATTCTATCCCATATTATTGGTCATTTTTATTCTAGTAATAAAATGCAATGGGTGATTTTTGATAATGATACACAAAGAAAGTGCCTGATTGGCAATAAGCTGTAAGGTTGAAAGATGGGAGGGGAGATGGGTGGGGGGAGTGGGGAAGAAGGGAGGTTATGTCCCCAAAGTAACCATCTTTCTTGCATATTGTACAAGGTTTTTTTAACAGAAAAAACAGTTAAAGCACGGTTTTCGGAAGCACAGGTTCAGACTAGTCAGTCCCAGAGTGAAAACTAAAATTCCCACAGAAATAATAAAATAAAAATTCCTTATATATAAATATAAACAATGTAAAGCTTAAGATTCTGGGGAAAAAGGCAGACCAGGACAACAATCCTTATCACTCAACTTTCTGATGAAGGGTGAGTGCCTGTGTCTAGAAGAAGGTGGATGTTCCAGAACCTCACAGTGCTGAGCACTAAACCCTGGGTTCCTATGTGCAAAGCAAGCTCTTGAGCACTTTAACGCCTGTCTGCTGCCATCATATTTTTAACAGGAATTATCCAACTAAATAGATACAAATGGCCATCTTCCTTTCCTTTATTAAATACTTTTACTTAATATTAATATAACATTAATATAATATATCAATATAAGTAGTTTTATTCAGGAAGACCACTTGAATCTAAGACATTTTACTTGCTATGTTTGCCAAGTGGTGCTTTCCATTAGAAATTGCTTTTTTATAGGAAAGAAATATTAAGACAGAGAAGTCAGAGAAATGATACAGCGGGCATGCAGCTCGCCTTGCAGATTCAGGTTCAATCCCTGGCACCACTTGCGTCACTATATTTATCAGGACTAGTCCCTGAGTGAAGAGTCAGAAGTAAGTCCTGAGCACCGGTGTGGCTCAACCCCCAATTAAAGAAATAATAACAATAATTTATTAATAATAGTATAATTTACAATAATAGTAAAATAAAATGTGGATCTAGAGAAATAGCTCTATATGTTTCATGCATGAGAGACGAAGTTTCGATGTCTGGCACTGCATGGTCCCCTGAGTAATGCCAGTGGTGGGCCACCTCGCCCCCTCCCCAAGCAAAGAATTGGCAGCCCCCAAGAGCCATCATAAATGGTTCCAAATAAACAAAATACAATGATTGGAGGTTTTGTTGTTTTTTTTTTCTTTTTGGTTAACACCCTGTGATGCACAGGGATTACTCCCGGTTCATGCACTCAGGAATTCCTACTGGCAGTACTCAGGGGACCATATGGGATGCTGGGAATCAAACCCGGGTCAACCATATGCAAGGCAAACACCTTACCCACTGTGCTATCACTCCAGCCCCGACAAAATACAATTTAGTGAACAAAATTTTGTAACCTAATTCAAACGTGGGCAATATGACATATGTGAACATAATTCAGTCACTTTTGTTCGGGTTTCTGAGACTCACTCAACTCTGGTTCTCCTCACATTCTGAGTCTCAGGGGGCCAGTGTGGTATCTTGTAAACAAACCCAAGCCTGACACTTGCAAAGCAAGCACCTTACCTGTTCTACAATCTCTCCTTTCAATAATTTTCCCATTTTTGAATTTTTTAAATAATTTTCTCCTAAACATTTTTACAAATTTACAACTCTAGTTTGAGAAATCAAAATGCAGAAATGAAATGATGGCATTTGACATATTAGAATTTTACTATTGAAAATTCATTTAATTCACAAGAGAAAAATCAAGTTGTGAATTAGTTTTTCACAGACTAGAGTGAAACAAAATATTCTAATAGAGACAGTCTAAAGAAGATGAAAAAGGTAGTTAAGCAGCAGGAATAATTAAATGAAGAGACAACTTTATTTTTTGTTTACGTTAAGAAAAGAAATCATGGACAAGACCTTTTTTTTTTTTTTTTGCTTTTTTTTGGGTCACACCCGGCAATGCACAGGGGTCATTCCTGGCTCATGAACTCAGGAATTACCCTTGGCGGTGCTCAGGGGACTATATGGGATGCTGGGATTCGAACCCGGGTCGGCCGCGTGCAAGGCAAACGCCCTACCCGCTGTGCTATCACTCCAGCCCCAAGACCTTTTTAATAATATAATTTATGTGCCTTTCCATGGACTCAGCTTACGTTGTTTATCATATTTCTCATTGAGTCTGAATCAGTCAGTGTAGAATTAAATGCTATATAAATTGCTATAGGAGACAAGTTTTCTCAATGAAGAATAAATTTGTGGCTGTGGTTTTCATGTTACCAATGTAATCAGATGTAAGACTTTCTTTAATAGAGAATAATGTAAAAATAGTTTGTAATACTCTGATTGCTATATAGCTTTCCTCTAATGAAGAAATCACAAACTTTGGACATGTCATATGTATGTAAGTTCCTTCTATTATAGGGTAGTCAAAATAAGATTCTATTTAATTATATAGATATATTGCTTTTTGAAAAGTTTCTTAAAAATCTAGAGAATAGCAAAGGATTGAGACTAAACAGAACTCAGAAAAACTACAGTAATTTATTATCTGACTATTTATTGAAAATATCTTTCAATTATACATGAAAGTGTACTAAATTTTTTTGGCTGCAGAGTCCACACCTTTCAAAGCATAATTAACATGTAACTTACTTTAAACTTTCATTTTCCAAGATAGAAACCATGACGTTTTTCTCTATCTGGCCATATACTTTCCTAAATTGCTGATTAATTCTTATTAGTACTTGCACCTGGACATTATTTTCTCTTGTACATGTAAATACACTCACACATACACATACACACACACACACTGTAGCACACTGTAACTGTGATCCTGTAGTCCATTGATCTGCTTGAGCGGGCACCAGTAACATCTACATTGTGAGACTTGTTACTGCTTTTGGCATATCGATTACACCATGGGGAGCTTGCCAGGCTCTGCCGTGTAGGCGGGATACTCTCAGTAGCTTGCTGGGCTCTGCAAGAGGGACGGAGGAATAGAACCCGGGCCAGCTGCATGCAAGGCAAACACTCTACTCGCTGTGCTATGTCTCCGGTCCAAACACACACACACAAACACACGCACACACAAACACACACACGCACACACACATATATACACACATATATAAATCATATATAAATGCTTATATGTATAAATGCTAACATAAAAATCCTCTGATTAGCAGCAGATAGAAGGTTTGCCTTGTGCGTGGCCAACCCGGGTTCGATTCCTCCGTCCCTCTTGGAGAACCCTGCAAGCTACCGAGAGTATTCCACCTGCATGGCAGAGCCTGACAAGCTACTTGTGGTTTATTCGGTATGCCAAAAACAGTAACAAGTATCACAATGGAGACATTACTGGTGCCGGCTGGAACAAATCAATGTGCTACAGTGCTACACATAAAATGATCAAACACTTTAACTCTCTTACTTGACAGATTTACCTAAGCAGCAACTGGGCAAAGCCTTAACAAATACCCAACCTAGAATCTTGCCATTCTCTCTTGCCTCAATCATTTAGTACAGACAATGAGGGAAACTACTGTGAAAAATAACTAAGAAAAAGACTTGGGAGATAGTTTAGAATAGGGCAGATACCCAGATGCCCACATTGGATTGGTTTAATTTCTCTACTAGATATCTTACTATTGTCTACACATTCTTGTTCTTAACTTACTTTTCCAAATACACCACACACACACACACACACACACACACACACACACACACACACACACAAACTCTGTTTATCAACTGCAGATTCTTTACATATATTTTCCTACATTCAAAAGAGGTAATTCTTATCACAGTCTAAGTTCCTTGTTCCCCTGAGATTTGGGTTTTAATTCTCAGGTGAAGGAGATGAAGTAGATATGTCCTAAAGGACACTTTTTAGCACTGGAAGGGTAACAGTTCAGCTAAACTAGGTAGTCACCTGGGACCTCCTTTATTTTCCTTGAGGTTTGGGGGTGACCCGGTAGTCAGCAGGGGCTACAATAGTCCCTTGGATTTTGCCAATCTCAGCAACTAAGAGGCCTCATCAATTGATGAAACAGAAATACTTCCCACTATGCTCCCAAGTGCTAGCCACAACTGTGTGCACAGGATGGGTTGAGGAAGCAAGAGAATGTTAATCATATTTCCACTAAGCCAAAAGAGAAATGTAAAAGATAATTAATTGAGATTCTCTATTCAGGTCAGTGAATAGAGTACAGGTGAGATCCATGCTAATTCTTATTTCAAAATTAAATTTTAACACAGCACACATGATAACTAAAAGCAATTTTGAAATGTTTTAATAGCTTAGAAAATTATCATTTATCAATCTGACACATAGCAGAGAAGAGATATAAGCAAAATATATTTGGGTACATAGATTTGATGGACACACAGTTGGATATTCTTGATATACAGATGAAATTTAATTCAAATAAATTTAATAATTTAATTAAAAAATAAAACAGGGGGCTGCAGTAATAGAACAGCGGGCAGGGCGTTGGCTTTGTACTTGACTGACCCGGGTTCCATTCCCAGCATCTCATATGGTTCCCTGAGCACGGCCAGGAGTAATTCCTGAGTGCAGATCCAGGAGTGACCCCTTTGCATCGCTTGGTGTGACACAAAAAAGCAAAAAAAAAAAAAAACCACTTGATTCACAAATAAAATTTAAGTCTAAATAATACATAGGCTATCAGGAAAGTTTAGTTATTTCTTTAAATTTTAATACTGGATTTCTTAAAGTATAATATATTTATAAAGACATAATTTCTCTTATTGTGGTACACTTATACAAATACTATTATTATTATTATTTTCTAATTCAAATTTATTTTTACATATATCATTTGTTTTCAAACATATCTTCCTGAACAGTTTATTTTGGACCATACACTCTTTTTAATTAAATTTTATTGAATCACTGTGAGATAGTTACAGGCTTGTTTGGGATACTATTGCACAATGATCAAACACCCATTCCTCCACCAGTGCACATTCCCCACCACCAACATCCCCTGGACTATACACTCTTAAGACAGAGTTAATATTGTTCAATAAGATTGTGTCTCATATATAGGAATTACTGAATAGTTATATCACTGAATTAAAAAGGAAAACAGTTACTGCCTCATGTAACAGAGATATTGACATTTGAATACAATTTTCAGATCCTAGTTTACTCTTACAAAAAATACATGACTCGCTCTCAATTCTACTAAATTCTGTGCTCATTTGATTAACAATGAATCATTTGCACCTTGCTTTGGTTAAAACAGAAGTCTACTGAAACTTCTAGTGTTTCAATTTTGTAGAGAATAGATGCCAGCAGGTAATCTTAGGCTTGTGGAAGAATGAAATAAATAGATTCAAAAAAGTCCCAGCCTTTGTTTGGAGTTAAATTAATCTCAATCAGGAATTTTTCACTATACAATGTACACCTTTGAAACAATATGCAGTGTTATTAAAAGTATTTTTACCTCTTTGAGTCTACTCATTCTTCCTCAGGTTAAGTTGAAAAGTTCAGAACTCCAACATGGACAAATAAGAATGCATTTTATTCAGAGACTTAACCATATTGGAAAAGTTTAAATTCATTCGAATCACTTCTAAAAAGGGAAACAATAATATTTGTATGTAATAGATAAAATTGGAAGGAATTATTGAGTCTCTAGTAGCTAGTGTCTTTTTTCTATTGGTTGGGATAATATTTATCCACAAGAGTTTTGTAGTTTTTGAATTAATGAATTTAATAAATATTTATGGCACATACTTTTTATAGGACACAATGGTGGCTATGATATAGAATGTCCTGATAATGTACTCAAGAGGCACATTAGGAAGGAGACTGTATAAGCAGAAAAACATACATGTGTGTATGTGTATATGTGTATATATATGCATATATATAGTTTATACAACACTGAGTAAAATTACAGAAATTGCACGATGGAAAAAATGCAGTGAGGAGCAGTTATTTTTAGGAAGTTGAATAAAATTCAGAGATCTGAATATATAAGAAGTGGCTTTCTGTATGGTCAGTATAATTTATGTGGAAACTATTTTGAATCAGGTAGGTCTACCTGTGAGGTGTAATGTGAGAAATCTGAGTGAAAAGAAAGCAACTTGACACAAGCACTTATCAAGCACTACAGAAAAACACAGAGATTGATGATTTCTTCTTATCAGGGATTATAAAATAAGAGCAACACCCTACACCCTGATCAATGATCAGAAAAGAAAAAAAAATGTTTACTACAAAAGACACTATTGCCATAGCTTACACATTCAAGTTTCCTATCATTCAATCTAGAAGTTTCAAGACAGTGACTAAACTTAAGCATCTCAGCTCACTTGCATGGTCAAAGTTGTAAAAATACCTGCTGCCTGGAACCTGGTAAAGTCGCTTTCTAAGACCCCTTGTTCAACAGGAATTGTTTTATTGAGTATATTACAGAAAGATTAGCTAGATCAACAATCGCAGTTTTACAGAGGCAGGGAAATATCTTGGCAACTTACATATTAACAATTGCTGCTACAACACACACACCCAATAACTAGACATGTACCTATGATTCAACATATGACAGCCAAAGAAACAATGGAGATTTTCAACAGTAAAACCATAGAAAACAAAGGACATGGTCCCAATGCATATGCAAAAAAATGATGTAAGTCCTTTTATAAAACTAAGTTGAATTTCTCCAAGAAAATTCAACTCTAAAAGAAAACTTAGACACAGAATGTGAAGAGGTAATAGACAAGGAATGAAGAATAGACATTACAGCGAGTGTTAGTAAAGTCAGAGGATCTCAGATCTCAGTTGTAGAATAGCAAATATGGCATAGCAAATACACACACACACACACACACACACACAGAGAAAGAGAGAGAGGAGAATGATCATGTTGATCAGTTCAGAGATAGCATCAAGATCCAGCACCTATTCATGATGAAAACTCTCCAAAAAAAATGTGAGTGGTAGTTGCATGAATTGTCCTCAACACAATTAAAGCAATTTAGCACAAATCCACAGTAAACACTATATTCATTAGAGAAAATCTGAAAGTCTTCCCTCTAAGATATGGCACAAGAAAAGTTTGCCCACTCTTACCCCTACCATTGAATATAGCATTAAAAGTCCTTGCTTTGACAATTAATCCAAGAAATATTAAATATATGCAGATGAGAATAAAAGTTTTGCTGTTTTCATAAGATATAATACTACGCTTAAAAAAAGACCTAGGGGCTGGAGTGATAGCACAGCAGGTAGGGCGTTTGCCTTGCACGTGGCCGACCAGGGTTTGAATCCCAGCATCCCATATGGTCCCCTGAGTACTGCCAGGGGTAATTCCTGAGTGCATGAGACCCCTGTGCATCACCAGGTGTGACCCAAAAAGCAAAATTAAAAAAAAAGACCTAAAGACACCACACACACAAATCTTCTAGAAACAACAGACTTGTAAAGTGCAGGCTACAAAATCAATGAAAAGAAAATCAATGGTATCTTTATATGCAAATAATGACCAAGAAGACAGAGAAGTTAAAAATCAGCAATCCCTTTCACAGTTGTGCCTCAGAAAATCAAATACCTGGGAATCCACCTAACAAAAGAGGAGGAAGATTTACACAATGCAAATTGTTTATCATAAACAAGTAGAAAAACATTTGAGTAGATGAAAATATGTCCCCTGCTCATGGATTAGAAGGGCTATTATAACCTTCCAAGACTGAATCAGGAAGAGATATGTAACTTAGCAAACTAGCCATACATGTAGAAACTGAGTCAGTAATAATTAAAATTCTCCTAAGAACAAAAAGCCAAGGATAAGAGAGTTTTTCTTTTATTTTACAAAATTTCACGGAATTAGGAAACACCATTTTCCTCAAACTCTTGTAAAAGATTAAAGAGGATGAGCACAAACAAGCACATTCATGGAAGCTAATATGTCTTTAATACTCAAGCCAGAAACATACAGTACCCACACAAAAATGAAAACTAGAGATAGATCACTTTGATGAGCATAATTACAAAATTATTCAACAAATTATTGAAAAAATGAATCCAATAAGCCCACTAAGAGAATCATGCCTAATGAGCACATGGGATTCACCCCAGGGAGCAAAAATAATCCAATGCAAGCAAATGAATTAATATAACACACCACATCAACATAAATAAATAGGTTTCTTAAAAAAGATGTTAACATTCATTTATGATAAATTGGGAATGCAAGGAAGATAAAAACATAGCAAAGACCTTACATAACAGACCTACATCTGCATGATACTCTAAGGTTAAAAGAAAGGAAAGACTTGTCCCTAAGCTCTACGAGTAACAAGTTTGTTCAATTTCACCGCTATTTTTTTTTGTTTATTTTTTTAAAATTTTGAGCTATAGCAGTGATGCTCAGGGCTTACATCCAGCCCTTAAAAAGAAAAAGGAAAAATTTATGGGGAACTCCAGGTATTCAGAATATGTCTGAGGAAAAAAAATGAAATTTATTATTCTCCTTCACTTCAAACTATATCACAAAGAAAACATTTATTGGAGTAGGGAAATAGTAGAGTTGGTATGGTACTTGCCTTGTATGCAACTCATCGAGTTTTATCTCTAGCATCCCAAGACCTGACAGAAGTGATGCCTGATTCCAGAGTTGGATTAAGGCCCGAGAAGAACCAGTTATAACAAATATAAACAAACAACAACAAAAACCAAAAAAAAGGCATTGAAATACTTTGATATTTAAAGAAAAAACAAAGCACAGGCCACTAGAATTGATTAGTACCAAGAAATAAATTCAGACACACATAAATATATATGATAAGGAATCCAAGATCCCACAATGGAGAAGTTAACACTACAAATAAATTTTGGAGAATTTTATACATGAGTAGACTATGAACTAAACAAGTAAACTAAACAAATTGGAAAAATCAAACAAAAACCACAATACCTTCTAGACTTTGTAAAATAAACTGTGTTATGTTTATATATCCATTTCCTCCAGTGAGGAAATGAAGATAAAAAATGAGTAGAAGTGCAATTTTGATGATTAAAAAGCACTGCAACTCTAGTGGTGGATACAGTGAGTATAGTACTGATGATAAAGTAAATACCTGCACTTCTAAAATATTTCCAATCAATGATAAATCTGTTATTACAATAAACATTTTCAAAGAATATACACAGGTCATTGTCTGGTTTAGATAAGTTTAAATGATACTTATATACATTCTATTCATGTGTATATATAATATATTCTATACAAACATGTTGCAAAAGTATTATAAAATTACCATAGTATAATGTAAAAAGTATCTGTAATAAATATAAATAAGTAAAAATAAAGTATATACTATAAAGGGATGTAAAATATAGAGTGTATATATGTTTTTATATATCTATACTTTAAATATCACAAATAAATAAATAAAATATTGCATATATTATTTAATATTAATATATTATTTATATGCTATTTTATGTTGATACCTCCATGTATTCTACAAATAGAGATACAGCAGTATCATCTCCTTCTCTTCATGATGTTTCTCAAATAATATTTTCAAATAACTGTTTGTGACTGTGTTACTTTCTAATATGCAAATATAATTTCTGTCCGCTTTATTGTTATTATCTCTGCCTCTTATTATGAGTCCTACTGCTTTTGAGTCTGGGTAAACAAATTATATTACTATTCCTGAAATGAGCGAACCATACTCTAGACATGGGACTTTTTTGGTTTTGTTGTTTTTTGGGGTCACACCCAAGAAGCTCAGGGGTTAGTCATGGCCCTGCACTCAGGAATTGCTTTGGGCGGTGCTGAATGGACCATATGGGATGAAGGGGATTGAACCCAGGTGAGCCGCATGCAAGGCAAACGACCTACCTGCTCTACAGTTGCTCTGGCCCCGCATAGGGCATTTTTAGATGTTGAAATGGCTAATTCCTGGATTGCAGTCAAACACTTCACTGAGATTAGAGGTACCTCTTTTGACCACTCTAGGTAATGAATGTACTTCTGCTTGCAGTTCCCAATACTCTGACCTTCCAGTGCTTTTCCCCTTGTACTAGGGAGTGAGATAAAGCCTGTGACCCCTTATTAGGATGTAGTCTCCATGAGAAAGAAATAGCACTATTTTGTTGACTGTTCTTTAAGGATGCATAAAATGATATTTCATATTCTATAGAAATTTAGCATATTCAAGATAAATGACAATACTGATTTGGAAACTTGAGAAATATATGAATCACTAAGAATTTGGAAATTATTATTAACTAAATAATACTAATTTTTTTGTTATTGCATAATGTGCTCTTGCAAACCAAGCGTATCAACCCCTTTAGTCAAAGGTATATATTTGGAGGGTCGGGGGCATGTTAAACAGAAGTGCTCACATGATACAAACGTTTGGGGGAAATAATATACTTCTCTAAAAAGCAAACACTTTAAATTGCATTGTCCAAGAAACCAGGAACAAAAGTGTTTGATATATTTGATGTTAGGAAGCTTGTTAATAAATACATTATCAGAAGATGGTTTAAAATGGGAAGATAAGATGACTCTGATAGGTTCACCGTGGGCATATCAATATAGCTCTATATGGAGCAATTCTCCCTGAAATATATGTGAAATAGAAAAACAGTTCAAAAATTGAGACAAAAGGACAAAATATAATATATGGTAGGACAAACAGGATTCAATCTTATTAAATAATCCCAATCTAGAACCCTAAAATTTGGATACACTACTGTGGGATATCTTACAAATCAGGACTTTCTTAAGATAAGTGATGTGATGTGCCTAAGTTAAACACCCTAATACACAGGTCCTTACCAGAGAAGTTGCCCCCAATCTCTAAACACCTAGCTTTGAAAACCAATGGTGCTTATGACCTGAAAGTTTAATTGGCAGCTGGGAACAGTGAGTATACCTTTAAAGGGAAAATGCAGAAATCCACTTGCTCTGGGACCCAGCACTTAAGTGCCAATTCTAAATGCATCGCTCACCACATGAAAAATAAAAGAGACTCATTAGCAAATCTTCCAAGTACCTGCAATGAGGGCAAGAGTATTTTGGACACTTCTCGGGGGACAGTGATAATTTTTTTTCACTTTCGCTTACACAAGACAGAGCTTATAGCTATATTTATTCTGTAGCATGTTCTTTTTAACACCACTCTCCAACATGCTAGAATTTAGAAGTGTAGCACAACTTTGTTCAGTGCTGTAGTGTCAGCTTCCTGCAGCAACACTAAAGTTAAAGAAGTTCTCAGGTATGGATTCCTTTACTTCTCAAACTCTTAAAGAAAAAATAAAGAGAAAAGAATAGGTTCAAACATGTTTTACAAAGACAGCCTCTTACTGATACAAAAGAATCAATGTTATTGACCACATCACAAATAAAAAACACAATGTATTTAAGATACATAAATATTATTGGACAAAATCAAGTTTATTTATCTCTCAACAAAATATAGAAGAAACACGCCATTAAGATCAAGAACAAAACAAGGGTATTAATTATTTATATATATGTACATAGATACAGATTTTATTGAATCACTGTGAGATATAGTTACAAAGCTTTAATGTGTGAGTTTTGAGTTTCTGTCATACAATAATCAAACACCCATCCCTCCACCAGTGCTTATTTTCCACTATTTATATTTTAATTCAGATTGGAGTGATACCACAGTGGGTAGGGTGTTTGCCTTGCACACGGCCAACCCGGGTTTGATTCCTCCTTTCTTCTCAGAGAGCCCAGCAAGCTACTGAGAGTATCTGCCCATATGGCAGTGCCTGGCAAGCTACCTATAGCATATTCTATATGCCAAAAAGCAGTAACAACAAGTCTCACAATGCAGACATTACTGGTGCCTGCTCAGGCAACTCAGTGAATGGGACGACAGTGGTACAGTGCTAGCTATATATATTAATTTTATTGAATCACTGTGAGATAGTTACAAGCATTCATGTTTGGGTTACAATCACATAATAATCAAACACCCATCCCTCCACCAGTGCACATTCCCCACCACCAATATCCCCGTATAGCCCCCCTTTCCCACACTCCCCCTGCCTCCATGGCAGACAATATTCTCCATACTCTCTCTCTCTACTTTTGGGTATTAAGGCTTGCAACACAGACACTGAGAGGTCATCATGTTTGGCATTCCCACCAACAGTGAAAGAGTGTCCCTTTTCCCACATATTCATGCCAGCAACAGTGTTATATTTTAACACAATTAAATACCAGAAGTTCTAGTCAGAATAATTAGTCAAAACATAAATTAAAAAGCATAGAGTTTTGGGGCTGGAGAGATAGCACAGCGGGTAGGGCGTTTGCCTTGCACGCGGCCGACCCGGGTTCAAATCCCAGCATCCCATATGGTCCCCTGAGCACGGCCAGGGGTAATTCCTGAGTGCAGAGCCAGGAGTAACCCCTGTGCATCGCCAGGTGTGACCCAAAAAGCAAAAAAAAAAAAAGCATAGAGTTTGAAAATAAATAAGGAAAATTTACCATTTGCAGACATATATTATAAATAAAATCCTAAAGAATCCTTCCAGAGCTATTAGAAGAATAAACAATTTCAGCAAACTGCAAGATAGAAAAATTGATATACTAAAATCTGTTTTGTTTTTAAATTGCAACCCTGAAATGTCGTCAAAAAGAAAATTTAACTGGGACAGAGAGACAGTGTACATCAGATAACATGCCTTGACTTGGGCTCAATCCTCAACAACTCACATGGTCCCTTGAACTTGATCAGAATTAATCCTTTGGCAGAGAGCCTGGAGGATGACCTGAGCACCCCTTGATGTGTTCCCACAGAAGGGAACCCTGGGGCTGGAGTGATAGCACAGCAGGTAGGGTGTTTACCTTGCATGTGGTCAACCTTGGTTTGAATCTCAGCATCCCATATGGTCCCCTAGCACTACCAGGAGTAATTCCTTAGTGCTCAGGACTAAGTATTGGTTCTGAATTTAGGAATTACTCTTTTTGGTACTCAGGAGACTCTATGGGATGCCATGAATCAAGTTGTTTTGGCCACATTTAGAACAAGTAACCTTCCTGCCATACTAATACTCCAGCCGCGAGTAACCTACCTGCTGTACTAATACTCCAGCCTTGAGTCTTCAATTTTTGGAAAGGGGATTGTTTTCTCATGTCTCTCTGATGAAATGGCCAATTAGCACTTTTCTATTCTGAAGCTGCACTTGTCAAAATCTCAAAGAAAAATGGTTTGAATGAGAATAATCTTGATGATTATTTATGATATTATATGCATGACAATTCTTTGACAAATAACTTTGAATAATGAATGATTCATTCACACACTTTCACATCAAAGAAGCAGCACAATAACTGCAGAGAGTTATCATAGCAATACACAAATTATAATTAGTGGGACTACACATCATAGTTAGTATAAAATATAGTCATTATTGGTTATCCTGGCATAATTATTATCATCCGTTTTGCTGTTAAAATTATCACAATTTGTATAATATACTGCTAGTTTGGAACATAAGATACTGTTCTTTCCCCTGTTAAAAATTTAACAAATTACATTAGATTATCATCAAATTATTGAGCTCTTATAAATGCCTAATTTTGGATTATATGCAATTGTTAGATTCCAACTGAGGCACAACTAATAAGAAGGTGTGGGATATAATAATTGTAGAAAAACTTTTCCTCTAAGATAAAATTGGGCAGGCCGGGGATTAACAGGGTTCAAAACATATGTTTTATATGTTTCTGACCCCATTTTAATCAGTCATTTCTCCCACACCTAACAGATAAGGAAAAACAAAATAAATTTACAAGCAATATATGATAGGAATATAGTTAAATATATATAAATTGAAGAAGTAATGAAGAGTAATCATTCAACAAAGGTTGGAACAAAGATATGTACTTATAAAGCATACCAAATTTAGTCAACTTGAACAAATTTATTGACAAAAAGCACGAGTTGAACAGAGATAAAGAATATGTGCGAACAAAGAGAAAATTATGTCAATTATACATTATCATGAATATGGCAAAATTATACTCTCATATGTTAGATACTTTGTGGGGATTCATACAAAATGCAAAAGTGGGGTTCCTTGTTCAAAAATTATTAAAATTTTGAAAAATTTAAGAATAGAACATTCAATGACACATTGGTCTTATCTAAGTACATGTCATTTGTCTGAGTAGAACTTAACTTACAGAATATTTATCTTGAATTGACTAGTTATGTTTGATATTCACAGATAGCACATGCAACCTCCTATTGTATCTAAATTAATAGATACTGTCTTTAATCTATGGCATATTTAAAGAAGTGTGAAATTTTCCTATCTGCAAACTTGGCAACTTAAGAAATATATGTTGGTTAAGGAAATGTCAATAACCCACGAGCCTATTAACTTTGTTGAAAAACCATGAATCAAATTATTATAATTATATTTATCCTCATTCGAAATAGTAATCAGGTAAGATTAGAAGTCTGCCTATTTAGCTATGAATATTATTCTGATAATAAAAATAAACTGATATTGTTTTGACTGCTAATTTTATCACCGTGGTAGATGGTAGCAGATAAACTATTATACAGCATTATAGAAAGTTCACTATAATTTTCTTGTTTTCTTTTTGGACCACACCCAGCAATTCTCAGAGATTATTCCTGGCTCTTCACTCAGAAATTACACCTGGCGGTGCTCAGAGGACCATATGGGATGCCGAGGATCGAACCCCGGTCAGTCGCATGCAAGGCAAACATCCTACCCACTATGCTATTGCTCAGACCCCTCACTGTCATTTTCTAAGAGAGAAATAAACATACTGAAAATAGTATGGATGAATAAAGGAGTGATGAGAAGCAGTAATGACAATATTGTTAGTATACAAAATAATCATCTTGTACATGTCTGGTTTCTTCAGAAGCTTAGATAAAGAATCAAACATAAATTAGTTTAGCAAAAGAAATAATACATATGCATTTATAAATAACTAAATAACTTGATTGCCAAAGTATTAAGTATTATGATACCCCAAGAAACTGAATAAATCAACACTTGGTCTTTTTCAGTATATTTTAAATAATTTTACTAGTACAGTTAGAGTGATTTGAGAGGGGAAAGAAGCAAAATAAAAATTATATAGATTTAAGTCTGTCATTGAGATTCTCAGGTGCAGGAAGGAAAAGTTCAAGAGATGTTTATTGTAAATATTTATATATTTATTCAAAGGTAATTTCTACTCTGCCATTAGGGTCTCTTCCACAAACCTGTTCTTTCCCAAAGACATATTTTGAAGTGACAAGTTTTTCTTCCCTATGTTATGTCTACTATACTGCCTCCATATGCAAACCTGCCATATCAAATAATTTCTAAGATAAATGCAAAATAATCATTATTTACCTCATTTAAAAAAATTTGAAAACTGAGATTCCAATAAGCCCAGTCATTTGACAAACACATAAGAGTTAGAGTCATTATTTAATTAGAGGAATGAATAAGGACAAAAATTCATGGATTTCATGGAAAGCCAATAAACACAGCAATATTTGAGAAATAAAAGATGCCTTTAATAATAGCAGTAGGGAGCTTTTAAAGGCAGAAGGAGGATCCAACCCCCCAGTATGGTTTGCAATGTTGTTGAGGATGGATAGCCGAGGACCTAGAGTCACTGGATCTGAAATGTAAGTTTAGAAGTAGATGAAAATTGGGGCTGGAGCAATAGCACAGCGGGTGGGGCATTTGCCTTGCATGCGGCCGACCTCAGTTCGATTCCCAGCATCCCATATGGTCCCCTGAGCGCCGCCAGGGGTAATTCCTGAGTGCAGAGCCAGGAGTAACCCCTGTGCATCGCCAGGTATGATCCAAAAAGCAAAAAAAAAAAAAAAAGAAGTAGATGAAATAAGCAAGGGGCTTACAGCATTTTAATGAATAAGAACTTCACTGAATTTGGTTACCATAAAATAAAAACAAACAGCAACTGAGTCAATGAAGTTAAGCTGACATTTCTACAATTTTCTGTTAGTGGAGTATTTTTCTTAGACACAGGTTACTGGAATGCTGTATGTACTAATTAAAATTGTAATTTATTGATAGTATCTATCCAATGTAATGCAGGAAACAGTTCCTATCATTAGCCAGAACATTTATAAATTCTAAGTAGCCAAAGCACACCTATTCTAACTATTCCAGGACAATGACCTTATTTCCTAGGTTCCTCGTTCCCATTCCCATCCCATGCTTCCCTCTACTGTGCTCTGACATTGGTTCAAATAATTTCTAATTCTTCTTTCCATCTAGATTTCTACAATATACTAGATAGGGTTACTAAACAGTTTCTAAAATTTTTATGACCATCACTGTCACAGTCATCCCATTGCTCATCGATTTGCTCAAGCGGGCACCATCTGCATTATGAGACTTGTTACTATTTTTGGCATATAGACTATGCTGCTGGTAGCTTGCCAGAGTCTGCTGCATGGGCGGGATACTCTCTGTTGCTTGCCTCTGAGAGGGATGGAGGAATCAAACCCAGGTCCACCGCATGCAAGGCAACCGCCGGAGACACTGTGCTATCGCTCCACCCCCAATGTACTTTTCCCCAGTGACCAATGTACTTTAAAAACTTAAGAAAATAAACAATGCAGATAATCATCTTTGGCAAATATGTGTTAGCTATCTGATGCTACCTTAATACGGCAAAGTTCTACTGTGGGTAATTTCATTTAGCATATGTAGAACGCCTGGTCAGACAACTTATGAATTTAAACTTATTATTGTTTTAATTACTAGTTTTTATTTTAGGACCACAGCTGGCATTGTTCAGGATTTACTCCTTGTTCCTGGAAGTTCCCAGATATCTGTGCTTGATACTTACTTAGGTCAGACGAGAATCAGTCTTCTACAAAGTAAGTGCCCTAACTGCTCTCCTATCATTCTGGCTCCTGTTTAACTAATTGTAAAAGTGTTATCTGGCAATTATAAAAGTGATGCATTTTTAACATAACATCCATAAAAATAGGGATAACTGAAATAAAATATTGATCATAATGAATCTATGCTTACAGGAAAACTATATTAAAATGTGCAGTTATGGCTCGCACGCTGAGATCTGATCCCAGGGGCCACACATGTGTGGCCTCTCTGCAGCTGCACGAGCACGACTCCAGAGGCCAGCTAAATTACTTTTGATATGGGCAGCTCCTTGCAGAATGTCTCCAGACTGAGAACTAAGCTGCGGCCCAGGAGTGGAAAGGTATTTCTCTCTCTCGCCTTTTTCCTTGCCTGGGATGAAGGGCGTGGTCACCACCATATTATGAGGACCACAGATGAGAGTTACAAGCTTGCAATGATCCAATATCTGGAAGAATTTTCCCTGTACTTAGTTGCTAAAATACAGAAATCCAAAACCGCGACCTCATATCTCTTCACAACAGGTCTTACTCTAGTGGGGAACTCCTAACAATAATAGTGAGGTTTTTGTTGAAATATTGAATGTAACCAAAGTAAAGAGAAAATAAAGTGAAATTTATCAGTTTGGGGGGGATGGTGGGGGGCGGGACGGGAGGTATACTGGGTTTTTGGTGTTTTTTCTTTTTTTTTTTTTTGGTGCTGGTGAAGGGATGATTGTTTCAGCATTGTATACCTGAGACTTAAACCTGAAAGCATTTTAATTTTCCACATCGTGATTCAATAAAATAAAAAAATTAAAAATTTAAAAAAATAAAAGAATTATGTTAAAATATATATTAAAAAAAGAGAGTTTCTTGCCCACATGCCTGGCTGTCTTCCCTGGGGCCCCTCGGAGGGGATGGGCTCCAGCTTCCCTCCCCACCCCAAGCAGAGCTCCTGGTGGCCGAAGATCACTGGAACCTAGCTACAGCCATGCTGGAGGCCCCTCTCCACATGATTGGACAGGCCTCACACATGAAGGTACAGGCAGAGGAACCCAGGTGTGTGTAATCCCATCAACGGCCAACATCAAGAGAGACTTAAAAGCAAGGTCCCAGAAAAGAGCAATGCAGACAGTCTCTTGCCCGAACGCCTGGCTGTCTTGTGCAGTTATGGCTACTTCTCCCTCTGGAATAAACTGGCCAGCTTCTGAGAGTTTCCTGCCCACATGGGACACCCTTGCAAATTCCCCATGGTGTATTCATATGCTAAATCCAGTAACAAGCTGGATCTCATTCCCCTGACCCTGAAAGCGCCTCCAGTGTGACATCTTTGGGAGGGCCGAGTCAAGAGAGACTTCTAAGATCTCAGGGAAAAGATGAATGGAGAGGTTACTGAGGCCGATCGAGAAATCGACGATTAATGGGATTTCGTGATTGGATTTCGTGATTCGTGATTAAAAAAAAATGTGGAGTTACTTTAATTTTATTATTTTATTTTTATGCACTGGTGGCCTAGCTCCCGGGCTGCCCCCTTCCCCGCTCTCAGCTTCCCCGAGACCTCCAACAGCCCTTTGGACCCCCCAGCCTCACTCTCCGTGCCCCTCTGGGGGTCCCTGCCCCTGCCCCTCTCTGGCGGCTGCTCTAAACAGCTCCACGGCGCTCTGCCAGTATGGGTTTGCACCCCCCTGGGACCACCGCTGCCCCCAGCTGGGCTTGATCCCGTTTCCAAGTGTCTGCGTGGTGGAACCTTTAGCCATGGCTCCCAGCTCCCTGTGCTTCCTAGAGCACCACCCTGCAGGTGACTGGCAGCTCCCCTCCTCCCCATGCTTCCATGAGAGCGGCCCCAAAGCCACCTTCATCTCTCCTGCTCTCTAATGCTTCCTAGAGCCCCACCTGAAGTGCCCCATTTCCAATCCGTTCTAGAGCGCCGCCCTGCAGTACACTCTGCAGTGCCACTCCTGCCCAAGCTTCCTACAGCACTGCCTTGCAGGCACCTGCAAGTCCCCTTTCACCTCCTTGCCTTCACCTTATGAGGGGGCTTAGCTATCCTTGGGGTGTCCACCTCAGGGTTGTGTTCAGCCTGTCATGCATGTCTGGACTTCTCTGTTTTCTTTTTTGTTTCATGTGTTGCTGAGGTGATAGCACAGTGGTAGGGCATTTGGCTTGCACGTGGCTGACCCGTGTTTGATTCCTCCCCGCTCTCAGAGAGCAAATGGGAGAAGGCAGCTGGAATAGAGAAGGGATCACTAAGAAAATGATGGCTGGAGGAATCAGTCGGGATGGAAGATGTGTGCTGAAAGCAGATAATGGACCAGACATCATAACCACTCAGTATCTGCATTGCAAACCATAATGCCCCAAAGTAGAGAGAGAGTATGGGGAATATTGTCTACCATGGAGGCTGGGGGAGGGCAGAAAAGTGGGGGTATACTGGGGGTATTGGTGGTCAGGAATGTGCACTGGTGGAGGGATGGGTGTTTCATCATTGTGTGATTATAACCCAAACATGAAAGCTTGTAACTTTCTCACAGTGAGTCAATAAAATTGTTTCTGTGTAACACAATGTTTATGTAAGTTATAAAGATTCAGTAAAATGATTAACCTCCTAGTTTGAAAAATAATAAATGTTGAACTATATTAAAAAGTAGTATATAAAAATAGAATGGCTGATCTATAGGTAATGCCCATCATATTTAGTTTTTGAAATATAACATTTTTTGGTCTGTTTGTTGTTTTGCCACCAAAGCTGACAATATTCATGGCTTAGTCCTGACTCTGAATTCAGGGGTCACTCCTGGTGAACTTCGACCCATATCCTCAGGATTGAACATGGGTCAGCCATGTGCAAGGCAAAAGCCCTACCAGCTGTGCTATCACGCAGGCTCCTTGGTGTAAAACTTTATGGGAAGTTTCATTACCAGATTTTGCAAAGAATATTTAATAGATTACAGGAGCAAGTTAAAGTTAAATAATATTAAAGTGCCGGCAAAACAACTGTGGCATGTTTATCTTGGAAAAGAAAATACAAAGTTGTGAGAGGTTCAATGCTGATATGAAAAGGGATTATATTTCTTTGTGAAACTTCATATAGAGAAAGATATATCTTAACTTAATATGAGGTAATACATCAAACCTTTAAAGCTAGCCTAAAACATCATGGGTCACCTTGGTAATTTCTATGAGATTTGGAACAATAGTCACTTTAATATCACTTTCAACCTAGTAATGTTATATTATTGACAAAAATTCACTTAGGTAGTGCTATTGTATGTCTGTAAGGCAGAATGTGAGTTTTCAAAGCAAAGCGGAAAGGAAATTAATTTTTGAGGAAGGAAACTAGGTCAAAATTGTAATAGATAGTGTATGTTGAAACATTAGTGAGATCCAGTGTTGCAGATGATATATTTCTATAGAATATAACTTTTATAAGGGCAGAAGGTATCTGTCAAATTTCTAACACTTAAAAATTGCCAGAACACAACTTACAATATTTCCATCCACCAAATATTCAATGATTACATAGAGGTGGTGTTTGGAAATTTCAAACAGATTCTCTAAGAGTCTTAGTAAAATGCACTCTTCATTTTTCACATGTGTTTCCAGTAATGGGTTTGTTTTAATTAATGTACCTCTCTGTGGTTACCTTGCACTTGATATTGAATCCATTTCTTCGTTGGAAAAAGAAGCTCTGAAAAGATTTTCTTTTATGTTGCAGGTTCATTTTGTCTTTCACTTTCTGGTTTGTAGAGAAAACCTATGTTCTTTTTATACTCAAGAAGATGTCAGTGAAGTACTCCTCAATGCGAAGGATATGTTTTAAGATTGGTTCACATTTACACTCCAGTCTTTTCTCTACATTGAACTCTGGAAAAGACTAATGATTCTCAGTATGTTATCCTTAAGACCCTCTTCAATCTTATTCCAAACAAGATACTGAATTAATTCAAAAGACTAGTTAATGAAAAACAAACAGACAAAAAATCTGCATAATGAAAGCAGAAGCATGTACTGAATCATTTTTTAATTATTTTTCCCTGTAAAATTTGTAACTAAAAAGGTTTACTTGTAAAAAAGCCATGTTCAGGTCAAAGTAAATTTTAAAGAATCTCTGATTCATTTGAATTTGCAAACTGAATACACTTAGGAAAAATGTACATTTAGAAATTTTTTAGTTCATTAAAATTTATATTAAAGAAAAATAAAAGTTTGATTTCATATTAATATATATTAATATATTATTCTATATTATGTGAAAACTATAACAATGATATAATGAACAAATACATTTATATCTAAGCTTGTGTACTGATTTTATATGTGTAAATATGTTTACAATATATAATAAACAATAATTATATAATAATGCATTATAGAAATGTTTGCTCTATAAACAAAGTAATATTCTAACATAGAAACTTTGAATACCTAATGAATAAAAAATGGTAATAAGATTTTAAAAGGACTGAATAGAATAAGGCTTAGATGATTGTTAATACAGCTATTTTGAAATACACAAA
Organism: Sorex araneus; assembly: GCF_027595985.1. Lineage (NCBI taxonomy): Eukaryota > Metazoa > Chordata > Mammalia > Eulipotyphla > Soricidae > Sorex > Sorex araneus. Next base: position 301,646,496 of record NC_073313.1, on the reverse strand, counting down.
GAAATAGCTTATTAGATATTGCAGGGACACCTTACTGTGAAAATGCTAATTTTTCCAGCTGTTTCATAATGATCAGCACATCTTATCATGAATTGGAAACAGTTTCCATGAATTTTCTATTTGTTCCTGTTGTTAAGTGGTCTAAATATCTACTTGGAAATTTACGAGGTTACCAGAAATAAGACAAACATTGCCTGTGTATATATGATTATATTTGGCCCTGAGACACATGCACATGGGTACTGAAATTACAGTCAGAATTAAATAATAAGGTGACTGAATTTCAACATTTGTTCAGTTAAATAAGATAATTATTTCTTTTTTAAAACTTTTTATCCAATCTATGCAGAGTCCCCTGCCCCTGCACTTGGCTGTCTTCACTGGGGGCCCTCAGACGGGGGCAGGTTGAGTTTCCCTCTCTGCCCAGAGCAGAATGTCAGAAGCCGAAGACCCTCTGGAACCCAGTCACAACCATGCTCAACGCCACTCTCCACATGCTCGGATGAGCCTCACGCATGAAGGAACCTGCAGAGGAACCCAGGTGTGCAAGACCCAGCGCTGAGATCTCCAAGCTGGCTTCTATTGTACTGGTCCTCCTCCACCCAGATCCCCCATTTTCCAGTAGTTAGGAAGTCACACCTACAAACTCCCCCTGGAGTCATGTAATCCCATCAATGGCTGAGATCCAGAGACTATAAAACAAAGTTCCCGGTAGCGTGCAGCTGCATTCATGGCTGTGCGACCTCTTCTAGTCTAGTTTTCCCTCTCAGAGAACCTGGCAAGCTACTGAGAGTATCTTGGTCGAATGGCAGAGCCTGGCAAGCTCCCCGTGGAGAATTCAATATTCCAAAAACAGTAACAATGATGGTTCTTATTACCCTGACACTGAAAGAGCCTCTGATGTGGCACCATTGGGAGGACAAGTAAAGAGAGGCTGCTAAAATCTCAGGACTAGGATGAATGGAGATGTTACAGGGGCCTGCTTGAGCAAATTGATGAACAGTGATACAGTGGTACAGTTATCCACTCTATGATCAATAGTGTTTAGTAGAAATAACAGTAGTATTAAGTATATGGATATATACCCAATGATTGTGTCTAACAGTATTTTTGAGACTTGAGACTAAAACAAATAATTTAATCTAACTGTTTGTTTCTGGTACTGGGTTCAAACCTAGATCCTTATACATGAAAGGCTGTCTATATGCCTGAGAATATCACTGATCAAGTTATAACTCAGGTCTAAGAGTCAGAGAACCAAGGCAACTAATGGCATAAATATCAAGCTAAGCACAGAAGATTGATATCCATCCGAGTTAAAGCAGACTGCTGGAAGAAAATGGAGCTCATTATTCATTATTATGTCTTATTCTACCCCAATTCTCTAAGGATTGCTCTTTCTTCACATTGGGAAAAATGTATTTTACTGTATTCTATAATTTAAATTCTAATTTTGTCCAGAAACACAAATATACCCAGAAATGATGTTGAATTTAGGCTCTGTGTGATGCAGTCAAGTTGGTACATGAAATTAGTCATCATGGCAATTAATAAAATCGCCATGTGAAAAATATAGGAAAAACAGCATAGAGAAGTCTTTAGGAATGTGTATTCTGAGACTGCAATGTTTTGGCTCCCTAAGCTTTGTGAGATATCTATTGCTATCTGACAAATTGTCCCACAATTTAGCATAATCGAATAACAAATGCTATCATGACTCTTCTCTCACCATTTCTAATACCAGATTTTTGAGAACTCTTTTAACTGCATGCCAGTTTATAGGCTTGGTATTCTGTCACCTGCAGATTTCCCTGAAGAGAGAGTTCTATTTATAACTTGCTCACCACAGGATTTTGGCAGGAGGCCTCTCTTCACTTTTTATCATGGGTTTGACTCTCAATGTGGGCTGTCTACTTTGCAACTGATGACTTTCCTCAGAAGGAATGACACAAGAGAGAGGAAGGGAGAATCAAGACGGAAGGCACACCTTTGGCAGTCTAGTCGCAAAAGCAGTACACTATCACTATTACCATTTTTGTGGTGACATGGGTCAACTGTGGTACAATGTCAGAAGAGACATGGAGAGCCTGAGTATAAGATGGTGCTCAGTGAAGACCATTTGAAAAGGGCTACCATAACAAATGTGGAGCCATGCTTTTAAAAAACTATTACTGAATCTCTCTGTGCTATAGTTTGTTCATCTTCAAAGAGATTAAAAAATTATGTAATTCATATATTTATATGGGATTTAAACAAATGCTATTTTTGTTTATTAGAGACTACTAATAATAACATAAGAACTGTTGCTGTATAGAATTAATGGGAATAAAAACAAAACTTAGTTTACATAGCTATATTTTATGTCTATAATAAATAGACTCAATTATATATTTAAAGAATTAAAATTATCAGTTTCATTTAAAATATTTTTGATATTTTGATTATTTAAAATATTTTTGATATGCATCTCAATTTAGGCAAGATGACTTTTTTTTTCTTTTTGGTCACAACCAGCATTGCTCAAGAGTTCCCCCTAGCTCTGCACTCAGAAATCACTCCTGTTGGTGCTTGGGAGATCACATGGGATGCCAGAGATTGAACTAGGTGGGCCGCATGCATGGCAAACGCCCTTCCTTATGTGCTATCACTTCAGCCCACAAGATGACATTTTTCTCTCTCATTGACACCTTTAGAGAAGCATCTCATGAAGCTTTCAAACTACTGTTTCCTTTTTCTAATATTAATAGAGTCATCAAATGAAGTCATATATATCATAAAAGTATACTTATATATAAATTTATGCTTATATTTATACTATTGTATTATAAAATTACATATACAAAAATTTTGTCTTCAGTATACTAAGGGAACGTCACAATTTGTTTTTTTTTGAAAGGTTCTAAAACATTCCTTTTTGTTTGCCTTTGTGTAGTACTATGAATACATTGACCCTAAAGACACCCAGCAATGATTTAGTGTATTCTCTTGGCAGTTCCCGTTCTATACTTCCCATGATTGTGACTCAGAGGATTTTTGTAGGCTGAATATAGACAACTGGAGATAAAGGGCTTACCTGTACCAATGTTGAATACATATTAAAGGATGTTCCTAAGTCTCATCAAATGACTAGCTAATGATGTTAACATTGAGCCTATCTCACAAAAGTAAATCAAGGAGTGTCCACCAAGAGTCAAAGTATATGCCTTAATATTGGACCAAATGCAGTTAAGAATCTATGTTTGCTTCTCTTGCATAGCAGGAATTAAAATGATGAAGAAAGACCTTGAGTTACAAAACACATTTTCTTTTTCTACTTTAACAGTCCAATAATGCGTTATATCTCCTGCTGTGGAAGTATAGGCAGAGCAGGGAGACAAAGATAAGGAGAAGAGTTCCTTGTGACTCCAATGGATCATAAGATGTGGACACACACAAAGCTGCAAGAAATTTAGTTATTTTCCTTCTTCTAACATTTAATTTATCATATATAAAAATGAATACATATATCCATATATATGGATATATATATAAGTGACAGAATTTTTTAAAAATGAAAAAAAGAGCAACCAATTTTTATAAGCTGGTTCTATTTTATTGAAATTTCAGAACAAACTTCCCAGAAGTATTTCTGGAAATTCATCTTTTAAATAATAATGCTAGAATTAACTTTTCTTCAATATTTTGATCATGGATATTTGGGAGGGGGTAACATTTTAGAAGGAAATTTCTTTAAAACAGCATAGCAAGGGGCTGGAGCAATAGTACTTTGGGTAGGGCATTTGCCTTGCATACGGCCGATCCGGGTTCGATTCCCAGCATCCCATATGGCCCCCTGAGTATCTCCAGTGTTAATTCCTGAGTGCAGAGCCAGGAGTGACCCATTTACATTGCTGGCTGTGCCCCAAAAAGCAAAATAAAAAAACAGCATAGCAAATCCAAAATTCATAAAAGAAATGATTTTTATATAGTACTATATACAAATACAACATAAAGAAATGGTACATATCACAAAGTATATAAATGATCATGATATCTAAAAAGGCATATCAAATTAATAAAATTTGTGATGATACTGAAAATGATATAAAATAATTAAATGACAATACTAAGATAAAAAATCATAAACAGATGGGTTTCGCTGATAGCTTAAAGTAGTAGAGTGACTATCTTGGATAGAAGAAGCCCTGAGTCTGATCCTGCACCACTGGATGCAATCCTATACCATCTCTCACTGTACCACTGGATACAAGTCTGATAGTTCCCATTGCTGAACACTTTTTACTGAGAAATTGTAATTAGAAAATATATCTGTACAAAGCTTTCTTTTCTGCAGACAATCCTAAATTTCAGCTATCCTAAAATTTATGTCAGCTGTAAGTTTATAAAATTCTGCACTTTTCTTAATATGAGTACTACCCTTTGATTTGATAATTTTTTCATTTTTTACCATGAAATTTATGTTATTTTTGCAATCTTCATGTAAATTCATTATAAATGAGTACCAAATGGTGCTCTCTGTAGGTATAAATGACATTTTTATATGTCATATATAATTATTAGTCAATGAGTAGATGAATGACAGTGAAATTCATGAAATTATTTTTCCAGCTTCAAATCTGGTAGAAGATTTGAAAAGAGCAATTAACTAAGCTATTAGAATTTTACATAAGACTTTCAAGGATTACATAAAAAAATGTTTCCAATTTTCCATGTAACCATTCAATACTGTTTTACCTATGTTCTTACGAGAATTTTTTTTTAAGGAAGGGAAAGAAGCCTTTTAGTCTCATCTGTCTTGAATTGGGAAGGAAAAAAATTACAACAATCAGCAATAAAAATGATGTATTTCAACCACTTTTTTGAACACTAGCTGTGCATTATGAAGCCAAAGTGCTTTTAAGAATCAATTAGCTCTCAATGTCTCACCATGAATTTGACCATGTTAGAAAATCATGAATTGCCTCAGATGCTCATGTTTATTTTTGAGTCCTTTGTATTTTCAAAATGAGGAATGCATTGCAAAATGCTAATGAACAAAACAAATCGATTGGACATACTCTCCATTAACTAAGTTTCTAAAATTCTCACAATGCTGTTTCCTACTTTTTGTATTCAAAAAGCTACCAGATTCTCTCTTTACATGTCTTAAGTATTTTGCTTTCATTCCTCTATCAGTAAAATCATTTTTAAGATTTTTCACTTGCATTATAAATCCTGTTACTCATTTTTGCTCTTAATAATTTGGAATGTCTTTTATTATACATTTGAAGATTATAATTATGCCATATGTTCTTTTGATTCAATCTATTGTTTTATCTAATATATTTTTTTAAAAAATTGATTCACAACATGTAATTTTGGTTGTTTTTTTTTTCTTTTTGCTTGTTTGTTTGGTTTTGAGTCACAATTGGTGGTACTCAGGACTTATCCCTGGCAATAACTCAGGGATCACTCCTGATAGCTCAAAGAAGCCCAAGTGTGGTTCTAGGGATCAAACTCGTATTGACCGTGTGCAACTCAAGCTCTCTATTCACTAAGTATCTCTTTGGCATCCATTTCACTTCTGATTAGCATTTATATATTTTCAAATATATGCTGCACGTGGCATGGTTGACAAAAATCCAATGAAGTATGATGAATAAAAGCATGAATATAAAATAATGAAAACAGAAAATCACAGTAATATGACCCGTGTTATGTACCACCAGTGTCAAATAATGCAAAAAAGAAGAAAAAAGAGAACTGCCTATTCAAAATAAGAATGTCAACGTTAGTAAGTAGCAATAACAATTGTGAGTATGGAATAAAATTGAACAAGGATTTAACATTTGGATAAAATAGCCAAGATATGGATCAGTCCAACTGCTCAAAAACAGATGAGTGGTGCCATGAGTAAGCTCTGAACACCATGAGATATGGCCCCAAAACTAAACAAAATAAATTGTATGTGTTCAAAAAGTATGTTTGGGCACTTGCCATGTTCATTCTGTAACCATGAGCCACTTCCCCACCCCAGCATGCAGCCACTGCCAACAGACGCATGAAGGAGTGAACAGGGCCGCCAAGCTGGTTGGTGATCAGTTGCCATTTATTCCAATCTCTGTTCCACCATTTATTCCATTCTGTTTTCATTCCTATGACAATCTCACTGAGCCCCCTATTTCAGTCTCGCATTGCCCCTCATTCCCATGTCTTATTTTCTCCATGCTAGTCTCCACACCAGTCTCACTGCCTTCATCAAGAGTCCAACATCCAAGGTTGGAGCTAGCAATTGCACATAGGTGACACAGCACAGTCAACATCTGTAAGCCCTTCTTTCCAGGGACGCTCTTCTTAGACAAAGAAGAAGCTTTGTCTGAAGAAGCATCCTACTACTAGATCCAATTAAGGGCAGAATTTCATATAAAGCTGTATTTCTCCTTTCCTTAGTCCATAACCATTTAAAGAGTCACCTTAAATTTACTGCTTAGTAATCTTTCTATTCATTTTGTATGGACATCTAAGAGATATATCAATCTTAAAGAGTGGCTGTCCTGAGAACATGCTGCTATAGATTCCAGAATACAGTCTTTAGGCCAGATTAGTTCTTCTTAACCCTAGCAACATCCTTGTCCAGTCACTTCTCTTTGGGTCATGATGGAATTTGTCCACGACCATGCTTTTAACATATTATAAGTTTTATGACACAGGGCCTGTCCCATTTTGATGCCAGGGAAGCTTAAATCTTGCCCTAGGTCCATCTAGTCTCTTTGTGAGGACCCTCCTACTAACCAAAGGCAACTGAAGCTTAAGTGAAGTAAATATGACAGATGTCCAGGAGTAAATATTATCCAGAGTCAATTAATCCCAGGTTATAAAAGCATAGCATAAACTGTCTTCTGTGTCTATACACAAAGGACATTGCTCTAAAGTAAATTATGCAAAAGACATAAGAGAAAGAGAAAAATCAATATTTCATTTACAAATACAAAATCCAGAGTCCTGAGAAAGATGTGATCTTACAAGTCCCAGGATCTGATCTGGGAATATTGCCAATTAACAGATAGGGGAAGCAGAACATAGAGAAGTGAAAGATAAACACTGAGTAATGAGAGTGCCTCAAGAGCACTTTGATGAGTATGACCCAATAAACCTAAGCTTCCTGTGGCAAGGAAGAAAGGACAAACCAATGTTATGCTACACAAGCAAACAAACAAACAAACAAACAAACAAACAAAATATATGAGTGGATGAAGAAATGATGACATGCTATTCAGATCTAAGAAAAAGTGAAATTCTGAAGTTGCTATAACCTGGATTAAACTGAAAATTGAGTCAAAGGGAAAAGGACAAATACTGAATAATCTCATTTGCATACAGAGTATAATAAACATCATAGTGTAATAAAATATAATCTATGATAATAACTAGGATATTATGCCTATAAAACTGTCTCTGCTAAGCTGAAGAGGGTTATGAGAAGGACCTAGAGACAGTGGTGGAGAGATACAGATTCATAAAACATTTACATAATTAGTTTTGTAAACTGGTGTGGCTAAGCTGAAGAGGGTTATAAGAAGGACCTAGAGACAGTGGTGAAGAGATACAGATTCATAAAATATTTATATCATTAGTATTGTAAAGTTTTGTGGCTAAATTAAAAAATAAAAATGGCTTAGAGCTATTAACAAAAGATAAAAACTGGAAAAAAACAAATGCCCAAGAATAGATGAGTTAAGAAATAGTGGTGTTTTTCATTAATGGGATATTTCCTAACCATAGGGAAAGATGAAATCTACCTTTTTCCATTTTTCTACAACACGGTTGGAAATAGAGGGTAGCATGCTAAATGAAAGAAATCAGATTGAGAAGAACATAGTTTAGATGATATATCTCACTTACATGAAGTACTTATACATGAATATCAACCCCCCAAAATGGTCATTCAAACAATGACCATTAGAACAAAACCCTAGGATGTTGAATGGAGCTAGCAGAGCTAACATTACCAAGAAGGGAGTAGTGTATGAAAGATGATTAGGGATGGATTGGGGAAGAGATGGAAAGACTAGAACTTACATAAGGAGAATGGTTGAGAGTATTTGGCTCCTTGGTGGATGTGTAGGAGCAGTAATTGCATGTACCCAAAACATAGATACTAGATGAAATGATTATAAGTCATTTTACCTCAATAATAATAATAATAATAATAATAATAATAGTAAAACACTATATTTTAAGAAGTTTTCTAGAGTTACAGAATAGCAAATTAGATTATCAGTATTCACACTCAGGATAAAATAACTATAACTGAGGGTAGATATAATAATTGGAAGAAATGGAGCAGAGTGAGGCAGTTCTGTATATGTTCTCTTCTTGTATTTTCTGCCCATTCTCATGGTGAAGCTGATAGTGAAGAAGATAACTTTTCACAGAGGCCTATAAAATCTTAGTGAAATATCTTGGTGGAAAACTGACACTGGAAAAAAAGAAGATAGTATTTAAAGAGAACATAACTGACCAATTACTAATCTATTAGATTTGCTTATTTGCTTGATTTTAAAGTTACCTTCATTTTATTAATGATTGATTGATTGATTTTAGTAAAGCCAGCTAGTTTTTATTGAATGATACTTATTTAGAAAGATGTAGGGGGATAGAATGAGAGGGGATACATGTTCAAGAGATTACATGGGCTTTGTCAGAGTGGAAAAGCCAAGAGGTATAGAGACAAGCAAGTAGTACAGATGCTCAAGAGAGAACACTGGCTTGAAGAGCAAACCACCCTTTGCTTTAGAATAACCTTGTCTTAATCCCCTTCAATCACTATCTGTTATTCCCTACTCTTCTTTTCTCAAATGGGTGGATATGCATCCTGCAAAAGCTAAGAATGACTTGAGTAACTAAGTCCAGCATACTTAAACTCTCTTGGATATTCTACTAGACATGTTATAAATATTCTTTTAGTGTCTACTTTCACTTTTCAACTATGCTCAAGCATGCACATCAATTCTCCTATATTGGATTCTGTGTGACAATATTAATCATAACGTACATTATGGTCCTAATATATTGAACGACTAAGAAGTAAATTTTGATTGGCCCTTATGATGAGTTTATTGTAGAAACTAAGGAGCACAAGATGTATGTGATTCCTTAGATATAAAATCCACAGATCTTAAGGCAGAGTTGAAGATAACATAGTAGATACAGATCAGTGGATTGATATTCAAATACATATAAATCCTGAAAACCTACAGAAAAATACTCTCTAAAATGTAAAGAGGCCATAGTCCAACATTCTTGTTGATTAGTAACTGGTATAAAACACCTAAAACTAACTCTAACACCAGTTAATTTTAATCTCTCTAATTTCTGGAGTAGGCCCTCACTAATCATGATTACTACTATGAATAAAACTAATCTCAAATCCCTTATTGGAACAGTTTATATTTTATATAATTAATTTAAACATTTTGGCAACTTTGCCTTTTATATTTTGTGTGAGAAAAGGCAAAGTTATTCCACAAATAGACAAAAAATATTCTGTTGAAATAAACATCAAATTGAATTAATTTATTTATGAAAATTATTTTTCACAGAGATAGTGAATCATAAAATTTTACTTATTCAAAACATAATAGTTTGCAAAAAATTACTAATCATTCGCTATTATTTTTATAAGATAAAATGTACTATTGAATTGCATTATCTAAAAACCATATTCTTTACATTAAAAAATGTCTGCTTCTACTCTGAGTAAATATATGTCTGTAGAAAAATAAGTCCACATGTAAAATCTATAATTTAACCAAGTATAAAAATTTTGTCAGGCATAAAGTGTTTTAAGAATTAATTGGCCAAATAACTTAAAATATACTGTGCTAGCAAACAGTTAAACTTTAGGGAAAGATATTTAATAACTGAAAGTTTATGTGTAGTACTTGGAAAGTGATTATATAGTATAGCATTGAAAATTTCTTTCTAGAAGAGGCAAGTCAATATATTTGGATATGCCTCAAAATTATGCTGGGACATATAGCTGGAAGTCTGAGATACCTATAGTTGTACAGTGTAGACTGTTGTAATCTCACTCTGTTATTTTAAATTTGCATGATAGCAAATAAATAACTACAGAAATATATGTGGCTACTTCTTGTTGAACTGGAACTAGAAAGCTACAAAATTATTAAATAATAAATAATGAAACATCTTCCTTCAAAGTCAAACACTGATCTAAGCAGATAGGGGAATCAGTACAGATCATTAACGATGACAAATGAAAATAACAATTGGATATTGGAGTATTAAAAATACAAGAAACAATTGTTTTCCACAGAGAGTCTACAATATATTTGAGTAAGCAACATCCTTTGTATTTCATGATTATGTAATTTACAATGTGCATCCTAAGGGAAAGCTCTGTTTAATAGAAAATAAATTAGGATTTACAGGAGGGAGGAATTAATTCTAAGTTGGATAATTGAATCTTCTAGCGTCGATGAAGTTTTGTTTTAAGGGGTTGCTAAGTTAAAAAATTTAGTCACAAGAAGAAAATGCATGAATGGTTTACAAGTTGTTACCAAAAATGGACCATGTGTAATGAACAATATGATATTTTATTATCAAAATGATGAGTATACCATTAATATTCTATTCATTGAAACTGTTAGATTTATAAAGGGAAGTGACTATGTTCTATATTTGTAGTGGAAAGCAACCTTGTATGCTAAAAAGATGAAATAAACTTTGACTTCATGGTAATAATCATTCAGATATGGGGTTTCGATGTAAAAGCTAGGAAAATAAAACAATATGTGATGTAGGTTTTTTTAAATGGAATTTAAAATAGTAAGGAGTATGTGAGTACAACATAAAATGGCTTCATAATTGGAATGTTAAGCTTGGCTAAATATCTACTCCAGTATGTATCTCAGACCATAGTGATGGTTGATGTATTTATTGTTAAATATTTTAGAGTATGTTCAGTTATATTTGATTTTTCCATAAAACACACACCTTATAAACAATTCTCAACACATTTTTCTCATTTAGCATTCAATTTTACTTCTCAATGACAGTTAAATTCTTAGAATGTGGGGTTTCTTAGAAAAGTATATTGCTCTGTTGTTCCTGAAAGTGAATTGTTGGAATCTCCAATTCCAACAAGAATTTGAAGGAAATTATTTCAAGAGGAATTATACTTCTGGTAGATCTCAATAAAGTTTTAATAAAAGTAAAGTAAACTTCATTTGTTTTCTAGAAATAACTTTTAAAACTCTGAATATCATTTATTGTTAAAATTCAGAAATTAGAGAATGTAGAGAAAAGGTTATATACTTCTGACATAAATTTTATTAAAATGATTTAACAAGATTTGTTCTGATATTGTTTCATTCAAAAATTAATAAAAACAGATAAAAATCTGATGTATAAGGAAGGCAGGTATTCCACAATTGAAAAAAGATAGTTTTCTATGTAATATTAATGAAAGGCAAGTCATTTGACCATTGTTATTTTTGGTGGAAAGAGGGTTTTCTTCCAGGTCATGCTCAGAGATTGTTAGGTCCCAGACACTTGCCAATTGCAGAGAATGGTTGAATGCTAGGTCCTCTAATATAGCACTTCTTAAGGTCATGCACATTGGGATTAAAGATAGACCTTACATAGGCAATAAATGTTCCTCTGATATCTAAGTTGACTCTCTGCTACCTTTAATTTTTCTAAGGAAAGTATAGTGTAACAGATAAAATCCAGTGTAAAAAAATCCAGTGATATAATGGACTAGTATGGAGCCTACAGATAAGCAAAAGTGGGTTTCAACTCTGCCTCCATGACTGTTTTGCTGAATAATCAATACGTTTTCACTTGTATCACTTGTATTGCTTGTCATTCCATTGCTTATCGATTTGCTTGAGTGGGCACCAGTAATGTCTCCATTCGTCCCTGTCTTGTGCTAGTGTATCCCAATGTCCCAATGGCATCTGCTCGCCTGCTCGATCCAGGAACACAAAGAGCCTCAAACTGTTCATTCAGGGTTCTTTTTTTTTTTTTCTTTTTGGGTCATACTCATTGATGCACAGGGATCGCTCTTGGCTCATGCACTCAGGAATTACTCCTGGCCATGCTCAGGGGACCATTTTGGATGCTGGGATTAAAACCTTGGTAAGCTGTGTGCAAGGCAAACGCCCTACCTGCTGTGCTATTGCTCCAGCCCCTCACTCAGGGTCTTGAGGAAGAAGTCTGACCATCTCATAGGTGGGAGGCCAGGCATTCTTTTGACGTTTCGTGGAATCCAATGCATTTTAATATAAATATATTGAAATATTCAATATTTAACATTCAATATTATATGTGCTTTTCCTTACTAAGCAAATATGAGCAGTGCTGTTTTCACCAATAAACATATAGATTTATTTTAAATCAGTATGGTAAATAACGTAGATTGGTTTTGTAGTTTTTAAATGAACTAAAATAGAAAAGTCTAAATTCAGTAGTGTCTGCCTCATAACAAATATATGTAAGGTAAAATAAGAAATTTTGATAGAACTACATTTGCATGAACACATCAGATGAAAAATTAAAATGGTTTCTATATACCTTCTGGGTTAAATATTTATATATATAATATGGATATATACAGATCTATCTAAATATCTATCTATCTATCTATATTAATGGCTCAAGATTCTAAACTACTAATGAAAGGAGTGGGGAAGGCTGTGCATTTTGTTGCAAGAACACTTCTGTAGACTTGTAAAATTCAATTTTATATCCTGCTTCTGTTAAGAGCTGCATTCAAGCTTATAGAAGACAAAGGCTACTCCCCCTTACATAAAGTGCTGTATGTGTTGACGTTACTTGTGGTAAGATATTGACACCAAAGCAAATGTGTGGAGAGCCTCCATGGAACCGTGCTTCGTGAACACCTGTTTCTTGTTGGTTGCACCGTGCTTCGTGAACAACACCTGATGGGGAATCAGGATGTCTAGTCACGCTCACAAGTTATGGCTGGTTTATCAGCTGCAGACACTTGAGGGCAAACAGGCAGGGAGAAGTATATAAGGGGGGAAGTCACCTAGCTAGTCGGTTCTCCCTCATGCGTCCCCCTTTCCTCCTTACTCCTCGTCCCCTTTCCTGATTTCTTCTCTAACGCATGAGAAAGTTCCTAAATAAATCGCAGCCAAAAGGATCTCCGAGTTGCGTGTTTCTTCGCTGGACGAAGCGGCGCGCGACACAAATGAACAATTTTGACAGTGTGGCTTCTTCTGCCACTTCGGGAACATTTTAATTCTTTATATATTTTTTTAAATTTTTATTTTATTGAATAACCATGACAAAAGTTACAAAGCTTTCAGGTTTAAGTCTCAGTCATATAATGATCAAACCCCCATCCCTTCACCAGTGCACATGTTCCACCACCAAGAACCCCAGTATACCCCCCTCCCACCCCTAACCCCCCGAGTGGCTAATGATCTTCACTTTATTCTCTCTATACTTTAAATACATTCAATATTTCAACAGAGAAATCACTATTATCATTTGGAATTTTCCCCCAACAATCAACCCTGCTGAAAAGGCATCATTTGATAATTTGTTTTCCATTGCTGAGAATGAAGGTTTTGTATTTCTGCTATTTTGGCTCAGTTCACAGTCTAGATGCATTTTGATCAGAAGCCGTGGGGTGCCAAAATGGGTTAGTAGACCTCCCGGATCATAGTCTTTAAGGAGCAGAGGGGCCATGCCATGCTCAGCTGCTCCGGATCTCATCTGGCCGGAGAGTGTGCCGGTAACACACACACCCATCCCATGATCTCTTGTGCTCCACATCACTGCAAGCTCGTACCTCTGGGTTGTGAGTTCTAGGAGACAGCTGACGCCACATGGGCATTGCTGCTGCCACTGCTATCTTTGCTATTTCCCCCATAGAAAGAATGCGTTGAGAGAGAAAATCCTTCCCCCTTCCTGGGCGGCATGGGGTTGTAGCTCAGTTTGCAGTCTAGATGCATTTTTATCAGAATCCACGGGGTGCCAGAAAGGGTTAGTAGACCTCCCGCCGGATCATAGTCTTTAAGGAGAAGAGGGGCCGTGCCATGTGCGGCTGCTCCGGATCTCATCTGGGTCTTAATTCTTTATATTTTCAAGTAAATCTCCAATCATATATAGCACAAACTAAAAACTAACAGTCACAACAGCAAATGAATCTTTTTAGTGAGGTACCTAAAATATTTCTACTAATGAAAACGCAAAATGTGGAGTAAACCTGCCCTTTCCCCAACAGCTTTAAAGCCAAAATTCTGAACCTAAAAACATCACGTATATGTGCAAATGTGCTAGTAAACTTTAGCTGTACCAGCAAGTAACAAAGAAACAGAAAATCTTCATTTTGAGAATGTTTAATACAATGACTTTAAAAAAAAAAGGAATTTCAGTTTAAGAAATGGACCAAAGTAAACTCTAATTCCCTGGTATGAAAACATCAAACCCAAAAGCTATATTTAACCACTATTAAACAAAAACTCTTTCATGGTCTAGAAAAGTAGATGGGCACTTTGAACTAAGGTAAGCCTCTGAACTAAAGTGCAGGGGAGAAGTATACCTCTAAAACCCAAAAGATGAGTACTTCATGAGTAAGCCAAGTAAAGGGATGCATGCTTATATTATACCATGGAAATGGGAGGAGGAACCAACATCAGTAAATGAGAAATAGAATAAAAAGCACAATATGTTTATCCAAGTCAATATCATTAAAAAATCTATCAAATTCTGGTCAACCAAAGATTCTTCAAATTTTCTGAAATCACACTGGTGATATATGCTGCCTCCAAACTTGAAATTACATATATACATACAAATACACACATGAAACAAGGAACATATGCTTAAATTAATGAGCTCTTTACTTAATATGGGTTTGTTCAGACTATAGAAGACTGTCACCCAATAAATAGCATGGATTTGAAGAGCCCTCTATATTATTAGCCATTATATTAGACAGAATATTCAATCTCTATGCCTGCTTACAAAATATGAGTAGTTTTGCCATCACAAAATAGTTGTATTATTTTTAGATAGCTGTACTTGGCATTTATAATGGCAATAAATGCAATAAAGCTTAGACCTCAGCATGGTGTTCATTATTATGTGTAGGAATTAGAATAGGAATACTTTCCTTAGCATTTTATAGTTGTGGAGAAAATATTGCCAATTGTGCCAACCTTAGTTTTATAATTTTCCTCAAAAAAACCCTGTCTGACTCCATGACATTCTTGTTATAAACTGAATTATCTGTCCTTCTCGATTAGTTCATGAGTTTCCTGGGCACAAGTCATTGTCCCATTTTTCTCCATGCACTTCAGAATCATGTCCTGGTTTCATGATAAGGCATTATTTTATTTAAATTCAAAATTAATTCCATACCTGAATGTGATGGGTTAAACTTCAAAATAGTGTTTATTTTCACTTACAAATTTTATCTTTCTCTTCTACACAGGGAAAAATGTTTCCTATGCTAAAATATTACCTATCTGTCATTCTAAACCATAATGTTACATAGTTATAATTTATCAGTTTATAGGAGCCAGGATCATTGTTTTAAATTCAAATGGGCTCTAGTTTATGATAGTTTGACTTGTTATTTTTAAAGATTATGAAAGTGAGAGAACAATATGCATTTAATAGAAACCACACTTCAAATTCTAATTGTTTTTTTGGTAGCAGTGTTCAGTACACACTATGATGATGGTGAGCAGAGGCTGCAAGCCCATATTTCAGTTAACCACAAGATAAGGAGAGCAAACAAAGATACTTTACAGCATGGTATGTTTGGAAATGGGCTGGAGCGATAGCACAGCGGATGGGTCATTTGCCTTGAACGCAGCTGACCTGAGTTTGATTCCTTCGTCCCTCTCAGAGAGCATGGCAAGCTACTGAGAGTATCCCACCTGCATGGCAGAGCCTGGCAACCTCCCAGTGGTATATTCTATATGCCAAAAACAGTAACAACAAGTCTCATAATGGAGATGTTACTGGTGCCTGCTCAAGCAAATTGATGAACAATGGGACTGCAGTGCTACAGATAATGGATTTACTGGGAGCTATACCTAAGTCAAGAAACATTCACACTGATAACAGAATTCAGTTTGTCAGAAAGACGAAAATGGTTTCATGAATTGCTTGCTCCTTCCTTCCTTCCTTCCTTCCTTCCTTCCTTCCTTCCTTCCTTCCTTCCTTCCTTCCTTCCTTCCTTCCTTCCTTCCTTCCTTCCTTCCTTCCTTCCTTCCTTCCTTCCTTCCTACTTTCTGCAGCATTTATCAATGCGGACATAGTACAGCCTAAGAACATCTATTAGTATAGGTCTGGTTTTTTTGGAGATTTTTTAAATAATCTATAGACTTAACTTTCTCATGTTTTAAAAATTTTAGTTATGCTAAGACTTCTGCATTCAGTTGTTTTGCATTAAGTGATAAACTTCAACATTGTGCAGGCATCATTCAGTTGGTGCATTTGTGCTCTATCTATAATAGCTGTCATATTTATTAACTAACTGCTTATACCTATGGAAAAGCATGTTAAACATAATATGTAAGCACCGGTGGAGGGATGGGTGTTTGATCATTGTGAGATTGTAACCCAAACATGAAAGCTTGTAACTATCTCACAGTGAATCAATAAAATTTTAAAAATTAAAAAAAATCAGTCATCTCCTGATACACTACATTGAGTATTTTGTAAAGTAAAAGTAACTAATCTTGTTTAAAAAATTCACATACAAGACTTAATCTGTAACATGTTAGTAATCTATAACAACATGTATGAAACAAGGCTCAATTGCTCTAGGGTGAGATACAAAATTTTCACACGCTTTTTTCTAATGAAATTTTTTTGATCATTTTTAGTGAATTGTTCATAACAAGCAATGCAAAATAATTTACTTAGGTCCTTGCTATTGGGACAGAGTTGAGTGGTGGTTGGGAAATTTGGAAATGATGTTACTGGGAAGTTGTTTTGGTGATGGAATTGGTGTTGGAATATTGAATTTGCAATAAATCACCATGAACAATTTTATAAAAATTAAATTAAATTTTAAAAAATCTCATTATGTTAGTTAGAGAGAAGTAAAACTGAATCTCAAATTCCTTGTCTACATTGGCATTTGCTACAAAGAAAGCAGGGTGACAGTACTAGGTAAGGTAAGTCCCTAACTCCTAGAAATAAGATTTGAAAACATAATATATAGTTTATATGTATTATGTAACATATAATATGAAGTTTTCCAAGGGGCATTGAATACAGACACAATCTAATACCTCTATGTAAAGAATAGAGTTTGAAATGTCTCAAAAAGGTGACATTCAACATATTTCTAGAAGTACACAAGTCCAAATTCTACCATACTGACATACCAGTGGTACTACACCAAATTGGATGGGAATGTAACACAGAAGCCATAAAATCTGGACTGACAAAAGCATTAATACAGAAGGCTTGAGGTGCAACAACAGCTTAGTAAACCCTCAGGAAAGGACTTGATGACTCTATGATGAGATACAAAAAATTTTTTTTTCTTTTTTGGGTCACACTTGATGATGCATAGAAGGTACCCCGGGCTTGGCACTCAGGAATTACTTCTGGTGGTGCTCAGGGGATCATATGGGATGCTGGGAATCGAATCTGGGTCAGTCTCATGCGAGAAAAACGCCCTACCCACTGTACTATTGCTCCAGCCCAGAGATACAACAATTTTCACATATTTTCTTCTACAGAAATATTTTCAATCAGTCTGTTAACCATTTAGTGATAACAAGCAATATAAAGTACATTGTTAGCAGGGGCAGGCTTGAGGGGTGGTTGATAAACTGGAGACAATGGTGGAAGGAAAGTAACAGTAGAGGTGGAATTGGTCTTGGAATATTGATTGCTTGTAATAAATCAACAAAAATAATCTTGTAAACCACAGTGTTTAAAGAAAATGTGTGTGGGGGTGGGGGAGGGGATGTGCCTCTTTGTCCAGCCATGTATCTTGTAGGACTTTTTAATGGATATCAACTAAAATGTATTATTCAATAGATTCATTCAATTGATTATAAAAATCCAGCCTCAAGAAATTTACAAGATTTCAAAATTTCATTCTTTGGCTTTTTTGCAACTAATATGTCTTAAAAATGTATAAACAAATACCTTTTTATAGTTAATTTGAAGGTACTAGATTTTAGTATTTTATATGCGAAACAAAGATTGTGTGGACACCACTACTCATTGCAGCACTCAGGGCAATAGCTAAGTTTTGGAATAATCCTATACGTCCAATGAGAGATCAGTGGGGTCATGAGATGTGTTATATATGCACAATAAAATACCATGCATCTTTAAGTAATGATGAATTCAAACAAGTCATATGAACATCGATGGAACTGGAAGACATCATGGTAAGTGAAGTTAGCCCAAAGGAGGATAAATACAGGATGACATGACTTATATGTGGTATTTAGAATAGCTGAATGAGGGAATACAATGTTTTAAAGGGGCCAAGATCAACCTTGGCCCCAGAGTATAAAGGGAAGAAGGAAAGAGTAGAGGGCAGAAGGAAAAGAAGCAGATAAAAAGCAATGGAGGGCAGGTCAGTGGATACACTACAAAGGAATGATGGAGCCAAATATCCATACCAGAGAGTCTGAAATCAAGAGGCTCCAAACTTTACTAACTAAACATAGAAAGATGCCCATCAAAATATCAGGCTGGAGGGACGGGGTTGGAGAAGATACAGAGGAACCTGGGGACACAGAGGGAAGGAATCTGACACTGGTGGTAGAATTGGTGCTGCAATATTTTATGTCTAAAACTCGCTATCAATAGCTTTAGTTAAAAAAAAATCTAAGAAAACAAACAGAAATATAATCCTATTATCACATCACTGAGATGAAGAATAATAATACATTATATAGTAAACTAAAATTATTTCCTTTTACTAATATACACTTTATGGCATATAAAGAAGCATTTATCTTTCATTATAACTACCATTCTATGAGCTGTTAAATTTCCTTCAAACTTGTGAGGACTTAGCATCTGGACTGTTTTCTCTCTTTTACTGTTTATTTGACTTCATTTTGTGAGCTACACTGACTTTATAGGTAACACAGCAAATGATATTTACATCTATGTCCTAGGTCTTCTAAGTTTGCATGTTCTCTCATGCCATCCACTCGATTGAACTAGATTTCAGTCAGAGACACCTACATGATTCAAAGGTGTTTCTTTGGAAGAGTGATGGCTGTTATCAAAGGTATTAGTTATATCAGAGAAATCATAACTGTGGGGATCTAGCCCAGGACAGACCACAGGAATCTATTTAGCTTTCTTAAGACTCTTTTTACAGGAGCCCACATTCTAGAATAACTTCATTTTCTGCCCCTGAGCAAGGAATTCAGATACAGGCACCCCGGTTCGCAAGAAGGGTGGTGGTCAGACCAGATAACCAGACCCATATCACATGACCCGTATCACAAGACCCAGGACTGCCCCCAGAACCGGGACATTTCTGAATATTGGCGCGAATACTGATCGCTAAAACCATAGGCTAAGGAGTGATGTCCTTTTAAATGGATTGGTTAAGAAAGTTTGCAATATTACAAATCTATTGGCTATGAAATGCGCGGGCTCTGCTGTAACGGCCGGGGAAGGGCTATATAAGATCTCCTTTGGAGAAGCTCGGGGTCTTTTGCCCAACCTGCTGGACCTGCGTGTCCGTGTAGGAGGCTGGACCCTGGCTAGCCAGTCTTACAATAAACCCTGCTTGCTGTTTGCAGTCTCTGGAGTCTCTGTCGTTATAGGGAGATCTCGATCCGCGCCCTAACAATAACTTAATTCATTTATTTTAGTTTATATTCCTTCTGATGGAGGCATAGTAGACTTAATGAGAACTTGAAATATGCTAATTAATGATTGTCAGAGAAAAGGCAAAAGTTGCAAACAGAAATCTGATATCTATTTGTTATCTTGAATAAAAAAGGATAGATGGAGAGGCATTTGACTCACACATAGCTGACTTAGTATTAATTCCTAGCATAGTATGTGGTCCCCTGCATTTTGCCTGAAGTCATCCTTTAGTAGTGAGTCAGGAATAAATCCCTTGCACCATTGAGTAATCCCCCAAACAAACAAACAAACAAACAAAAACAAAAAAAAACAGAAAGTGAGAAGATTAAAATTAGATGGCTTTAAATAAAATGTGTAGAGGTCTAGGTTTATATTTTAATTCTTACCAATGGATATGGAAAATATCATTAGTAAATCTCAAGAAATAAGTCTTGGTTATGGGAATAGTTGTGACACATTAAAGTTGATAGAACAAAGGTCTAGTAAAATCTAAACCTCTAAACCTCATATAATTTAATGAGCTTCTTTGCTGGCTACCGAAAATTCAAAGTTCTAAAATTATTTATGATAAGTAAATCACTATAAAATTATGTACTTTGGTAGTTTCTCTTTTGTGTAGACAAATGTAATCCTGAATACTGTAGCTGACTTTTATCTGTCATCATGTTTTTACTTGTGTCAGTAATACTGTCAATCCATATCATTCTTGTCATTCTCATTAATTATATGATTTCAGTACTTTGCAAAAATGTTAAAATTTTGTTGTTTTTGGCCTTTTATAGCCTTGTATAAACATCAATCTCTATGATTCTTTACTCATTATAATGTACTCATTATACATTCCTTTTTTTTTTTTTTTTTTTTTGCTTTATGGGTCACACCTGGGAATGCACAGGGGTTACTCCTGGCTCTGCACTCAGGAATCACCCCTGGCATGCTCAGAGGACCATATGGGATGCTGGGAATTGAACCCAGGTCAGCAAGGCAAACACCCTGCCTGCTATACTATTGCTCCAGCCCCTTATTATACATTCAAAAATTAAATAACATTTTTGGACTGATTTTAATTGATATTTCTCCAATAATATCTAGAGATGCTACATACAACTGCTAGTCACATGACCTACTTCAATAGTTATATTTATTATAAATTTTCTTAATAGTGAAATCCTTTCCTATTTTATCTCCTCAATTTACTATTCTTTGTATATTAGTTATATGTTATCACAACACACATGCTAATTTATTTCTCAAATGTTTAAATTATTCTAAATAAGTCTTAATTAATGTTATTATGGTTATATAATCACAAATTCCAGATAATTTTTCTAGTACCCTTATGTAGGACCAATGACTGCAAACTCCACGCTTCTAGGGATGGGGGACTGGTCGCTCCTTAACATCTCCCTATCCCAACAGGGTCCTGGCTCTCATGCCCACGAACTGCCTCCAGAGTCATTTAAGCACACAAACGACCATTATCCAAAAACTCACAAATAAAGCTTTAAACAAAGTTACTTGCTGCAGAGATGTCTCCAGACCCTAATTATTAAAAATTTTAGAATACCAGGTGCACGTGGCAGTGTGACATCTCATGCTATTTATAATAAGCAATACAAAGTAGATTCTCTAGCATCTGCCCGTTGAGCAGGCCTGAGTGGTGGTGGGAAATTTCAAAGTAATTGTTGTGGGAAGGTGTAATGATGCTGGGACTAGTGTTGAAATATTGAATGTAATCCATTATTGTAAATAACTTTATGAAAATAAAATTTTTAAAAGGAAACAAAAAAGAATAGTAAACTGTTAGCGTTTTATCTTTCTCTTCCGTAAAGAGTTTGAAAACCTAAAAAGAAACTATTGTACTTTAGAAATGAAAATATCATCATATAAGCTGATGTAGCTATCAAAACCTGACTTATTAGAGAAGAGCAAGGTGACTAATATATATAGATATAGATATACATGCATATGTATTATATAATATATATGCATATATATTATATATATAACTATGAATGGTTGAGTTGAAAGAACTGTAGAGTTAATAGTTGAGAAAATCATAACAAAAATGTGTAAATGTAGGTCAAGAGAAAGCTAGTGGTATGTCATCATTGACTCAAATATATGTGAAGAGAAATTTTTGTACCAGATCTCATGCAGTGCTAAGGAAACAAGAGCTCTCCTCTGACTAATCTCAGATTTCGTATGATATGATTTTAGTGAAGATCTTCAGGTATATCCACCAATCAATTTGTAACAAGCCTCTTTTTAGTGTCTTATTAAATTTAGTGGATTGAGTATATTTCTATGCCTTGTGAGAAAAACATCTTAGTCAAAATGGTCAAGATGTTATGAGAATTGGAAGAGCAATCATACTCATGGGACTGTAATTTTCAGTGAAGTGATATTTTACCACCTTAGTCTTTTATGAAACCCTATCTTTCTTTGATATCTTAATGTCTAGAGACACAAACTTAAGCATCAATAAAGCCTTCTAGAAAGATATGAATGCATTCAGTATCTTGAAAATAATCATGTTTAAATCCATTTTTCTTGTGATTCATAGTAACTCCTACCAATATGTTTACTACAGATGAATAAAACAAATAAATGTAGTTTCTAAAAAAAATTTACACAACAGTAAAGAAACATAACTCAAAAGGGCTCACATTTTAGATGGATGGCCTATACATGTGTCAAGTAAGAAAGATGATTGTTGAAATTGGAAAAACAAAATCTTAGATTTTGTAGCAGAGGGAAAGTGTTCTTTACATGTGCCTTGAACATTTTATTTATGTTTGTTAATTAAATGATTCATGTAGCACTGTTGTCCCGTGGTTCATCATTTTGCTCAGGTGGGCACTAGTAACATCTTCATTGTGAGGCTTGTTATTAGTGGTTTTGGCATATCGAATACGCCACAGGTAGCTTGCCAGGCTTTGCCAGGCAGTTGGTATACTATCGGTATCTTTCCTGGCTCTCTGAGAGGAACTGTCACTGGTCACTGTCATCCCAATGCTCATCGATTTGTTCAAGCGGATATCAGTAACGTCTCTCATTGTGAGAATTATTGTTACTATTTTTGGCATATCCAATAATCCATGGGTAGCTTGCCAGGCTCTGTCATGTGGGCGAGATACTCTTGGTAGTTTGCCAGGCTCTCCAAGAGGGATGGAGGAATCAAACCTGGGTCGGTTTGTGTGCAAGCAAATGCCCTACCCTCTGTGCTATTGCTCCAATTCTGCAGGTCTGTGGAGCTAGGAAAATGTTTTTCAGATGGGTGAAGTAATTAATTCGGTAGTTGATATAAATACAAATTTAAGGTACTATAGATGAGATATAGGAGAGACAACCCAAAAATTAGGAAGCAAAGTTGATTATGGAATTTTCGAAAAGAAAATAAGCATCCATTTACCTTTCTATTTGAATTGTCAAGAAATTGGCTATTTTTGTTAGTCAATTGTCTAATGAAAGAAAAGTTAAAATATTAGTATAATACAGGTGTAAACTTCACATTCTTTTTATGATGCCTAGCAACTTGTGATAGAGTTCAGGAATGCGCCTACTTACCAGAACAACAACTTTTATTTCAAAGCACTTTAGAGGGAAGACATCTTAATCAATAAAGTTCCATTTGGTCAAATCCTGAGCAAAATGTTTTCATATTTATTTGTAGATAGCAAGATTGGAACGCCTGAGTCATATGAAAAGAACAAGCCTAAGTATAGTAGAATTTTCAATTTTTAAAGAAATATAGGCTTCTTTTTTCCACTTCAACTGAAATAGCATGCTTCATTTGTTTATTTTGTTAAATATTTAGTCTGTTGTGGGAGATGAGGACAATTTAGAAAAGAAGCATATATCTTTCCCTCCAGTAGCATAAACTACTTGGACTGATAAAACATTTAATAATGCAATTGTGGAACACTTTTGTAACGATAATTAAAGTTCTTGTGCTTTATTTTTTTTGTAAAACTGGAATTTGAATTGTTACTGTAAGGATTTCAAAAAGTGTTGATGGTGATTTTCTAATCAAACCATTCTTCTATTACTTTTACTTTTTTCCTTACATTGTCATCATATATATATATATACATATAATACATATATAAATATATGTTTTCTTCTTTAGTGTTTAGTAGAATTTACCAGTGGCGATATCTGGATATCCACTTTTATTGAGAGGTATTCTTAATATTTATTCACTATTTCTATTTGTTTTTGGTTTATTCAGTTTTCTGTTTCTTCTTGATTTTGTTTTGATAGATTGCATGTCGCCAGAAATACCTGTTTTACAAAGACCAGACATTAAATTTTTGAGGCTATCATTATTCTCTTATAAAACCAAGAGAAAGACACTGCAAGATATGGGAACACTTAGCCAACCTTCCAGATAAACACAGATGCAAAAGTTCTCCATAAGATCTTAAGACAAATTAACATCACATTCAAAGGATTATGTATGTCGAGCAAATAGAATTTATCCCAAAGATGCAACAATTGTTAAACACAGTTAAATAAATCATTAAAAATTTTTAAAAGTTGAGTCTCGGCCGGGCCGGCACCGGCTTGAGCTCTGCTGAGATTCGACCCCGGTGGCCACGCTTTTGCATAGCCGCTTTGCTGCTGCTCTGGAAAGAAGCGGCGTGGTGTCTGCCATATTATGGAACTTTTAAAGAGGTATGAACTTGGTGGCGCGGGGGGGAAAAATGTGAAAATGTGTTTTAAACTTGAAACAGCAGGACCCTTGGGCAGTCTCGGGCCGGGGCCGGCACTGGCTCGAGCTCCACCGAGATTCGACCCGGGTGGCCGTGCCTTTGCACAGCCGCTTTGCTGCTGAATACCCAGGGTCCGGAACCAGCTATATGACTTCTGGTCCCAGCAAGTGAACTAAGCTTTTGCTCCATGCTGCCCCAGGAAGGGAGATGAAGCAATTTCCAACTTAAATCTTTCTGGACTTAATTACTAAAATACAGAAATCCTAAACCGCGCGGCCGCGGTAGACTTTATATCTCTTCATTCTCATCAGTGGAAAACTAATTATCAAATGTTTCCTTGTCAATAGGGCCATATTTTGAGGGGATAAACTCCAACAAGAATCGTGAGTTCTGTGTTGAAACTCTAACAATAGTGAGTTTTGGGTTGAAATATGGAATGTATTCAAGGTAAAGAGAAAATGAAGTGAAATTTATCAGTTATGCAGGTGGGGGTGGGGGAGGTATACTTTTTTTTTGGTGGTGGAATATGGGCACTGGTGAAAGCACAGGTGTTTGAGCATTGTATAAGCCTGAGAACTTTGTAACTTTCCACATGGTGGTTCAATAAATTAAATTAATAAAAAAATTAAGTTACTTTAATAAAATAAATAAACACACACATACTAATATCAGAAGTTTCAGGGAAGAATTTAACAAAGTTAAAATTCTACTGAATAATGAACGCTCACATTTAACATATGTATCAGGAAAAACTAAAAAGAAAAACTAAAAAACTAAACTAAAAACTTTTCCTAAATTCTAGAAAGGTGATGAAGCCCACTCTCACCACTTATATTCAACATAGTATTGAAAGTCACAACAGTAGCTATTAGTCAAGAGAAATATAAATAAAAATGCTCATAGTAGAAAGGAAGAAGAAAATTTTACATGTAATATAATCATATATGTAGAATAGATAATCAAGACAAATAATGGTGGAAATATAAAAGAATTTAATAATGTTGCAGCAACAAATATGCAAAATCAACCACATTTCTACACACACATACTAATTTATAACAAAATATATAAACAAAACATTCTTTTTGAGGACCAGAAAATAACACAATACTTAACAGAATGCAGAGATAAAGACCTATTCAATTACACTAAAATTATATTTATTAAAGTACTGATAAAAGACAAATAAGTAGAAGAACACCTGTGTAGATTGGAAATAATATTATTAAAATTTGGATTCTACTAAAAACAATATCTATTTTCCATGGAATTTCTAGCAAAGTTTCCATAGAATTCTTTAAAGAAATCAATAAAATAATATAAAATAAAGGATCAGAAAAGACAACAAATAATCAAAGCAATACTGATCCAGATGAACAAAGTTAGAGGCATTCAGTAAAAGTATTTTACAAAGTTAAAATAATACAGCTAGTGTAGTATTTTGACAAAGCAAATATTGACTAACAGAATATAGAGAGCAGCAAATTTATGATATATATTTTCATGAATCGTGAATCACGAAATCCCGTTAGTCACTGATTTCTTGGGCAGGCTCAGTAACATCTCATTTCGTTCTTTCTCTGAGATCTTAGAAGTCCAACTCTACTCGGCCCTCCTAACAATGTTGCACTGGGGGCTCTTCAGGGTCAGGGGAATGAGATCCAGCTTGTTACTGGATTTTGCATATGAATACACCATGGGAAGCTTGCAAGGCTGTCCCATGTGGGCAGGAAACTCAGAAGCTTGCCAGTTTCTCCCAGAGGGAGAAGAAGGCTAAAGGTATCGCTTCTGAGAGCTTGCTTTTAAGTCGCTCTCTGGATGTTGGCCATTGATGGGATTACACACCTGGGTTCCTCTGCCAGTACCTTCATGCATGAGGCCTGTTAGAACATCTGGAAAGGGGCCTCGAGCATGGCTGTAGCTAGGTTCCGGTGGTATTTGGCTACTGGGAGCTCTGCTCGGGGTGGGGAGGGAAGCTGGAGACCATCCCCTCCGAGGGGCCCCGGGGAAGACAGCAAGGCATGAGGGCAAGAGACTCTCTGCATCACTCTCTTCTGAGAGCTTGCTTTTTAAGTCTCTGGATATTGGCCGTTGATGGGATTACACACACCTGGGTTCCTCTGCTAGTACCTTCATGCATGAGGCCTGTTTGAATGTGTGGAGAGGGGCCTCCAGTATGGCTGTAGCTAGGTTCCGGTGATCTTTGGCTGCCGGGAGCTCTTCTTGGGGTGGGGATGGAAGGTGGAGCCCATACCTTCCAAGGGGCCCCAGGAAATACATCCAGGTGTGCAGGCAAGAGACTCTCTGATATGTATTTAATAAATATAATGAGAAAGCATGCTCTATTCAGTAAACGATGCTACAAGACTTAAATGACATTTAAAGATTTAAATGACAATGTAGAAGAATGAAAGTGATCTCCTTTCCCATCAGATATATAAAAATCAAATCAAGCCTTTTTTTTCTGCAGCTGCACGAGCTTGACCCCGGAGGCAATTAAAATAATTTAGAAATGAGCAGCTCCTGAAGAGGCCTCCAGGCTGTGATGGGAGCTCCTGGCCCATGCTCCGCCAGCGGGGCAGGGTTTTGTCTCTCTCAATGCTTCCTTATTGGGCGCAGCAAGGCGACAGCCAGTTTTTAGAAGGGATGCAATTACTGGCAGACTTTTCCCTGGACTTCATACAAAAAAACCAAAACCTAATATCTCTTAATTGTCAGCAATGTGAAACGGTTCCTTTTTAGCTGGTCTGACTGTGGGGGGAAACTCCAAACAATAATACTGAGTTTTTTGTTGAAATATTGAAGGTAATCAAAGTAGCAGCCATTTATCTAGACTGTGAACTAAGACATAGCCCCACGCCGGCTGAGGGTGGGAAATATCCCTTTTTCTCATCAGGCGGCATGGTGTCAGCCATAATATGAGGACTATTTATTAAGCAGGCATGAACTTGGTGGCGCGGGAAGGAGGGGAAAGATTCTATGTACTTGAAACAGTGGGACTTCATATCTCTCCAGTCTCAGCAATGGAAAACTAATTATCAAATGCTTCATTGGCAGTAGGGCTGTCTTTCTTGGGGGAAAACTCCAACAATAGTGAGTTTTGTGTTGAATTATGGAATGTAATCAAGGTAAAGAGAAAATGAAGTGAAATTTATCAATTACACAGACGGGGATGGGGGTTGGGAGGGCAGGGGTTGGGAGGTAGACTGGGGTCTTTGGTGGTGGAATATGGGCACGGGTGAAGGGGTAGATGTTTGAATATTGTATAACTGAGACATAAGCCTGAGAACTTTGTAACTTTCCACATGGTATGATTCAATAAAATAAATTAAAAAAAATCAAATCAAAATGGGCAAAATACTTCATTGTCACAGTCTAAATGATAATCCTATTAGTATAAAATGCTGGGGAATGTTTCTAATATTGGTTTGGGTAATTTTTAAAATTAAGTTATATGGGGCTGGCAAGATAGTACTTCAGCTGAGGCCTTGCACGCACCTAACCTGGATTCAGTCTCCAGCTTCCCATGTGGTAGTTGTGGTAGTCCGGGTTCTGCTAGGAGTGATTCCTGAGCACTGAGTCAAATCTGGGTGTTGTCTTCAAATCATTAATTAATTAAGTAAATTCAACCAGAAATACTGGTAGAAATACCACAAAGAAATCACTGGGATTGAATAAAAATAAATGCCTCTGCAGTAAATAATATAATGATAAAAATTAAATATTGATTTGTAAAAAATTTTGAGACACATACTAAGTATATTAACTAAAGTCACCATTCAATCCATACCAACATAAGTAAATTCCAATATATATAAAAACCCAAGAAAAGCAATTGCAAATGGTGCTCACTCAATATATGAAAAACATGATTCAAGGCAAAAGATGCCACAACATGATAGTGCTGGATCATATAGGAGTTCTATGCCTAGGTTTTAGGGAAATATACATATTAATTTCCATAGAGATTGATCAAGACAACAATGCCCCAGCAATGGATGAGGGAAAGGACATAAACAAATCTATGTACAATGCTGCATTTAGTACAATAGCTAGGATATGAAAAGAACCCAAATACCCAACTACAGATCAATGGACCAAAGAATTGAGGTATATGTGCGCAATGTAACTCTATACTGCTCTAATAAAGAATAAAATCATGCCATTTTCAGCATCTGATAGGATTAGAGGGTATCATGCAGACAAAATTTAGTAAGAATAAAAGGGACAGATACAGAATTATCTCTCATATGTGGGGCTTAAAGACACACAGTGAGGTAAAAACAAATATCCAAAGGCAAAGTAATAGGGAAATTGGCACACGTGATTCAGTTAGGATGCAGGAGAAGAGAGTGTGGTGAGATCCTGGGAGGAAGACGGGCAAGATGGTGATAGGTGAAGTGTTGAAATCATTATTAATAGTATTGTAAGCCAAACTATTAAAAAAATTGCCTAAGGTAATTGGTATAAGACAACATGCATGTAAACATCAGAAAATATGAATATCAACTCAACTCATAATCAGGTTCAAAACCATAAAGAACTATCTCTTCATAGTTTGAACAGCTATTATTAAAGAGGAAAAATAATACAAGAACACATAAAATGTGTTGAGGATATATAGAAAAGAAAATCTTTGTTGATGAGAATACAAATTTTTTAAAAATTAAAAATAAAACTACCATCTTATCTACTAATTTCGTTTCTGAGTACTAAATAAAGGCTATTAAAATCAGAGCCTCCTGGTGCCACAGTAATAGTATAGTAGGTAGAACATTTGCCTTGGATGCAACAAGCCCCCAGAGCATCACCGGGTATAACCCAAAAAGCAAAAATAAATGAATAAATAATATAATTTTAAGAAATAAATAAATAAGAAATAAAATTAGAACCTTGAAAAGATTTGGCAGTACTTATACTTTATAGGCGTATTCACAGTCAGATGTGGAAACAACATATTTGTTTCAACCATGAATGAAATAGTGGTATTTATATATTCAGTAGAGCATTATTGAAAAAAAATAGGAGTCACTATGTGTGACATTCATTAATTTGGAAAAATAATGTTAAGTATGGTAACAGTGCTAAATACTGCTGACCAATTGTAAAAACCCATATTACTTTTTGATAGGTATATTTACACAAGACAGGTATACTTACACTTAATAGCTTCTGTAGATTCAAGGAATGTTTTATAAAATTTGTATATTTGATAAAAGAGATTGTGCATGCAATTGCTTCTAGAGCCCAAAGTTCCCTACCATCTGCATATTTTCATATCATAAATCATTGGCAGTATAGAAAATATTTTACATTTGATAATAAGTCTTTCAGAAATAAACTGAATATGTTAACCAGGAATTTTTTGTGGACATTGTTAGACATAATTCCAATTTTATATTCTTTAGAAAAAAAAAGAAAGTGAACTACAATAGTTACATGGA
Organism: Sorex araneus; assembly: GCF_027595985.1. Classification (NCBI taxonomy): domain Eukaryota; kingdom Metazoa; phylum Chordata; class Mammalia; order Eulipotyphla; family Soricidae; genus Sorex; species Sorex araneus. Next base: position 301,616,477 of record NC_073313.1, on the reverse strand, counting down.
ACTTGTCTTAATATTTCCTTAGTTTCTTGTAATTCTACTTTAAAATAAATATTCTTCTGTATTGATTTTGTAGTCTCAACTTCCAATAAACTGTTTCCTCATTTTATGGATAAAGTCAAATATTTATAAGCGTAGAGCATTATAGAGAAAACAAGATTTTGTCATACAGCATCTTCTATATATGCCACTCAAAGTAGGAAGTAGATGGATAGACAATAGAAAAATACATAGATACATAGGCATACATGCAGAAAATAGGAATTATTGTTCTAGGCTGACATAAAACTGACATACATGGAAAAGTGGTTTTTCTCAGTCTTCCTATTTAAGGTGTTTAATTTTTCCACTCAGTCATCATTTTAGCTTAGACCTGGTATTTTTTCAGTGTCTTTTCTCACTTAAGATATCTTCATACCTACCAACTCAAATCCAAATCTATTGCTTCTTTCATCTTTGTGGCACATTTTGGTGACAGAATTCCTAGTTCATTCCATATTGAGAGCTTACTCTCCACTTTTATTCTGTTTTAGTGTTTTATTTTTGGTTTCTAGTGCATTAGTTTAAAGAAAACGATTGATTCAGGTTTAAACTCTTCAGAACATCAAAGGAAATACAGGGGAAAAATAGTCAACAATAATGACTTCAAAGTGTTTTCAGTGATTTGACTCTATTAAGAAAGGAAGTAAGAGTAAATGTAAACAGATTCCAAAAGTTAGATGGAAGAGTTAGAGTTCTGAGCTTTGCATGCTTGAGCCCCTTGTGTGATATCAGGTACTATGTAATCACTCAAGCACTGCTGGAAGCAATATTCCCCAAGCGACAATTAAAAGTAAACCCCCAGCACTGTAAGAGGTAACCCCATCCCCCCTCAAATCTTTTAAAATGTTCTGCATGGGGAATTAAATTATCATTAAAAGAAAAAATTTTGGGAAATTTTACCCCATTTTGAATGGGGTAAAATAAATAACTTTTCCTTTTACAAAACACTGATATCTAAACTATATAAATTGCTAGTAAAAGACATTAACTTTTTTGTTTTTAACTTAGAAGAACAGAACAGACATTTCTCCAATGAAGCATTCAAAAACCAACAGGCACAGGAAAAAAAAATGCTCATCATCACTGATTTTAGAGGAAACGAGGAACAAAATGCCAATAAAATATTACCTCATTTCAGTGAGAAAAGACTACGAATACCTAAATAAGTCTCATTATAAATATGGAGAAAAAAAAAACTTCACTCACAGTTGTGGGAATGTAATCCAGTTCAGTTCATGAGGAAAATTTTAAAATATTGTATGTTTTAGAAATTCTGCTGCTATCCAACTATACCAAGAATGCCAAAACACTAATTCAAAGATATATTTCCCTCTCTATATAGTACTCTTTACAATAACCAAATTTGAAACAATTCAAGCACCCCACAACAGATGAGAAGTTAAAAGAACTCTGGTAAAGAACCATAATGTATAATTATTCAACTATAAGAAAAGATAAAATATTTTATTTGACAACCACATAGATAGAAATGGAGGTTGTCATGTTAAGTGACATGATTCGGAAGAAATAATAAAGTATTGGAGGACCTAATGTTCACTTAGTATATATAAACAACTAAACAAAATAACGTGGAGTCAAAACTGGACTTTGGTGGTCGAGTGTAAGAAAACACGCAACCCGGAGATTCTTCTTCCAGCTATTTATTAAGAAACCTTCTCATGCAAACAGAAAAAAGGACGAACGAAGCATGGACTAAGGACGAACTAAGGAAAAGGAACCAGGGGGGACCCCTAGCTAGGCAGCTTCCCTCCTTATATACCTCTCGCTGCTTGTTTTCGCCCACGTGTCTGCATCTGATAGGTTAGTTACAGCTTATGGGCGTGGCAAGACATCCTGTTTCCTTATTAGGAATGGTTTTCGAAGCACACAGGTGTTGTTTACCAAGAAAGGTGCAATTTACAAGCACAGTGCAACTGTTGTTGCAAAGCACGGTCCCGTGGAGGCTCTCCACAGTCGAGGTTACCTAAGTAACGGCAGTGCAAAGTACAGTCTTGTGGACAGTGGTGGAGGCACTTTGAAGGCTTGTATGATGTGGTAATATAATACATTTAAAAGGTACATCTGTACTCTTATAAGTCAAATGGACCTCAGTAACCTAACAGAATAAAATAAAGGTCAGGAGTTGCAATAATTTTTAAATAGAAACTAATAATATTTTTATATTAAAACCTTTCAAGAAAGTTATCTCACTTCTTATTTCCAAGAGTACAGGGTGACTTATTCAGAAACATGTTCTGCCATTTTCATGTGTAAAAGATTCCATTTGAGACCATAATTATTTTGCTATTATTTGGACACAAAGTATTTTTGTTTCCTATTACATTATTTAGTGCATCCTTTGAAATAGAGTGTGTATTGTAGTTGAGGAAGTATATTGCATACTGCATTCTGAAATACACTTTGAAACACAGAGTGCAATATATTTTGCAATGAACAAATTATGTGGAACTATCACTGAGAGCTTCAGTAAAAGCCTGCTGTAGGATTTGATTGCAAATACTGATTTGGAATAACGGGATATATTGTGCACATTAAAATGAATATGGTCAGAAAAATAACATCTCTGCAATTAAAACATGTAGAGAATGTTATAAAAGGGAAAAATCAATTCATATCTTAAAAAACTGATCAAAGTACTCTGTGAAGAATTTCTATGGATCCAAGATTATCATGCAACTGAAGGACATCTTTACTACGTAAAGCAAACTAATAATAACTAACGTTGGTAAATTATTGGTTGAGATTCTGTGTCCTTTGGTCCATATAAATTGTTTCTATCTTACTCTTTTTTCTCTATATATCATATACGCATATATTTGTGTGTATATATATGAATAAATAAATATATATGCAATTAGTTTTGCTCCTATTCCTTTTGAAATAAAACGAATGGTCAGTTTAATCCTAAAGTTCTCAAAGTAATTGTAGGTATGCCATTTTTTTTAATTTAATAGTTTATTTTTAATTAGTAAGTCAACGTGACAGTACAGTTACAGATTTATACATTTTTGTGCTTTTTTAATTTAATAGTTTATTTTTAATTAGTAAGTCAACGTGACAGTACAGTTACAGATTTATACATTTTTGTGCTAGGTATGCCATTTTGATCAGCTAAATTGCAGTAAGACACGAAGATGATGTTATCTTTCTTAAATCTTCTTTCATACTTATTATCAAAAGCAAGTAAAGCATCAATCATTCCATATCATAGGAATCTTATAATATATGTCTTCATATTATATTTTTACTTAAATTCCACTCTGTGATATTTTTATCATTATCAACTATTGAAGTATATAATCACACTTAAACTAATAACCAAAAACATGTTATCTGATCACTCTCGTACACCATACATAGCAAGTATTTTTCTTTGTTTTTGGTTTGGGGGCACACTTTGCAATGTTTTTGTCTTACTCCTAGCTCTGCTTTCAGGTGTCACTCTTTTGGGGCAGCCTATGGAGTGCTAAGAATTAAATTTAATCAGCTGCAAGCAAGGCAAACACTAAACCTGCCAAACTTTATCATTGGCCCACAGAAAGTGTTTTCTCAAGTTCATAAATACCAAGATATGGAGAATAACTATAAAATTTCTTTGTAAGATTGCTATTTAAACCAAGTAACTTAAGCCAACATATTTTACAAATTTGACATTAAACATGTTACAATTCGAATTTCAGAACCAAAGATCTGTTTACTAACTGAGTAGCACTTCAGTGAATAGTCTTCTTAACATGCTGTTTCTTAGAGACATTCTATGGTGGTTAAAAGTTAGTTTCTGTCTGAGGAGAGCATATGCACCTGACACCTCTCGTTATTTAACTTTCTTCCCTTACTTTAATATACTCTTCTCAGTGTCAGTCAAAAACTCCAAATCATTTTTCGGGGCATATACAGTTACTCCCGGGCTGGAAGTGATAGCACAGAGGGTAGGGCATATGCCAGGTTCCATTCCTCCGCCCCTCTCGAAGAGTCTGGCAAGCTACCGAGAGTATCTCACCCACAAAGCAGAGCCTAGCAAGCTATCCGTGGCGTATTTGATATGCCAAAAACAGTACCATTTCTCACAATGGAGACATTTCTGGATGCTCGCTGGAGCAAATCAATGAGGAACGGGATGACAGTGACAGTGACAGTTTCTGCCATATTCATGTTTAGTTCTTTCCATAAGAATGTAGCTCTTCTAATATTTTCATCTTCGTCTTTAAAAAATTATTAGAGTAGTTTCCATGTCATACCACATGATACAGAAAGTATATTATATATAAGCCATATTGTTTAGCTCTCACCACTGCTAAAGCAATACTTTATTCTGGAAATGGCAGGCAGACATCATGGCTACATGTCTGGTCATGTAACTATTGCTTACAGTTGATGTAAGAGAACCATGGAAACTGCTTGTGGGTTGTCTCCACAACCCACTGGCCTACACATCACTTTTTTTGTGAATTATTTTTCTCTTTCCTAATAGTATTTTACTATGATTCTGAGGAATTCAAAGAACTTTAGTCATACTTTACATCATTTATTCTAATTTTCAGCTTACAAGTTAAGAGTTTTTATATTTTATCGATAGCATAGCAGGTAGGGCGTTTGCCTTGCATGCAGCTGATCCAGGTTCGATTTCTCCATCATTCTCAGAGAGCACGGGAAGCTACCGAGAGCATCCTGCCTGTATGGCAGAGCCTGGCAAGCTACTATGGGATATTTGATATACCAAAAACAGTAACAAGTCTCACAATGGAGACACTACTGATGCTCACTCAAGCAAATTGATGACAGTGATACAGTGATACAGTAAACATATGACAACCCACTAGGGGCCAGAGAGTACAATGAACAAGGTATTTGCTTTGCATGTGGCTGACTAGGCTCAACCCCTCAGATCCCCTATGGTCCTGGAGAACCACCATGAACTCTTCCTGAGAGTATAGTCAGGAGTAACTCCCTGAGTATTGCCAGGTGTTGCCCCAACCAAAACCCAAAAATCAAAAACAACACAATAAAAGGACAACACGTTACAGTTGAATAACACAATACAACTGGACAGATCCTGATAACATTTTGAAAAAGAAAAGAGATATTTATAGCCTTCTATTGGCAAACTTCCCTTTGAGTGGAAGTTGGAATCGGGTTGAAAATATTTGCTGAATCAGGTGTCAAGTGATGTAAAGTTAAGTCCTGGATCACCATGTGCATGCTGGGTGATAAAATGATGATAAATGATAGGAACTTTAAAGAGCTATAGTAAAACATATATAAAATGAGTGTGCCAGCACTTTTTGAGCTGTAAATTTCATAGAAATGTTAATTTTTTTCTTTGTTTTTATGGTTACAATCAAAACGGATGAGTCAGCTAATAGAAAGGGCAGATATATATTCTGTATAAGTTCACACAGCACATTAACTATATATAGTAGATATTAGAACCTACACATTTTATTAGTAATCCCATCAAACCATAAAATTGAGAAAATTAATTTTCAATTCTATAGAGAACGGCTTACAGAAGTATTTTAATTATACCCTGCACACTGCATTACTAAGGAAGACAGTCACTACTAGTGAGAAACGCTATCTAAAAAAGCAAACAATGAACAAATAACATCCTTCTAGTTTATTGGTCACGTGTGCTGTAGCTGAAAGAGGTTGGAAGAAACATGCCATGCTTAGTGACCTGAGACTTGCAGGTGCAATCTGAATGATATTCAAGATCTAGAGGAGACAGACTTCGTAGAATTAAGAGGAAGTGGTGTTCCCTGATTACCAGGGGAATTGCAATTGAGTTGTATATCAATCACATGACTATTAGAAAATTGGCCTAAAATTCAAACATACTCAAGGACCTCCAATGATTTATTTCTTGTAATGAAGGTTGGTTAGCTAGAGAACCATATCTGTGTCATCAGAGCAGAGAAGCAAACTGGTACACTATTTGAGGCCATCCTCATTTCTACTGGGTACTAAAGCAGCACTTAATAGTCAGACTTAGAGTTTATTCTTATACCATGAGAGACCTTAACTCACTAGTGTAGTCATAAGACCTTGATTGAAGCTATCAGTGGAAGAAATTTAATATGAAAGTAAATAAATCTATATTCATAGGTCTGGTAAACAATACATTTAAAATCAATAGAGAAAAATAATTTAGTTAAAAAATGAGGTGGGATGGTGAGATAAACTGAGAATAAGATAAAAATGATACTGTAGAAAACCAGGGAAAACATTTTGAAAAATTGGGATGCTGATAATCACTTAGGTGATTATTAAAATAATTTGGCAAATGGTGATGCCATTATTTCCCTAAAAAGAGCTGGAACACGTTATATATTTTTCAATTAAATGGACTAGTACACCTTATGTATAAAACAATATACATGTACTCTTTCTAATTAAAAAATGGGTCAGAAATATAGTACAGGGGGGTTAAAACCATTTTCAGTTTTGCATGCAGCTGAACCAGCTAAATCCTTGGCCTGGCACAATGTCCCCAGAACACTGTCAGAAGTGATCCCTGACAGTGGAAACAGGACTAGTGCCTGTGTCCCAAAAGACAGGCAGAAAACAACCAAATAAAAGCTTAACAAATTATTATAAATTAGTATGCTGATTTTTGGAAAACTTGGGTGATTTAGGGAATAGAAATCATTCACAAGATTATTGCCTGTAATTGGATTACATACAGCAATGGCAGGTAATGCAACATGGAATATTTAGCATAATTTATAAACGTTTATCATTTTCTGTAATCAGAGTTGGTCTCAATCAGAACCTTATAAATATATCAGGGAAGTAATGTAATATATATTCAGAAAAACTACTCTTGAAGGTTAAGAAATAAAACAAAACTTTTTAAGAAAGCATTAATAGTATCAGTAAGTATAAAGACTTTTATCTATGCTCTAACTTGTATCATTTATAGTTTCTACCCTTGCTAAATGAAATGCTATTTTTCATTTCAGGGTATTGAGAATAGTCTCATTATATCTATTTTAAACAAAATTGATTATCTTTTGGGGTGTGATCCTAATTAGTGCCTAGGAATCACTTGCAATAATACATAAAAATCATGACAAAACGATTTAGTGAATGGGCCCAGTGATATGGTGGTAGTGAAAAATAGGAGGTATATACATGGTGGTCCCATGTGGCTTTGTAATGTTGAGCACTGAACTCAAATCTTGGTGATGCAAGCCATGCACCTCAGATGACTGTGCTTTATCCCAGTCCCTGTTTTACATATAATTTTAATGCAAGAGACATTATTTTTATTAAAAAAAAGAATCAAAGTCAGTGGGTTATAATTTATGAATGTATAGCTTTCTGAGAAATCTTCAGATTTACAACATGTATGAAGCAGTTTTTATTATCAACAGAAGATGGTCCTTAATTCACCATATATGCTATACAATTTTCTTTTTTTTTTTTTCAAGGACTAATTTTATTTAAACTATAAATAATGAGAGATAGCACAGCAGGTAGGGCATTTGCCTGGCACTCGGCTGACCCAGGTTTGATTCCTCCATCTCTCTCGGAGAGCCCGGCAAGCTACCAAGAGTATCTTGCCCACCTGGAAGAGCCTGGCAAGCTACTCATGGCATATTTGACATGCCAAAAACAGCAACAAGGACTCTCACAATGGAGACATTACTGGTGCCTGCTTGACCAAATTGATGAGCAACAGGATGACAGTGATACAGTGATTAATAGTGAGGTGCTTATGTGAACAGGTTCTTATCAGGTAGAAACATATTCTCAATTATTTTAGGTGAGTCCTTTATGTTTAGAATTTGGCGTGCCATGCCTTCCGTCACATCACAATTAAAATTTTTGGAGAGGCTAGCTAAGCCCCTATTAGCAAAATATTGATAATGTTTGAGGTTGGTTAGAGTTTCTTAGTTAGTTGTTGTCTTTTAAACAAACTAGTTTACAAGCATTTTTGAAGAGAGTGATTTGAAAACTGTATCAAGAAAAATTTAGAGTCATCATAAATGCTCCCAATAATTAATATTACTATCTTTGTGTTGGTATAGTATGCAGTTGTCAGAATTTGATAGAGAAAAGCATATTTTTAGGACCATGACCTAGAGGTCACAGATTCTTATCAGTATGTCATATTGAAAAGTTAAATATACTTTGATAAAATGACTATTTTATACACATATAAATATGATATATATCAAGTATTAATATATCAAATGTTGATTGTGGGTTATTAGAGTATGGTTGATACTTATTTACTTCTAACTCATTCATGTTTTCTAATTCCTAACATAAACTTACATGTGATATACTTAAATCAAACATACAGACATCACCAAGATACTGTAGTCCATAGAGTACTCAGACTCTTGCAAGTAAGCAACCATTACAAAAGAGCCATTGTATCTGAGATAAGTTAATACCTATTTCTGGCCACACTTAACTTTCACAAACTTAATCAATAGATCTCTCACTTATCATTTTATGGATAGTAGGTTTAATACTGTTAGATCTAGGTATCGCTGTCACTGTCATCCCATTGCTCATTGATTTGTTCGAGCGGGCACCAGTAACGTCTCTCATTGAGAGACTTATTGTTACTGTTTTTGGCATGTCCAATACGCACGGGTAGCTTGCCAGGCTCTGCCATGCGGGCTCCATACTCTCGGTAGCTGGCCGGGCTCTCCGAGAGGGGTGGAGGAATCGAACTCGGGTTGGCGGCGTGAAAGGTGAAAGCCCAACCGCTGTGCTATACTCCTGAAAATTCCCTACAGATGCAATCACCCAGGTTCCATCTCATTTACAGTTTATTTCCCAAAGTGAATGTTGACTTGGAACTTCAGAAAGATAATAATAAGAATGTTCCAGTCTTCATATTACTTTCTTTTTTTTTTTCCTCTTTCTTTTTTTTTTTAATTTATTTATTTTTAATTAGAGAATCACCGTGAGGGTACAGTTACAGATTTATACACTTTTGTGCTTATACTTCCCTCATACAAAGTTTGGAACCCATCCCTTCACCAGTGCCCATTCTCCACCACCCGTAAACCCAGTGTCCCTCCCACCCTCCCCAATCCCATCTCCCCCCCACCCCACCCTGCCACTGTGGCAAGGCATTCCCTTCTGTTTTCTCTCTCTAATTAGCTGTTGTGGTTTGCAATAAAGGTGTTGAGTGGCCGCTGTGCTCAGTCTCTAGCCCTCATTCAGCCCGCAGCTCCCTTCCCCCACATGGCCTTCGACTACAATGTAGTTGGTGATCGTTTCTCTGAGTTGACCTTTCCCCGGAACGTGAGGCCAGCCTCGAAGCCATGGAGTCAACCTCCTGGTACTTATTTCTACAGTTCTTGGGTGTTAGTCTCCCACTCTGTTATTCTATATACCATAGATGAGTGCAATCTTTCTATGTCTGTCTCTCTCTTTCTGACTCATTTCACTCAGCATGAAACTTTTCATGCCCATCCACTTGACAACAAAATTCTTGACCTCCTTTTTTCTAACAGCTGCATAGAATTCCATTGTATAGATGTACCAAAGTTTCCTCAACCAGTCATCCGTTCTGGGGCATTCGGGTTTTTTCCAGATTCTGGCTATTGTAAACAGTGCTGCGATGAACATACATGTGCAGATGTTGTTTCGATTGTACTTTTTTGCCTCTCTGGGATATATTCCCAGCAGTGGTATTGCTCGGTCAAATGGGAATTCAATATGTAATTTTTTGAGAGTCGTCCAAATTGTTTTCCAGAAGGGCTGAACCAGTCGGCATTCCCACCAGCAGTGAAGAAGGGTCCCTTTCTCCCCACATCCTCTCCAACAGCGGTTGCTTTTGTTCTTTTGGATGTGTGCTAGTCTCTGTGGTGTGAGGTGGTATCTCAAAGTTGTTTTGATCTGCATCTCTCTGATGATTAGTGATGCAGAGCACTTTTTCATGTGCCTTTTGGCCATTCGTATTTCTTCCTTGGTAAAGTTTCTGTTCATTTCTTCGCCCCAATTTTTGATGGGGTTGGATGTTTTCTTCTTGTAGAGTTCAACCAGTGCTTTATATACCATTGATATCAACCCCTTATCTGATGGGTATTGTGTAAATATCCTTTCCCATTCTGTGGATAGTCTTTGGATTCTGGTCTCTGTATCTCTTGCGGTGCAGAAGCTTTTTAGTTTAATGTAGTCCCATTTGTTGATCTCTGTTTTTACTAGATTGCTTAGTTCCGTGTCACGTTTGAAGATACCTTTATCTTCAATATCGTGGAGGGTTTCGCCGACCTTGTCTTCAATGTACCTTATGGTTTGTGGTCTAATGTTGAGGTCTTTAATCCATTTTGATCTGACTTTTGTGCATGGTGTCAGGTCAAGGTCTAAACCCATTTTTTTGCATGTGGTTGTCCAGTTGTGCCAGCACCATTTGTTAAAGAGGCTTTCCTTGCTCCACTTCACATCTCTTGCTCCCTTATCAAAGATTAGATGGTCATACATTTGGGGTTGTGTGTAGGGATATTCCACCCTGTTCCATTGGTCTACGGCTCTGCCTTTGTTTCAGTACCATGCTGTTTTAATTGTTACTGCTTTGTAGTAAAGTTTGAGGTTGGGGATGGTGATGCCTCCCATCATCTTTTTCCCAAGAATTGTTTTAGCTATCCTTGGACGTTTGTTATTCCATATGAATTTTAGGATTGCTTGATCCATTTCTTTGAAGAATGTCATGGGTATACTTATAGGGATCGCATTGAATCTGTATAATGCTTTAGGGAGTATTGCTATTTTGACAACATTGATTCTCCCTATCCACGAGCAGGGTATATGTTTCCATTTCCTCATGTCCTCTTTG